>NW_008348313.1:2338454-2382379 GCF_000622305.1 Nannospalax galili
CTAAGGCTTTCTCCTAAGGCCCAGGAAAGATGCTGGTCTTGGGCAGCTGGTGGCTGTGCCACCCAGGGATGCAAAGAGAGGTGGGGATGGGAAGAGGCCCCAAGGGCTGCAGGGAGGAACTGGGTTGGTCTGGATGCAAAGGATCAGGAAGCAGTGGTGGCTCCAAGCAGACAGGTCAGCCCCGGTGTCTGGGGTGCCAAGACAAGAAATGGGCCAGTACCCAGGCTAGGAGGAGAGAGAGGGGCAGGGGAGCTGAGAGGGTGAATGAGCCTGGGGGAGTCAAGGTGTGGTGGGCACCAATAGACTTATGCAGGAAAGAGGCTGGTGGGTTGTGGAGCCCAGGGCAGCAGAGGGAGGTGAGGGCAGGACCAGGCCCAGAGGGCTCCTGGGGACAGCAAGAAGGAACTGGGTTGGTCTGGATGCACAGGATCAGGAAGCAGTGGTGGTTCTGGCAGAGAGATCATCCCTGGTGTCCAGGAGAGAGGCTGGGGGGTTGTGCCGGCCCAGGGAAGCAGAGGGAGGATATATGAATGTTTGTATGTGCATGTGTACACTCATGTAACCTGTGTACATGGGTATGGAGGTCGAAGACTGACACTGGGTATCTTCCTTAGTTTGTGTTTTAAAAATCTTATTAAATTTATTTATTTATAGGGGCTGGAGGTCTAGCTCAGCAGCTAGAGCACTGGCTGCTCTTTCAGTGGACCCAGGTTTGGTTCCCAGCACCCACATGGCAGCTAAAACTATCCATAACTCCAGTTCCAGAGGATCTGACACCCTCTTGTGACCTCCACAGGCACTGCACAACACGGGTGCACTTACACTCAGGCAATACCCTCATACACACAAAATAAAATATAAATAAAATTATTTATTTGAGGTGGGGAAGGCTCCTGCCTCCTCCACCCGTGGAGGTCAGAGGACAACTTGTGGGAGTTGATTCTCATATCCCGCAATGTAGGTCTTAGAGATGGAACTTGGATTGTCAGGCAAGTTACCCACTGAGCCTTTCCCCAGCTGCTCTTCACTTTATTTATTGGGACAGGGTCTCACACTGATCCCAGAGATTGCCAATTTCAGCTAGTCCAGCTTTCCCCAAGCACCTCCAGCCTTTTTCCACCTACTGAGTGCTGGGATTACAGGCTGATGTCAGGCCTATCTGGCTTTTACATGGGAGCCTGGAAATTGAACTCTGATTCTCATGTTTGTGCAGCAAGCTCTTTATCTACAGAGCCCTCTCTCTAGCCCTCAGTCTAGGGCTTTAAATAAATCACAGCCTCAGGACTTTGGGACAATTCACAGGCTGGCTGCTAAGTCACAAGCAAGCACCAACTGGCTTTTAGTTCCCTTTATCCTGAAGGTACTGCTTCCACAGGTTAATGTCAAACACAGAGCTGTTTTCCTTAATTTTAAAGATTATTTTTGTTTTATATGATAATGAGTGCTTTGCTTGCACGTAAATGCACCCAACTGTGCAATGCCAGTGGAGGCCAGAAGAGGGTGTCAGATCCCCTAGAACTGGAGTTACAGATGGTTGTGAGCTGCCATGTGGGTGCTGGGAACTGAACCTGGGTCCTCTGCAAGAACAGCCAGTGCTCTAACCGCTGAGCCAACTCTACAGTCCCCAAAGCTCTCTTTTTATTCCCACCATCTAAGATGGGATGATCAAAGATAAAAGTTCAGCTTTGCCAGGCACATTGATGCCCTCGGGGACCTCCTCTTTCAGCTCTGCCAGGCACGTTGATGCCCTCGGGGACCTCCTCTGATGACTTCTCTGAGTTTCTAATTCCCATTCCATTACAGATTCACAAATCTTTAAGGACCTTAGATGCTCTAAAGGTGAAACAAAAATCACCCAGTCTTTCTCGTCTGGAGTGGGAACCCTGGTCTGAACAGCCTAGACGGCCATCGGCAACCTCCACGGTTTTCTCTTCTGGGCTTTGCTTTGTTGTTCTGGGTACAGTCCACGAGTTGACATCCTGTGTCACCAGCGGGACTGAACGCTGCACGGCTGCCTGTTTCATACAGCACGACGTCTGTGTGACCAATATTTGTTGAATGAAGCAAACCCACAAACGCCTGTGTGTTTCCCACACCTTCAGCGAGGCTATAGCGGGCCAGAGAGAGGACTGAGGGGCTCGGGAGCACTCACACTTCTAGAACCTGGGTGGACAGGGTCCAAGTCACAATCTCGAATTAGGGTGACAACTTACCAGCGTGGCACAAAGACCCTCAAACCAAGCCGCCCTGACTCTGGTGCCAGGCGGGGTGGCCATCTGGGCGGGGTCGACCCTTTTGCTCTCTCTGGGTCTGTCCGCCTCACCTCTTCTCCTCTGTCGCTGTCTGCTTGGGCTCTGTCCCCTCCGTCTCTGCCCTCTCTCTTTCTCCATGGCTGCGCTGTCTTCTTGTCTCTGTGGTGTCCCTGACACTCTTAGACCTCCTGATCGCCGTCTTGGCGTGGGGTGCTCTGTCTCGGTCCCTCCTATGGGCTCCACTGCGCACTCTCCCCTCCTTGTTAACAGGCTTCTGCTGACCTCTGTCCTGTCCCTGCCCTCAGACCCTGCCTCCGAGCCTCCATCTGTGGTGCTTGCTCTCTCTTTCTGATCCCTCTGTCTGTGGTGTGGCTCTCTGTGTCTCTGTCTCTCTCTGAACCCTCCATCTCTGATGGTCTCTCTCTGTCTCTCTAGCTCTGTCTCCCTCCATCTCTGATGGTCTCCCCACCACGGCCGGACGTCACTTCCGGCCTCTCCGGGCTGTCGCTGCAGTCCCCACGTCCCTCCTCACTACTTGCCGGCCTCAAGAGCTTTCCAGCCTTTTATCTCCACTAGCGAGCCGGAAACAGGAGCGCATGCGCATCTCCCACCCGTCCGTCTGTCCTGGGGCGGAGGGAGAGGGCTCAAGCGCTCCTGAGGCCCTCTTGGCAACTAGTGACGTCACTGAGCCTCGTCACTTTCATTGGCTGACTTCAGGCGTTGCCAAGCACCAGGCACGCACTCAGCAGCGGCCCCCAACTAGTGTCGTCATGGCAACGCTGCTATTCAATTGGAGCCGCTCGCTATTCCTGCTAATCTGATTGGATAACGCTGACGTTCATGCTGGTTTCTGATTGAAGCAGTGTGGCCATGACTCCCGAACTTCGGCCGGAGTTAGCTTGATCCGGCTGTGTCTCCACGCAGCTCCCGCCAGAGGGCGCGCCAGAGTGCCTTGGCAACTAGTGACGTCAGTAAAGGCCCGTTCCTGATTGGCTGCTTCTCTCCAGCCCTGGAGAAAGGAAGTGCAGTGTGCAGGAGAGCTTGCTCTCAAATCCCAGCATGCAAAGGGCATGCTCCTGTATGATGCCCTCTAATCTCCATGTGCGGACACGTGTGCCAGGTCACTAGAGTGGACACCTCTACGGGCACCTAAGTGAGAGATACTGCCCGTCTTTGCCGGCATCTGTTCTGTCCACTTTCCTTTCCATTAATTAATCTGTTTATTAGTGAAGAGTACAGAGCTTTTCATACGCCCCTCACAACCTCCCTCCCCAGTTTCCGCTGTTATTAATAAACTGCAGTGTGCAAGGCGTTTGTTCCAACCACCGAGGCCACAGAGCTGTGGTGCTTACTTAGTCTTGGTCAACTTGACAAGATCTGGAAGCACGATGGGAGCAGGCCCTGGACATGTCAGCTAGGGACTGTAGATCAGGTTAGCCCCCGGCCGTGCCTGTGAGGGACTATCTAGATGAGTTTAGCCTTGGCCATGCCTGTGAGGGTCTATCTAGATGAGGTTAGCCTCTGGCCATGCCTGTGAGGGCCTGTCTAGATGAGGTTAGCCTCCCCCCCCTGCCATGCCTATGAGGGGATGTCTAGATCAGGTTAGCTCTGGCCATGCCTATGAGGTTAGACTAGGTTAACTGAGGTGGAATGACCCACTCTGGCTGTAGGCAGCACCCTTCCATGGCCTGGGGCCTGGGCTGAATAAGAGAAACCACTGAGCGGAGCTCCATTTCATCTGTCTCTGCTTCCTGGATGCAGATGCATGTGACCCTTTGCCTCCCTGCCTGCTGCCCTGCCATCTGCACCGTGGTGTACTGCACCCCAAGACTGTGAACCAAGATAGATCTTGCTCCTCTAAGCTGATTTTGTCAGGGAGTTTTATCACAGCAACAGGGAACCTAACACAAGTGCTGTGGTGAGGTCCCAAGCTCATGCTACCTACGGTGCTTCCTGTTATATGAATATGGTAGATGTGCTCGTGTTTTAAAGATATTTCATTTATAATTTTTATTTTACGTGTATGAGGGTATTGCCTGCATGTATGTAAGTGCACCAGTGTCCTGTGATGCCTTCTGGGGTCAGAAGAGGGCATCGGATCCCCTGGAACAGGAGTTACAGATGGTTGATAGCCACTTGTGGGTGCTGGGAATTGAACCTGGCTCCTCTGCAAGAGCAGCCTGTGCCCTTAACTGTTGAGCCATCTCTCCAGCCCCTTCTTTTTTTGAATTGATTTTAGTCATCATAGAGTCAACTTGACTGCATCCAGAAATACCTAGGAGACAAGACATCTGTGAGGAAGTTTTTTTTTTTGGTCTTTTTGAGACAGGGTCTCCCTGTAGCCCCAGCTGTCCTGGAACTCACTGTGTAGACCAGGCTGGCCTCGAACTCACAGAGATCCACCTGCCTCTGTCCCCTGAGTGCTGGGATTAAAGGTGTGCCTTAAAACATTTTTGTATGTGTGTGGTGTATGAATGTGTGTGTACATGTATGTGCAGGTGTGTGCCAGAGGTTGACATCAG
This sequence comes from Nannospalax galili, assembly GCF_000622305.1. Classification (NCBI taxonomy): domain Eukaryota; kingdom Metazoa; phylum Chordata; class Mammalia; order Rodentia; family Spalacidae; genus Nannospalax; species Nannospalax galili. The sequence continues at coordinate 2,343,229 of NW_008348313.1, forward strand.
GTGTCTTCCCTCAGTCACACCTCCACCTTGATTTGAGGGGGAGCAGGGTCTCACTATATATCCCTGGCTGGCCTGGAACTCACTATGTAGATCAGGCTGACTTTGATTCACTACCTGCCTCTGCCTCCCAAGGGCTGGGATTAAAGTCTTGTGTCACCATGCTCAGCCTCCATCTTGATTTTTAAATTTATTTTATTATTTTTTAAATTTTATGTATGAGTGTTATGCCTGCATGTATGTAAGTGCACCCATGCTGTGCAGTGCCTGTGGAGGACAGAAGAGGCCATCAGATCCCTGGAACTGGAGTCACAGCTGTTAGCCACCATGTGGGTGCTGGGCTTGGAACCCAGGTCCTCTGTAAGAACAGCCAGTGCTCTTAACCACTCCAGTCCCATCCATCGTGATTTTTGAGACAGGGTCTCTCTACCAGGGATCCAAGTGTCAGGCTTATCCAATCAGAGTTTTGGGGTCATCTCAGGCTAGGGTGATTGGTCTAGAATGGACATGTGACCCAAGTTGGGCCATTGAGACTAATCATGGGCTAATCATGGGACTTTGAACAAGAGCCTTAAATTATGGGCCAGAGAGATAGCACCTGCCAACAAGCTTGATGACCTGAGTCTGATTCTGGGAACTGGAGGAGAGAACCGACTCCTTCAAGTTGTCCCCTGACCTCCACATACGTACACAAATAAATGTAATGAAACTTTAAAAAGAAGAGTCTGGGCTGGGCGTGGTGACACACACCTTTAATCCCAGCACTTGGGAGGCAGAGGCAGGCAGATCTCTGTGAGTTCAAGGCCAGCCTGGTCTACATAGTGAGTTCCAGGTCAGCTAGCGCTGCAGGGAGGCCCTGTCTCAAAAAGACCAAAAAAAGAAAAAAAAGAAAAAAAAAGAAAAAGAAAAGAAGAGGCTAGAGTGACTTACTGTGGGTTCTCTGGCTCTGTAGAGAGAAAAGCTGTTCGAGGGAAAAGTCAAGACACAAACAATGGATCCCAGATAGGAAGAGATATTCCTGAAGATTGATCTCAAGGTCTGGATCCAATCATGCCTGAGGCTAGTTATCTTAGCTGGTAAAGGGGCTAGCAAGATGGCTTTGTCACCAAGCCTGACAGCCTGAGTTCAATCCCCAGGACGCACATGGTGGAAGGGGTCAAATGAATGGCCCTGTAGAATGAATTAAAAGTTTTAATAATATAGCCAGGTGTAGTGGCTCATGCCTTTAATCCCAGCACTCCCAGCACTTGGGAGGCAGAGGCAGGTGGATCTCTGGGAGCTTGAGGCCAGCGTGGTCTACATAGTGAGTTCCAGCTCAGCTGGAGCTACAGGGAGACCCTGTCTCAAAAAAGACCAAAAAATTATTTTAATAATAGAGCCAATCAATTCCTGTTGTTAAAAACAAAATGCTGGACTACAGAGAGGACTTAGTAGTTAAAAGCACTGGTTGCTCTTGCAGAGGATCTGAACGGTTCCCAGTACCCACATGGCAGCTAACATGCATCTGTCTGTAACTCCAGTTCCAGGGGATCTGACACTCTCTTCTGGCCTCTGGGCATTGCATGATATGGGTACTCTTACATGCAGGCAAAACACTCACACACATAAAATACAAATAAATTTTTAAAGATTCTTTTTTTTTTTTTTTTTGAGATAGGGTCTCCCTGTAGGCCCAGATGGCCTGGAACTCACTATGTAGACCGGGCTGGCCTTGAACTCACAGAGATCTGCCTGCCTCTGCGTCCTGAGTGCTGGGACTAAAGGCATGCACCACACGCCCCACACATAAAATTTTGAAGATTTTAAACAAAGCAAAACATCAAAATGCTAAGGTCAATCCGGCACTCAGGAGGCTGAGGCAGGAGGATTAAGGAGCTCAAGTTCAGTGTTGGCTACATAACTGAGTTCAAGGCCAGCCTGGGCTAAGGAGAACCTATCTCAAAAGTAACTAACTAACTAAGTAACTAACTAATCATCTAGGCATGGTGGCATGTACCTGAACCTATTTCTAAATAAATAAATAAATAAATAAATAAATAAATAAATAAATAAATAAATAAATAAATAAATAAATAAAAGATGGATAACTGTTTGCATGCCTATAATTCAACTGTGCTGGATAGCTTTGGTTGACATCAAAGCTGGGTTGAGGGAGCCTCAATTAGGGAATTGCCTTCATTGGACTGGCCTGTGGCCATGTCCATGGGGCATCTTCTTGATTGCTGAGCGATGTGGGAGGGCCCAGCCCACTGTGGGTGGTGCCACCCTGCAGGCAGGTGGGCCTGTGTTGCATAAGAAAACAGGCTGAGCAGGGGCCAGGGGAGCAAGCCAGTAAGCAGCGTTCCTCCATGGCCTGTGCTCCAGCTCCTGCTTCCAGGTTCCTGCCCTGAGTTCCTACCTTGGGCTCCCTGATGAACTGTGACCTGGGAGATGTAAGCTAAATAAACTCTTTCCTTCCCAAGTTGGTAGTGGTCAGAGTGTTTTGTTACAGCAATGAAGAAACAAACTAGGACAGAAATTGGTACCAGAGAGTGGGATATTGCTGTGACAGACTGACCTTGGTGTTTTGGGGGGGACTGTGGAAGTGTTTGGAACTTTGGGTTGGAAAAGCCATTGGGTGCTCAGAGTTTGTTGCTGTGGAGCTTGGAACAGTTATGCTGAGGGAGTTGTAGACGATGGAGGCCTGGCTTGTGAAGCTTCAAAGGGAAGTGGAGACTATCAGGGCTGTTCGTGTGAGATTTTTGAATTGAGAATTTGTGGGTTCTGGTTGGCTGGTGCTGAAGAATCAGCTGTGATTAAGAAGAGACCAGAACCTGAAGTAAAACCTTTGCTTTACTGGGACAATTGATGCTGGTTAGCTGGGGCTGAAAAATCAGCTGTAAGTAACAAGAGACCAGCATCACTGTGGTAAAATATTCTAGGAGGTATTTTCTCAGGGTCAGCACACAGAGGGGACCCTAGCCTCTGTCTCAAGCTGGAAGCAGGACTTGGTAATGTGTAAGAGTCTCCTGCATGGTTCTGGTGTTGAAAGCATGAAGGGGTCACAGAGAGCAGCTGAGGCTTGGCACGCAGAGGTCAGGAAAGGCCACAGGTGAAAGTGCAGCTTCAGTTGCAGTGAAGACCCCAGGATTGAAGGGGTCATGGAGAGAATCTGAGGCTTTGCACCCCAAGAGGCAAGAAGAGGCCATTGGTGAAGGTACAGCCCCAGTTTCAGTGGAGACCCCAGCTTTTTGGAGATGCCAGGACTGTGGGATGACCACCAAGGACAGCGGTAAGTGTGGAATGGGGCTGGCCTGGGTCTGCGAGACGAGCTGTGTGTGCTGTGGATGGCAGAGTCAGAGCAGTGGACCTGTCAGAACCCTTTGGCGCCCAGAAGATCATGAGTGAATCCCAGATGTCCAGCCTCGAGCTACTTTGCTGGACTTTGGTTTTGCTTAGGTGTGCCCGATTCTTCCCTTTGAAATAAGACAGTACTTGTTTTGGATTTTACAGAAGCCCACCCACAGTTAAGAGACTTTTAAAAGAGGCTATGGACTTTTAAGTGTTTGGATTCTTTAAGGACTGTGTGGGTTTTTAAGGTTGTACTGTCTTATGTTGTGATATTAATGTTCACATCATATCTTGGGGACAAGAATTGGAAAGGTTATAGTTTAATAGTGAGGTGTTTGTGTGTCAACTTGACAAGGGGTCAATTGCACTGGATAGCTTTAGTGTCAACTTGACACACCTGGGTTGAGGGAGCTTCAGTTGGGGAATTGCCTTCATTGGACTGGCCTGTGGCCATGTCCATGGGGCATCTTCTTGATGAGTGATGTGGGAGGGCCCAGCCCACTGTGGGTGGTGCCACCTATGGGTAGGTGGGTCTGTGTTGCATCAGAAAGCAGGCTGAGCAGGGGCCAGGGGAGCAAGCCTGTAAGCAGCGTTCCTCCATGGCCTGTGCTCCAGCTCCTGCCTCCAGGTTCCTGCCCTGAGTTCCTACCTTGGGCTCCCTGATGAACTGCGTGCGACCTGGGAGATGTAAGACAAATAAACCCTTTCCTCCCCAAGTTGGTAGTGCTCAGAGTATTTTGTTACAGCAATGAAGAAACAAACTAGGACAATAACCATCCAGACGTGGAGGCACTTACCTTGGACCTGTCTCAAAAGCAAATAAATATAGAAATAAACAAAATCAACCAGGCATGGTGACACGCACCTGCCGTCTCAGGCTGAGGCAGGTGGCTGAGTGAGAGAAGGGACTGTGACACAGACTCTGTGTGCTTCAACACACACAGCAGATCAATATTTTTCTGTACATTTATTATTCTCAAGTTTTTTCTTTTCCATGTATATGTTTGTGTGCATGCATGTTCATGGTGTAAAGGTGCACATGTGTGCATGTACATGTGGAGGCCCCATGTTGACAATGGGCATCATCCTTGATCACTCTTACCTTGTTCATCAAGTAAGACTCTCAGTTGAACCCAGAGCTAACCCATATTGCTAGTCTCATGTGCCAGCTCGGTCTGGGGATCCCTGGTCACTGCCTTCCAAGGTTGGAATTAGAGGCAGGCTGCCATGCCCACCTGGCATTTATGTGGCTATGAGGCTCCAAACTCCAATCCTCAGGCTTGTCAGCAAGTACTTTTAACCACTGAGCCATCTCCCTGGCCCCTTCCATCATTAAAAAATACGTTACTATTATTAAAATATTATTATTGCCAGGCATGGTGGCACACACCTTTAATCCAGCACTCAGGAGGCAGAGGCAGGTGGATCTCTGTGAGTTCAAGGTCAGCCTGGTCTACATAGTGAGTTCCAGGACAGCAGGGGCTACAGGGAGACCCTGTCTCAAAAAGACCAAAAAATTAATGATATTATTATTACGTGTGTGTGCATATTGCCTGCATGTATGTAAGTGCATCTGTGTCATGCAGTGCCCATAGAGGTCAGAAGAGAGTGTTGGATCCCCTGGGACTGGAGTTATGGATACTGGTTAGTCCATGTGGGTACTGGGACTGAACCTGGGTCCTCTGCAAGAGCAGCCAGTGCCCTTAATTGCTGATCCAACTCTCCATCCCCTGACTGTGTTCTTTTTGGAAGGGTCTTTTCTGTGGCTTGTAGAGTGAGGAATCTTTAATTTTTAGTTAATTTTTTAATTTTATGTAAATGAATGTTTTGTCTGCATGTATATAAGGGCATCTATGCATGAAATGCCTGCAGAGGCGAGAAGAGGGCATCAGATCCCCTGGAGCTGGAGTTACAGGTGGTTGTGAGCTGCCTGGTGTGTGGGTGCAGGGAACTGAACCCCAGTCCTCTGCAAGAGCAGCCAGTTCTTCTAACCATTGAGCTTCACCAGTGCCCAGGATTATTTTTTCAGGAAACCTTAATGAGGTTTAATGTATTGTATAAGAAAATGTACAGATTGTTTTGAAACAAGGTCTTGTGTACTCCAGGCTGGCCTTGAAGTTCTTAAGTAGCCCAGGCTGGTCTTAAACTCCTCAGGCTCCCAAGTGATTGGATAATAGGTGTGCATCCCCATGCCCTGCTCTAATTTTTCAGAGATCCTTGTACACCTGGGTCCATAGCAACATTATTCACAGTAGCCAAAAAGTGGAAGGAGGTAACCAGTGTCTGTGAACAGATGAGTGAGCATGGGCTGCAGAGAACACTCAACTAGCCCACTGAGTCTGGGGTCAATTCCCAGTGTGGTGAAAACTCAACAAGGCAAAACACTAGATGAATGTGAACGAAAGAATGTGCATGTATGTATGATGGAATATTGGTTCACCTTAAAAGAAGGAAGCTGGTCTGGGCATGGTGGCTCATGTCTATGGTCCCAGAACTTGGGAGGCTGCAGCAGGTGAATCACTATGAGTTCAAGGTTAGATTGAGGGCTACGTAGTGAGTTATAGGTCAGTATGGGGGAGGAGAGGGGAGGAAAGGGGATGGGAGGGGAGGGGAGGAGAAGGGTGGGGAGAGGAGGGGGGAGGGGGAAGGGAGGAGAGGGGAGAGATGGAAAGAAGGGGAGATGGGGGCGGGGATGGTAGGACCTTTTGCCTGTAGTCAGGATGTCTTATAGTGGGAAGTTGGGTGGCTCCCAGTTTTCCGTATCAGCTTTTTAAAAAACATTTTATTATTTTTATTTTATGTGTATGAGTGTATGGCCTGCATGTAGATAAGTGCACCCGTGTCGTGCAATGCCCGAGGAGGTCAGAAGAGGCTGTCGGATCCCCTGGGACTGGAGTTGCAGACAGTTGTGAGCTGCCATGTGGGTGCTGGGATTCAAACCCCGGTCTTCTGCAAGGACAACCATTGTTCTTAACCACTGAGCCATCTCTCCAGCCCCTGTATCAGAGCTTTTTAAAAAGTATTTTATTATTTTTATTTTATGTGTATGAGTGTATGGCCTGCATGTAGATAAGGGCACCTGTGTTGTGCAATGCCCGAGGAGGTCAGAAGAGGCTGTTGGATCCCCTGGTACTGGAGTTAGAGGGTTGTTAGCTGCCATGTGGGTGCCGGGATCTCCCACGGTGCCAGTCACTGAGGGAGAGGTGGTGGGTGGACTCTCCCTCTGAGCCATGGGTGCAAGCAACAAAGACAACTTGACTTCTGACTCCAGAAACCAACCAGTTTCCTGTGTGCTCTGCCTGCCATTTTGAAGTCATGGCCACCAGAGGAAGAGAAAGCAGTGGATTGTAACAGATGCGGGAGGGTCTGTCCGTCTCTCTCCACTACTGTGCACATCTTTTGGGACCGTCCTCTGTGGTCCTGACTGAAAACTATGAATTCAAGGAGATACACTTACCATTGGGGCAAAAGCTGGGGGGAAGGAAGAGGAGTCAGGTTGGCCGGCAGGACGCTTGCCAAACTGAACACAGGGTTTCTCGGGTTAGCCATCCAAGGCCAGGGCAGGACCGACCAGAATCCTTTTTCTAAAAACTTTTAATTTTACTTTATATATTATGAGTGCATTGCCTGCATGTACGCAAGTGCATCTGTGCCATGCAGTGCCCATGGTGGTCAGAAGAGAGCATTGATCCCTAGAACTAGAGTTATGGATGGTTGTCAGCCACCATGTGGGTGCTGGGAGCCAAACCCAGGTCCTCTGTAAGAGCAACTAGTGCTCTTAACTGCTGAATCATCTCTCCAGCCCCCAACCAGAATCTTTTCCCCCTCATCCTCCACAATGCACTGGCCACTGAGGGAGACAGGTCCTTATTAGTTTCCTCAGTAGTTACCTTCTGTTATCAACATACCAAGCACCCACCCCCACCCCATGCATCCCTCTTCCCATGCCACAATTGAGAGCCAAAGTGACAGAGGCCCACATTTCTGGAATGCTTTGCAACCCGGAATCGCTATATAACCAAGTTTGGCCAGTTCTGGAATTCAGCAGAAAGATGAGACAAATATATAAAGGGGGAAGGACTCCCACCCAGCCCCGTCCATTGTGTCTGAATGCCATCGCAAGAGAACATGGCACCGGGTGCTGCACCAGACAGCCTGTGCTCATGAGGAGAAGGCCGGGACAGACTCTAGGACACCAGCTCAGCGCCTGCTGCTGAGCAGCTCCACTAACCCCAGTACTGTAATAGATGAAGTTGGGATAAGTTTAGAGCACCAAGTGGTCATCTCATAAGCACAGCAGGATGAAGTCAAACAAGAGAAGAACCTGGACGAGTCATTAGAACGCCTAGATCCAACCGTGCCTGCAGTAGGCGCCCACATGCCCAGTTCATTCATTTCCATGAGTGTCTTGTATTTTGTATCTTTTTTGTTTGGATACAGTGTTTCACCATGTAGACCAGGCTGGTCTTGAACTTCCAGAGATCTGCCTGTCTTTGCCTCCCCAGTGCTGGGACTAAAGGAGTACCACAGATGACCAACAAATAGGATTTTTTTTTTTTTTTTGAGGCTAAGATTCAGAGCAACAATTTAGCATCCCAGCCACACACTAGCAAGTTCCAATGCACTCTGCAGTTCCAGGGAGGACAGGAGCCCAGGTGGAGGGAGACCCACAGAGCGTGTTTATTCTGGCGTTGACAGCAGCAGCAGGGGATAGGCCAGACTCAGATTAGGGGGACAGAAGGGGTGGATGCTGGGGGGTGTGTCTGTTTGGCGGGACATCAAGGATTGGTCTTCGACATTCACAGTAAGGACATGGGCCAAGACAGCAGGACTCAGACAATAGCAAAGAACAGTCAGACAGACAGACAGACAGAAGGGTGGGGGTAGGGGTCCCCCAGACATGCATGGCCCTTTGCCTCAAGGGGGAACCCCGGAGAAGAGAAGACAGACATCAGAGGCTGAGGCCCTCCCACCCTGAAACAGAGCTGGGCCTGTGGCCTCCCAGCCTCACACCTCCAGGACACAGAGGCCCAGGCCCAGGCTGCCCTGCACCGGCAGCTCAGATGTTATGGCTTCGAGGAGATGAGTTCACAGTCCAGGCAGGAAGGGATGGGGTCCTGAGGGCACCTGGTCCAATGCCAGGCCTAGGCCAGACCTGCAGAATCAGGGTAGAAGGGAAGATAGAGGCCTGAGGGGGCAAAACACAGCACCTGTCTCTGCACTAGGGTCAGACAGATTTCTGGGGCCCTCTTCCCTTAAACCCTATGCCTCCTCCCTGAGACCCAGGAGTCCTCCCAAACCTTCCTCCCTCAGACCCATGAGTTGTCCTGCGTCCTCCTCCCTCAGACCCAGGGGTACAGACCCCAGCATCCTCCCTCAGACCCAGGGTCTAGACTCTAGCCCTCCTCCCTCAGACCCAGGGTCCAGACCCCAGCCTCCTCCTCAGACCCAGGGGTCCACACTCCAGCCTCCTCCCTCAGACCCAGGCCCCTCACCAGTCTCCTCCCTCAGACCCAGAGGTCCTCCCAGCCTCCTCCTCAGACCCAGGCCCCTCACCAGCCTCCTCCCTCAGACCCAGGGGTCCAGACCCCAGCCTCCTCCCTCAGACCCAGGGCCCTCTGGGGTCTCACCCCTCACTCTGAGTTCTCTTTCTCTGACAGTCCTTTGCTGCCTTTTGTGAAGCTGGTCAGAGTCCTCTCCTAGAGTTGGTGATGAAAACAAACTGTTACCCACCAGCAGGGGCTTCCACCCTGGATCACAGTCTTAACCTCTCTCCTCTCCGAGGGGAATGGGAACATGCTATCACCATCCATTCTACTAATGGGGAAACTGAGGCACAAAAAGACAAATCCCTGAAAATAAGAGGAAAGCAAAGCCGGCGAAAGAGACGGCAGGACACAGGCCTCAGAGGGCTGAGGTAGTCCTGGGGGCCGGAGAGCTGTGCGCGTCCACAGGAGTCGTGCCATGAGTGAACTGGCTAGAGCTGCGAATGCCAGGGAAGAAACAGCCCTACCCCATCCCCACAGCGGAGCCCCAACTTTCCAGGTCTTGAGGCTGAGCCCTGGGCCCAAGCTGTTCAGCTCCCCTGGAAAAGGGCCTGAATGGAGCTAACCAAGGCTGAGGGCAAGTGGCACAGGGAGCTCCAGGGCCACCGACATGAGAGTCATCACTTGTACCATGTGGGCTCCATGGCCGTGCAGTAGCCTGACTCACCCCTACTTCTGCGGGTGACCCCAATGAACACCTTGGTCCACTAAGCTGGACTTGGGAGAATTTGATTTTGGTCCGTTTCTGGTGGCCTATCTGGGGTGAGAAGATGTTTGTTCATATCTGGCCAGGAAAAGTCACTCAGCCTGTAATTAGTGATCAGGATAAAGACTATCTTAATGCAATATTTATTTTTAAATATTACGTTTATTTTATGAGTGTACTGCCTGCATGTACGTGAGTGTAACCATGTTGTGCAATGCCCATGGAGGTCAGAAGAGGGTGTCAGATCCCTTGGAACTTGAGTTATGGAGTTAGCCAACATGTGGATGCTGGGAACTGAATCTGGGTCCTCTACAAGAGCAGTCAGTGCTCTAACCACGGAGCCATCTCTTCAGCCCCATGTTTTAATGCAGTATTTATAAGACCTGAATATTGATTTTAAACAATGTGACAAAGTGCCAATTTTTTAAATAAATGCCACAGAAGAGGGGCTGATAAGGATGGCTGGTCCAAAGGAAAGTCCCTCCCTGCCCCTGTATATGAGTGGTCTGGGTTTGCTTCATTATTTGAAACAAGGTCTTACTCAGCAGCCCAGGCTGGTGTGGAACCTGAGTCTTCTTGTTTTGCCCCCCCCCCAGGGGCTGGCCTTATAGGTGTGAGTCACCGCACCCAGCTAACGCACTGTTTCAAGATGAATCAGGATGAATTTTCTTTAGAATATCAAAATAATGGAAAAATACTCAAAAGTGAAGATTATTCATACTGAAATCAACATTATCAAAGTTTAAATCTTCCTTCTAGATGCTAGGTGGAATTCATGATATGTTTACTTTCTTGGCTTTAATGGAAACAAACTTTTCAATGATATTTTCAAAATGGGCTTTTTTTTTGCCCAGAAAGTGGCCATGTTTAACAGTTTCTGTGGCCCAAAGGATGACTCTGTATGTGCGTGTGTGTGTGTGTGCACACATGTGTGCATGTGTAGAGGCCAGAGGTCAGCCTCAGGTAACGGTCCTCATGAGCCACCTACCTTTTTTTTTTTTTTGAGACAGGGTCTCCCTGTAGCCCCAGCTGGCCTGAAACTCATAGAGATCCATCCACCTCTGCTTTCCAAGTGCTGGGATTAAAGGCGTATGCCACCACACCTGGCTTTGTGTGTGTGTGTGTGTGTGTGTGTGTGTGTGTGCACATGTGCACATGTGTGTGAGGTGCATATATTCTGTGTGTGTACCTGTGCATGCACATGCAAAGGCCAGACCAGACCCATTCCTGTGGTCACAGTCATAGATAACCATTCCCGTGGTCACAGGCACACATAACCATTCCTGGCTTTTTAGTGGGTGCTGGGGATTTGAACTCAGGTCCTCATGTTTGCAGAGCCATATCCCCAGCCCTATCTGATTTTTTGATGCAGGATCTCACTGAGCCTGAAGTCATCATTTAGGCTAGGCCAGCTGGCCGGTGAGCCCTGGGATCCTTCTTGTCTCTGCCTCCCAACTGCTGGGGTTACAGGGTACATGACCAGGCCTGGCTTTCACATGGGTTCTGGGGATTTACCCCAGGCTTGCCCTGAGGCAAGCAGGTGCTTTACCAACTCACCCTCAAGGGAACACCAGACACCTTTTATACTTGATCTTAAGCCAGAGGCACCTGAACTGAGTCTCCCTGCAGCCCCAGCTGGCCTGGAGCTCATTATGTAGACCAGGCTGACATCCATCTCATAGAAACCCTCCTGCCTCTCCCTCCTGAATGCAGGGATTAAAGGCATGCACCACCACCATGCCTGGCCTGAGCAGCTTTTAATATAAAACGTGGCCACTGCCACTGAGACCCCTCCCCTCCTCACTCCACTCAGCCAAACCCTCTCCACAGCCATCCCCAGGGTCGCCTCCTCCAGGACACCCTCCCACTGCCCCAAGTCCCCCCACTTCTCAGACTGGACCAACAGGGAATCTTACAATAACCATCATCCATGACATCTTCTGGCTTTATTGTGATGTCATTATAATGATAGGGACCAAGCCACACTCCACAGCCTCTATTATTTCCTTAGTCATTAAAAAAGTTGCTGCTTCCCATCCACCGGCTATACCACAATCTACTAATTTTCACACCTCGCTGGAGGGGCTGCTTCCTCTATCACCCCATCTCCTTCCTGTTTAGCATCTGTGAGAGAACAGCTGTGACAGAGCAGCTCCTAGCAGACTGAATCCTCACCTGGTCCTACCGCAGTGGCCCAGTGGCCGCACCTGCTGGTACCCGACAGAGGACAGGACACAGGACATGGAGGCAGAGAGGCCGAGCCACCTGCCCCAGCTCACACAGCATCCTGACCCACAGCAGACTCCAATGTCCACACACAGCACCCATGACCCCCACTCACCTCCACCAGCTGGTGCCAGTGCTCCACGGGCTTTCGGGGGTTGGCCAACATCTCCGCCCAGTGCTCCCGGCCATGTGGGTCAGCAGCCTCGGGGCCCACGCGGCACACACCGATCACCTCGTTGTGGCCGATGCTGGGGGTTGGGGAGGTAATTATGGGGCAGGTTGTGGAACTGGCTGGCCACACCCTGCCTCACCAACCGCAGGATGCCCCTCACCAGTCGTAGTCCACCACGGCGATGCTGAGCCCCACGTTTTCCACGCTCTCGGGGGCCACATCGAACACCAGGGCTTCATTGTACGTGGGGTTCAGTGTGTTCTTCTTGATGGATGTCTTCCTCTTCTTCAAACGCCGCCCTTCGCTGATCAGAGAGGCCTTAACATAGGGATCTGTGTAGGAAGTGGGGTGCTGAGTAGTGCCTCCTCCCTCAGACCCCAGCCTCCTCCCACAGACCCCAACCTCCCTCGACTGTGTCCGACATACCTGAGAAGCCCGTGAGGTCCATCGCTTTGAGGTTAGAGGCTTTGATGATGGTCACGGTGAGGCGCCCGGCCGTGGGGAGGTAGCAAAGTGAGAAATTGAGCTCCCCAAGATCCGCTTTTTCCTGCAGTGGGACACAGGTCCGGGCGCAGTCACCTCTCCCTCCGGCCCCTCCCTCTCTACACATCCTTGCACCACCACTCCGTTCCCAGGAAACGAACTGTCAGATTCCACTGGACCGTCCCAGCCGCAGCTGCCCACCACTATGAAAGCCTGTTTGTTCTGCGGGGGGGGGGGGACCGAGAGAGAGAGAGAGAGACCCAGAGAGAGAGAGAGAGAGGCCCAGAGAGAGAGAGAGGCCCAGAGAGAGAAAGAGAGGCCCAGAGAGAGAGAGATCAAGAGAGACCCAGAGAGAGAGACCCAGAGAGAGAGAGACACCCAGAGAGAGAGAGACCCAGAGAGAGAGGCCCAGAGAGAGAGAGACTGAGAGAGAGAGACCCAGAGAGAGAGACACAGAGAGAGAGCGAGAGACCCAGAGAGAGGCCCAGAGAGAGAGAGACCCAGAGAGACTCAGAGAGAGAGAGACCGAGATAGAAACCCAGAGAGAGAGAGACCCAGAGAGAGAGTGACCCAGAGAGAGAAACCCAGAGAGAGAGAGAGAGAGAGAGAGAGAGACCTAGAGAGAGGAACAGAGACCCAGAAAAAAGCAGCAATGGGGGGGCAAGTGCTGAGTCCAGAGCAGATGCTCAGTGCAGGGGTCCAGGGTCAGTGGTTGGGGTGCGTGTGGAGGAGACAGACAGCCCCATGCAGTCTAGTCATGTGGATCCAGGATGGGAAGAACCCCCCAGGGCAGTCATTAGAGAGATGGGACACACCAAGCAGAATGCAGCTTCACAGAGGCCAGCAGCTGGCCTCTGGACAGTCCAACATGGTGCATGACGCCTGAGGGGATCCCCAGCTACCTGGCCTCCAGCCTCTCATCATTCACACGGCCCTGGCCACTCCCTCTGAAATCCTCCCCTCAAACTCCTGTCACCCTGACCCTTCAAGCCTTGCCTCACAAGCACCTGGGTCTCCCAGAACCCCAGGTCTCCCAACACCAGCCCCTGACACAAGTGATTTATACATGGAGAAATCGCCCTCCTCTCTGGGTTTCTGTAGCACCTCTCTGGGTCTGTCTCTAGGTCTGTCTTTGCCCCTCTCTCACTCTCTCTGGGTCTCTCTCTCTCTCTCTCTCTCTCTCTCTCTGGGTTTCTGTCTCTGTCTGTTTGTCTCTCTGGGTGTCTCTCTCTCTGGGTCTTTCTCTCTGGGTTTCTCTCTCTCTGGGTCTCTGTCTCTCTGTTGCTCTCTTTCATCTCTATACCCCCCCACTCTGGCTAAGTGAAAGCCTTGGGTGGTGCTGATAGGAAATGGGGTCCGGTAGGAGACAGGATGGAGGCAGATGCCCAGGCCTGGGCGCCTCAGGTGGAGGCAGGGCAGATGTGAACTCCTTGTCCCAAAGCTGGGGGCCTGGGGATGGATTAAGCAGCTGGAGATCCCAGAGAGGGGCCGGTAGACACAGGCTTCAACAACATCCCTGGACAGACAGGGAAACTGAGGTGGAGATCTGTCTCTCCTGATGTGGGCACATTCCTTGGCCCATTCCACAATGCCAGCTCCCCATACTGGTGGGAATCAGTAGGGTGGTGGGTTGGGGTGTGAGGCCTGGGTCTGAGGGAGGAGGCTGGGGGCTGGACCCCTGGATCTGAGGGGGTGCTAGGATTTGGACCCCTGGGTCTGAGGGAGGAGATCTTGGGTTTGGACTCCTGGGTGTGAGGGAGGAGGCTGGGGTCTGGATGTCTGGGTCTGAGGGAGGAGGCTGGGGTCTGGATCCCTGGGTCTGAGGGAGGAGAGCTTGGGTTTGGACTCCTGGGTCTGAGGGAGGAGGCTGGGGTCTGGATGCCTGGGTCTGGACTCAGAATACCCCGCCAGGCCTGGGCATGGGATTGGGGCTACAGGAGGAGAGGACCAAAGATTGCAGGTTGTAAAAACAGGGAGTCAAGGGTGTGAGTTCTTCCATCTGATGCTGGGAGAAGTGGGGACCCCAGTATATCAGAGGATCCAGGCTGGTTGGATTCCCTGGGACATCATGAAAAAAACAGAGGGAAAGAGCGTGAAAGGGTTTGAAGGGGAGGAGTTGGTAGCGGTGGGGAGAGAGAGAGAGAGAGAGAGAGAGAGAGAGAGAGAGAGAGAGTCGGAGCATCAGGAAGTCTGGGGCAGGAGAGACATCCAGGTCAGAGGCAAGAAGTCACAGGGCTCTGGTGGGGTCCTCAGGTATGGGGTTGGACACTGGGAGTCTGGACTCCAAGCCCAATGCTATTTTATGAAGTTGAGAAGGACAGGGAGCCCCCAAATCCTTCTCCTGTCCTAGCAATATTCCCCCAAAAACATTGCTTACAAAACCAAGGGACAGTTAGTCAGGCGTGGTGGTGCACGCCTGTAGTACCAGCACTTGGGAGGCAGAGGCAGGCGGATCTCTATGAGTTCAAGGCCAGCCTGGTCTACATAGTGAGTTCCAGGACAGCTGGGGCTACAGGGAGACCCTGCTTCAAAAAGACAAAAAACAAAAAACAAGGGAAGGAAGTGAAGAGATGGTGAAGGAGGTGCCCACTGGGGGACATGGGGGGCACACGGGCACATGGGGGACAGAGCCACTGACCGAGCCACCCTCCACGATATCCCTCCACAGTGGGCGATCAGGGGGCTGCTCAGCCAGCTCCAGCAGGTTGTCCAGGACCACCTGGCCGATGAGGTCATGCCGTGAGAAGCGGTCGAAGTCGTACACACTGAAGTGCAGCTTGCGCTGGGCCAGCTCGGCCAGGGGCACGGAGAACTGGAACGTCTCATTGAAGACTGGGTTTAGCGTCTTTCTGTGCACCTGGAAATCGGAGACAGACAGTACATCCACTGACCTGGTGCCAGAATCAGCAGTTCAAGAATTCCATGTCTTCCCCAAGTGTCCAGGCCCCAGCCTCTTCCCTCAAACCCAGGAGTCCAGACCCCAGCCCCCTCCCTCAAACCCAGAGGTCCAGACTCCAGTCCTCCTCTCTCAGACCCAGGGAACCTCCCCAGCCTCCTCCCTTAGATCCACGGGTCCAGGCCCCAGCCTCCTCCCTCAGACCCAGGGTCCAGACCCCACCCTTCTCCCTTAGACCTAGGGGTCCAAACCCCAGCTCTCCTCCCTCAGACCCAGGGGTCCAAACCCCATCCTCCTCCCTCAGACCCAGGGTCCAAACCCCAGCTCTCCTCCCTCAGACCCAGGGTCCAAACCCCATCCTCCTCCCTCAGACCCAGGGGTCCAAACCCCATCCTCCTCCCTCAGACCCAGGGTCCAAACCCCAGCTCTCCTAGACCCAGGGTCCAGCCCCCACCCTTCTCCCTTAGACCTAGGGGTCCAAACCCCAGCTCTCCTCCCTCAGACCCAGGGTCCAAACCCCATCCTCCTCCCTCAGACCCAGGGGTCCAAACCCCATCCTCCTCCCTCAGACCCAGGGTCCAAACCCCAGCTCTCCTCCCTCAGACCCAGGGGTTCAGACTCCAGCTCTCCTCCCTCGGACCCAGGGTCCAGACCCCATCCTCCTCCCTTAGACCTAGGGGTCCAAACCCCAGCTCTCCTCCCTCAGACCCAGGGTCCAGACCTCAGCCTCCTCCCTTAGGCCTAATGGTCCAGCCCTCCCACCCAAGGACCCAGCCCTGCTCACCCACCTTGGTCTGGAATTTCTTCTTCCGGTCAGGCAGCAGGTAGATCTTGACATAAGGGTCTGAGAACCCATTGGAGTCCTTTGCAGGGAGGTCCAGGGCCTGCAGGATCCGCACCACGAGCTGGTCGGAGCCGTAGAGGTACCGCAGGGCAAAGCTGATACGGCCGCAGGGAGCCCCGGTATCCCCCGAGCCCCCGCCACCCCTCCGGCCTCCAGGTCCCGTGCCCTGGTACAACTCTGGCTTGATCTGCCCGATGAGCTTGGCTTTTTCCTCACCGCCTGGCAGGGGTAAGGGCAGGGTGGGTGGCCGCTCCTCACTGCTTGGGTCTGCTTGGGTGGTCAGGGTCTGCTGGGTGAGGGGCCTGGGCAGGGCAGGGTACCTATGTGTCAGGAAAACAAGTGATGTTCAGATGTGATACCCTGCAAGATTCCTCCAATTCCCAGCCCAGGTAGCCTCCAAGCCTGTCCTTGACTGGTTGACTGGTTATTTGATCTTGGACAAGCCATTTGTGCTTCCCGTGCCTCAGTTTCCCTATGTGCTGGATAGCTTTAGTGTCAACTTGACACATCTGGGTTGAAGGAGCCTCAGTTGGGGAATTGCCTTCATTGGACTGGCCTGTGGCCATGTCCATGGGGCACCTTCTTGATCGCTGAGTGATGTGGGAGGGCCCAGCCCACTGTGGGTGGTGCCACCCCTGGGCAGGTGGGCCTCTGTTGCATAAGAAATCAGGCTGAGCAAGGGCCAGAGAGCAAGCCAGTAAGCAGCGTTCCTCCATGGCCTGTGCTCCAGCCTCCAGGTTCCTGCCCTGAGTTCCTACCTTGGGCTCCCTGATGAACTGTGACCTGGTATATGTAAGCTAAATAAGCCCTTTCCTCCCCAAGTTGATAGTGCTCAGAGTGTTTTTTCACAGCAATGGAGAGACAAACTAGGACACCCCACCTGCATCAGGGGTACTCTCCCCATTTCCAAGCTGGCCCCAAACCCTGAAAGTCCTCTTCTGCCGGTCCCCCCACCTCCCCAGCCTGCTCCCAGTTCTCCATCACCAATACTCCTGTTCTTGGTTGAGGCTGGTCCCTGTCTCCCCAGCTCTCCCCTAGCTCTCCAACTGTGAGAGTTCTGAGGGTGCAGGCCTGGGCACAGTGTGCAGCTCAAGCCCAGCCCCTACCAGGTCCTGAACACAATGCACAGAACGAGAAAGAAGGATGGGAACAGGAGGTAAGTTTCAAGTCCGGTGAACAACAGCCTAGAGCAATTCCCTACAGCTCAGGTCTCTCTCCTCTCCACTCACTGAGGACTGAATCCACAACTTTCTGTAAGTTGGGTCAGAGCACTAACCCTGATCCCTCACTGGGGGATCCTAGGCAGGGGCTCCACCGCCGAGCCACACCCCAGCCCCTCACTGGGGGATCCTAGGCAGGGGCTCCACCACTGACCCACACCCCAGCCCCTCACTGGGGATCCTAGGCAGGGGCTCCACCGCTGAGCCACACCCCAGCCCCTCATTGGGGGATCCTAGGCAGGGGCTCCACCACTGAGCCACACCCCAGCCCCTCACTGGGGATCCTAGGCAGGAGTTCCACCGCTGAGTCACACCCCAGCCCCTCACTGGGGATCCTAGGCAGGGGCTCCACCACTGAATCACACCCCAGCCCTCTTTTCACTTTTTATTTTGAGACAGTCTTACTACGTTGCCCAGGCTGGCCTTGAAGTTTAGATGTGCCGTCTCCTGTCCTCAGTGTCTGGGGAGACATGTATTTACCACCACACCCAGTTATCAACTGTACAATCCTCTCCAGGTGACTTCTTTCTCTGAACCTAGGGTTCCAGGCTACAGTTCCCTTCTCTTAAGCTTCAAGGATTCTAGGTTACCTTCAGCCCATCCTCCCTCAGATCCCGGAGTCTGTGATCTCAGCCCCTTCATTCCCTGGGAACCAGGAGGCAGCTCTCCATCCCTATCCATCCTGACCCTGATTATCAGAAGTTTCATCGTAAGAAAGAGACGCAGAAGAAAATCGGACGTTTACAGTGGACCCCCGCCAGACCATTTCTCTCACCTGGTGGTGGGTGCTAGGCTTGTCACCTGCTGATGGGACTGTGCGCTGGGCAAGCCCCCACTACTGGGAGGCAACAGCAGTAGCCCCGAGCCTGCCCCACCCTCGGAGGGCAGCTCAGGCGACGTCTGACTGGGTTTAACCCCACCAGCTACCACAACAGCTGCGGCAGCCTCTGGATAGGAGTCCATGTCTAGGTAGGAAGGTTCTGGAAGCTCAGAGGCCCCAAGCCCGCCTGGTTCCAGCAGCTCCGCGAAGGGCGGATGGTGGGCCGTGTGCGCATGGTGGTGTGGGCCGCCCAGCAGAGGATGGCCACTCAGGCCGGCCCCCAGGTGATGCCCACCGCCTCCTACCAGGCCGGCCAGCCCAACCCCGGGGGCTAGGTCTTTACGTAGGGGGCCACCGCCCACTGCCGAGGCGCCTTTGTCCCTCCAGGGCACCCAGCACAACTTCCAGGACACGAATAGAGAGACACTCAGGAGGACGATACCACAGAAAGTGACGATGACTGACAGCAGGCTGACGGAAATGTCTGGAAAGAGAGAGGAGAGCGGTCAGGGGTCATGGGGGAGTCACACAGAAGCCATCCCCCCCAACCGTCCCAACCAGATTTGAACCGCACACCCCTCAGGGGAAACTGTGGCCACAGAACCATTTTACAGAGACTGCAGGGTTCACATCCTGTTCTGTAGGTGGCACATGACAGACCTGAGCCGCAGGCTGGGAAGATGCTCCAGAGCCTGCTGACTTCATCTGGCTGTCACACTGCCTACCCTGAGGCACAAGACCCCCACAGGCTTGGAGATGATCTGGGGGAGCCTGGCTGTGCAGCCTTAGGAATCTGCCTTAACTTCTCTGAGGCTTACATTCTGCACTTGGCAAAGGGAATCCATCAACCCTCCTCTGTGTATGGGTTGACAGGAAGGAGGAAGGAAAATGACAGGTCAAATACAATGTTCAGAGGTGATAACCCAGCAGACATCTTGGGATACTCAGCGAGACCAACAATGTAATTATTCCCATTCTGTGCAACAGAAAGTTGAGGTCCAAAGACAGAGTCTGCCGCCTGCGGTGGTGAGGACCTGACTTCAGATTCCCAGCGCCCACATTTTAGAAACAAACAAAAAGCTGGGCATGATGGCATGTCCAATCCCTGTGCTGGGGAGGCAGAGTCAGGTGGATCCCTGGGCGCTTGCTAGTTGGCCAGCCCAGCCTCAGCAATGAGCCCCAGGCTGGTGAGAGAGCCTGCCTCAAAAAGCAAGGTGTGTGTGGGGGGGGGCTGAGACGGCTCTGTGGTTAAGAGCACGTTCTGCTCTTGCAGAAGACCTGAGTTTGGTACCCAGCACCCACATTCCAGCTCCAGGGGCTCAGACACCCTCTTCTGAACTCCCCAGGTACCTGCACTTATGTGCACATACCCACACACATGCACACAACCCACAATTCAAAATAAAACAAAATCTTTAAAAAATAACAGAATGGGGCTGGAGAGATAGCTCTGAAGTTAAGAGCACTGACTGCTCTTGCAGAGGACCTGGGTTTGAATCCCAGCACTCATATGGCAGCTAACAACCATCTATATCTCTAGTTCTAGGAATCCAACACCCTTTTCTGGCCTCTGTGGGCATTGCGTGACATGGGTGCACTTACATCCATGCAGGTAATACATTCATACACATAAAATAAAATAATAATAAAAAATTAAAGTAACAAAACAAGGTAGAACAACACTTGAGGCTGACCTCTGACCTGCACGTGCATGTGCATGTGCACACACACACACGTGATCCATGGTGCCACACTTCAGAACTTATGCTCTTTCCACACCTCAATATTCCCAGTGGATGGTGGCCTCAGTGAGACTTTCTGTTCAGATAATCAGTCCAAGAGCTACCATTGCATGATCTACCCCCCTGCCTAGTGCCTTCTGAACACCAGTAACACACCTCCCCATTTTGGAGAGAGTCCAGCATAGCCCACTTGTTATAACCAATATTTTGTGGTGCTTTGGTAATCACTACCAGGAATAGGGTTTTGTAGAAACAACTCTCCAGCCATGTGCATCTATTTTAATTCTAAAATTTATTTATTTACTTATTTTTATGTATATGAGTGTTATGTCAGCATGTGTGTAAGTGCACCTGTGTCATGCAGTGCCTGTGGACGACAGAAGAGGGCATCAGAGTCCCTGGAACTGGAGTTATAGACAGTTACTAGCTGCCATGTGAGTGCTGGGAATCAAACCTGGATCCTCTGCAAGAGTAGCCAGTGCTCTTAACCTTTGAGCACCTCTCCAGCCCATGAGCATCTATTTTAAAGGCTGGTACTGGAGGTGGAGTGAGGACAGGTTTATTCACATGGAAGACTATGGTGGGGGTACAGGGGGCTCAGCCACTGCCAGCATGGACAGCTGAGTGGAACAGCCTTCTTCTGGGGCTACACAAAAGGAAGGAGACAACCTCCACTTCTATAACACCTGGTGACGTAGACACGGTGTGTGACATTAATCCTCACACTTCTGTGTAACTTACATGTGATTCATCCCTTCTCCCAGCTAAGAAGACTGAGGCTGTGGGAGACAGAGGAAGTAAGACTGCAGGACCACACGCCAGCCTGTGGACTGATGGGGGCCAGAAGTCATGATTTTTACAGCCTTTTGCACACAGGAGGTGTCAGGACAAGGGGCATGGCAAAGGAAACTGGCCAGACACTTCCCACATTGCCAGTTGAATATGACCCCCATCAGAGGCTGGGGGAGGAACCATGGGTCCCCCAAGCTTTCCTGGCTCCTTGTTCCTATCTATACAGACCAGGTATGTGGTTACCGAGCAACAGATCCACTCTGCCAGAGCCTGGCCAATTCCTTGGTGGGAAACCTGTCAAGACAGGTAGATGGGCCAGGGCTGCAAGCCCTTGCAATGTCCTACTGGCTAACTGTCTTGGGTCATGCTGGGTGGCCAGTCTATGGCAGTGCTGTGAGTTATGGTGGGAGCCAGGGGCCATCAGCCTGTGGTCTGGAAAGACTAAAGATGGTGGCCTGCCACATGTGCAATAGGCCACATTTGTGTGTGATGGCAAATCTTCATAGGCAACTTAACTGGCTTTAGAATCACCTTGGAGCTAGGATGGTGGCATGCCTGTCATTCCTGCACCTGGGAGGCAGAGGTAGTCAGACTGCTGTGAATTTGAGGCCAACCTGGACTCCATAGTGAGTTCCAGACCAGTCTTGGTTTCAGAGTGAGACCCTCTCTCAAAACAGCATGTTTTGCAAACATGGTCCTCAGAACTCACATAAAAAGCCAGGCATGGTGGTGCACATTTGTAGCCCCAGCACTGGGGAGGCAGAGACAGGTGGGTCCCTGGGGCTCACTGGTCAGCCAGTTTAACCCACTTTGCAAGTTCCAGGCCAGTGAGAGACTCTGCCTCAAAAAATAAAACAGCTCCTAAAAAACAAAGCCCAAAGTTTCCCTCTGGCATCCAGACACAGTGCGCATATGTGCACAACCACACACACACATATCTGCACACCACGGACATGTACATACAACACTAGAATCACCCAAAACACCCAGGCACACCTCTGTCTATGAGGACCATTCCAGAGAGGATTAAGGGAGGGAAAAGACCCACCCTGAATGTGGAACTCAAATACAATGAATAAAGGGAGAGAGCCAGCTAGTGAACTGGGCTTCTCCCCACAGTAATGGGCCAACATCTCTGAAACTATGAGTCAAATCAATTTTCTCTCCTTGAAGCTGTTTCCATCTGTTACTGGGGCCATGGTAATGCAAAAGTCAGGTTACCTTAGGTGACCAAACTCCTACAAGGACACAAGGACCCTGAACCCTGAGGCTTAGGCGACCTGCCCCGGTGGGCCACAGGCCGCAACTCAATGGCAGGAAAATTAAACACAACCTGTGACTGCCCCCGATGAGGACGGTGGATCCTTATGCCTGGTTTCTCCAGGACTTTGCTCCCCGCACCTTAGTGTTTGGATGGTTTAGATCACAACTCTTTGGAGTAATAAATTCTCACAGAGCTAGATGCAGTAGTGTATACCTGTAACCCCAGCACTCGGGAGACTGAGGCAGGAGGATTGTTGCAAGTCAAGTTCAAGGTCAGCCTGAGTTCCATAAGGCCCTGTCTGATTCCCATTCCCCCCTCCCCCCAAAAAAGAGAGAGGAAAGGATTCAAAGATATTTAAGGGAATCTCTGGTGGCTGTAAATAGGAAGGGGAGGCCCACAGGGAAAAACTCAAATGCTCAGGGGGGCAGGTGGAATGAACTATGTCCCTTAGTTCAGCGGTTTGGGGACAGGGTAGCAGGCCATCCAGAGGCATGATTTTCAGTGGGACTGGTCATAAAAGGGATGGAAGCCGAGCAGGCCAGAGTGTTGTCTGTCATGGAGTCAAGAAGACAGTGGCTGGTTGGGAGAGCTGGGAATTCTGACCTGCGTCTGGACCCCGGGGATAGCCTCGGATTCGCAGTTCGTTGAACTCTTGGCACCTGTCATTGGTATCCGTGTCTCGGACCCGTGCACAGAGGTCAGAGACTAGGATGAGGGCCCGCCGGCACAGGTCATCCTCGTAGTCCCCAGACATGGTGACTGAGTGGTCCTGTGAGTGGTGGACAAAGATGCAGATGGGGATGGGAACAAGTTGGGGAGGGTAAGGAGGGAGAAAGGACCTGGTAAGGCAACAGAGGGCAGAGGGGGATGGCTCAGGGGCCAGGATTCAAGGAAGAAAACACAGAACAACTGTTAGGGTCGCTTTCAGGGGTCACCATCCAATGAAAGGGGTCAAAGAGCAGACAGGTCTCACACCAAAAGACAGGACATTCTCAGACCAAAAGAAGTGCCTTAAAAGAAACAGAGGACGTGCCCCCAGGAGGACCAGGAGGGTGGCAGTCAGGGCAGGCACCCCGTGTTTCAAAGAACGTACCGGCAGCCATGGGCAGTGGGCACCAAGCTGTGGTGGGGAAAGGCATTTGGGGTTGGTGGAAAAGCATGGGCAGGGGGCTTAGGGTAGGAGAGCCGCTGGAGGATCAAAGGAAGGAGAAAGAGCCAGGGGGAGGGGGAAGAGGGAGGGAGGGAAGGAGGGAGATGGAGAAAGGTTGTAAGTTGAGGGAAGGAGAGATAGAGATAACAGAGCAAAGTGAAGTCTGGTATCCAGGAAAAGATGGACAGAAGCACAGAAGGAACGGGGACCCTTGAGCTTCAGGATGGAGAGACCCAGAAAACAGAGCCTTGCACTTCATTATGGCCAAGACATGGTTCACAGAAGTGAAGAGGGGCAGGTGTGTGGGCAGGAACGTCTTCCAAAGACAGAGACAGGGGATCCGGGGAAAGAGACGGTGCAGAATTACAGGACAGACAGCCAGACAATGGCCGGAGACCCTAGACAGGCACAAGGGGAGAGGGGAGAGCTGGGCACACACAGACAGACAGATGGGGGTCCGGAAGGGAAGGGTAGATGCGATCAGAAATCAGAGGGAACAGGGGGAGAGGTGGAGGTAGGAGAGAGTGACACAGGACTTGGGGGCTGACATCAGACCTGAGTGGGAAGGAGGACCGAGGGATAGAATGAGGGCCGGACAGGTCAGGGCTCTGCCTGGGAGAGGCAGGTGAAGTGGGGGTGCTGGGCAAGACTCACCACTCGGCCTCGGTCACACTCACCTGTGCTTATCCCTGCCTTGCCCTAGGTGGCAGCGGTGACGGCGGCGGGCGGCAGTCCATGGGGGTTGCAGGGTGGACAAGCCGCTGCAGACCGGTCCCCACGCAAGCTTGCCAGGTGGGAAGAAAAGGAGGGGTGGTGTCTGATTTGGGGACCCAGGCTGGGTGTGAAAAAGAACTCATCCCAAACCTTGCATCTTGCCCTACTCGAACTAGCTGCGCGACCCCAGGCGACCCCGGAGAGGTCCAGCCGCCCCCTCCCACCTCGGGGCCGCCAGCTTCTGCTTAAACGCTTAATGACTACAACTCCCAGTAGGCCTTGCGCTCGCGCGGCTGTGGCTTCATCGCCCCGGAGCTGCAAGGGCTTCTGGGAGTTGAAGTCCTTAATGCCTCGGTTGCAGAAGATGGGATTTTTTGGGGGGGAGGGGGAAGGGGGGAGGGGGTAAAATGCGAGGGTCCCAAGACACTGCAGGGGAGATTAACAGTATCTAGGACCTCGAGGGGTCACGCGGCTCTAAGCACTTAGAGGCTATGGGATGGGTCACGGATCCCCACGCCCTGGAGATGGGTGGGCGAGGGGCGGGGTGCACTCAAGGTGTTTGGGGATGAGGACCCTCTCTTTTTCCCGTGCCACGTGCTCCTCCCCCGGTGCGGCCAGCGGGTGCTGCAGAGTCCCGCTCCCCATGTAGAGATGCGCCCCTCTTTGCACCGCCTCCTCCCCGCGCCGCCCCGGCTCGGTGCCGTCCACCCCCCCCATACTCCATCCCCACCCCGGAATGCGGCTGGGGCGGGGGCTGGGGAGGGGGAGGGGCGGACTCACCGGAGCCGCGGCCGCCGCAGCCCCACGCGCCCGCCGCGGTACGCGCCTGGCTCCTCCTCGCCGCAGCTCCTCGGCTCCTCCCCTCCCACACCCCCCCCCCCCCCCCCCGCCCCTGCGAACCCTCCCGGCCCAAAAGCCAAACTCCCCAGGCCCGCAGCTTGTAAAGGCAGAGGAGACACTGCCCGGGAACCGGGGCCGCAGGACTCCATCCCGGTGCTAGGCCACCTGGGACCCACGAGATCTGGGGTTTAGATGTCCCGGGACCACAGCCACTCCTCTCAGCACCTAGGACCTCAGAGCTTTGCAGCCAAGAACGCTGCAGGAGGAGGCCTGCCATCGTCGACTTGGTGGAACACCTGAAACCCAGCAAAATACAATGACGTGCTTCCTAAAGGTTGTAGTTGAAAAAAACACCAACAGTCAATATACATCAAAGATTGGTGCAAGTAAGTCCTTAACGAATACTTAAAAGCGGCCAGTGTCGTATTATATTAATAGCGGTTAATGATCATTGCTCAGTGATAAGGAGCTAAGAGCTTTGAAAGCATCTCCTCACCGAATCTACACTTTGGCTCCCAGATAGGGGCAATTATGCTATTCCCATTTCACAGAACAATCGAGGCCCATGGAAACTAAATCCTGGCTACACAGGTGCAGTCCAGAGAGGAAGTTTGGAATTCCCTACCTCACCCATCATTGCTACTGTCCTTTCTTTTCCCTAACCAGTGACACCAAATAGACAGTTTCCAACTGAAAGATTGTTTGCTGCCACGCTTCATGGCCAGAGATTTCTCATTCCTGCGACTTGTGAGGCTGAGGGAGTAGGACAGCAAATTCAAAGCCAGCCTGGGCTACTGAGTGAGTTTAAGACCAGTCTGGGTAACTTAGACTATCTCAAAATTTTAAATGGGCTGGGGAATGTAATTCAGTACTGTGCTTGGTTAGAATCCCCCAGTGAGGGGCTGGGGTGTGGCTCAGTGAGCCCCTGCCTAGGATCCCCCAGTGAGGGGCTGGGGTGAGGCTCAGTGGTGGAGTCCCCGCCTAGGATCCCTCAGTGAGGGGCTGGGGAGTGTGGCTTAGCAGTAGTGCTTGCCTAGCATGCCAGAGGTCCTGGGTTCAAAATAACCCTTCTAACTAGATGGCCCTCCCCTGTTGTGGCAGTCACTTATACCACAGGGCCCTCCAGAAACACCTGGGCTTCACCCAGGGTCCCATGCTCATTCTGCTGGCATTCTGTCATAGGAGTTTGGGGAAATGTCTATAGGCATCCAACAACCCAGGGTGTGCATGGCCTCAGTGTCCACTCTCAAGGCTGACTCCCATTCCAAGCCATCCAGCTCTGCATGCCCAGGGTCCACGGGAGCACCATCCCACAGGGAGACACAGACTGTGACGTATACCCAGAGATGTGCACACAGATGGGTTTGCCAGCCTCGCATGACACATTTCCAAAGAAACACTGTGATTCTGAGGCGGCCCCAACATTGGGAGGCAGCTGTAGTGGGAACTGGCTGTCTGTGCGACTTAGGAAACAGCATTCATTTTTAAACGCCAGCTCAGCATGCTGTACAAGCTTGGATGGGTTAATTCTGTTCCCCATACCTCAGCGTCCCTCTCTGGAAATAGGATGATTTTAAAATTCATTTCCTTGTTTGGACATTGGGTTTCACTGTAAAGCCCAGGCAAGCCCGACACTTGTAATCCTCCTACCTCAGCTTCCTGAGTGCTGGAATTACTGGCCTGTGCTATTACCACCCTGAAAGACAGAGGTGACTTTGTGTGTGTAGGTGTGTGTCCATGTTTGTGTATGGGTGCAGAGTGTGGAATCAGAGGTCAATCTTGGGGTGTCATTCCTCTGACCTGGGACTGGCCAAGTAGGCTGGCCTTTTTGGCCAGCAAGCCCCATGGACCTGCCTGTGTCCACCTCCTCAGCGCTGGGGTTAAAGGTGGGTCCCATCACATCTGGCTTTTTTGGGGGGGGTCTTTTTGAGACAGGGTCTCTCTGTAGCCCCAGCTGTCCTGGAACTCACTATGTAGACCAGGCTGGCCTTGAACTCACAGAGATCCGCCTGCCTCTGCCTCCTGAGTGCTGGGATTAAAGGCGTGCACCACCACGCCCAGCTAAAGTGGCTGTAAATTTTTTTTTTTTGCCTTTTTGAGCCGGAGCCTCCTTGTAGCCCCAGCTGTCCTGGAACTCACTATGTAGACCAGGCTGGCCTCGAACTCACAAAGTTCCACCTGCCTCTGCCTCCCAAGTGCTGGGATTAAAGGCATGCGCCACCACACCCAACATCTGGCTTTTTTACATGAATTCTGGGGATCAAACTTTGTTCTTCATGTTTGCACAGCAAGCACTTAGAATTCCCCCAGTGAGGGGCTGGGGTCTCAAGTGCTTCCAGTAACAGTGTTCAGTGCCATCAAAACTAGCGGTTATGCTTGCTTCTTTAACCTTTACCTGCAATTGAAAAGGAAGGAAATGGAGGCTGAGAGAGGGCCAAGCACCCTGCTCACCTTCACAGGCTGGCAGAGTTGATTTGAAAGACTTGTGGTTCTGAATATGGAGCCCTGGATTTAGCCATGACTGTGTATACATCTGGGACATTTGAGGGGTGTGTTTTTGCTGCTGAGTGTGAAGAATGAGCAAACTACTGACAAGGGAACAGGAGACAGAGAACGAGCTCTGTATGTCTATCCCACTCAGTTCATATAGCCAGTTCATAAATTCTTTCCAGGCTATAGATGGCTCAGCAGGTGAGGCCACTTGCTGCGAAGCTGTCAATCTGAGTTGGATCCCTAGGACCCACAACGTGGAAGGAACCAATGAACGCCCAAAAGTTGTCCTTTGATCCACACATGCCTACCATGGTACATGAACACACACACACACACACACACACACACACACACACACACTCATACACCAATAATAATAATAGTAATATGTAATTTAAAAAACATTTGGGGGAGCTGGAGAGATGGCTCAGCAGTTAGGAGCACTGGCTGCTCCTACAGGGGACCCGGGTTTGGTTCCCAGCACCCACATGGCGGCTAACAACAATCCACAACTCCAGTTCCAGGGGCTTTAGGCCCTCTTCTGGACTCCATGGGCATTGCATGCATATGGTATACTTACATGCAGGCAGGCAAAATACATAAATATACACATAAATAATAATAATAAATAAATTTGAAACATTTTTTAAAAAGTTAATGTTGAGTGCTGATGTCAAGTAGGCAGAGGACGACCATCTTGGGACCATGTAGGCAAGTCCAAGGTGCTGTGCGCTGAGAAAATTATCAGGGATGGCTTCTTCCACAAGCAAGGATGCTGAGTGGATCTCAAAGGTGTTAAGGGATCTAAGGCAGGAGAAGATGGAGGGAGGAGGGGAGAGCCTGAGTGAGACGTGAGTGGCTGGTGGAAGAGCTCTGTTTTCTTCAGTCATCTGTCCTTGGTGCCTTGCACAGTGCCTGGCATGTCATGGATCGATAGATGGGTAGATGGATGATGATGGCTGGGTGGGTGAATGGAGGGATGGGTGGGTGGGTGAATGGATGATGGACAGATGAGATGGAAGAATTAATGGAGAGATAGGTGGGTGGGTGGATGATGGATAGATGGATGAATGAATGGATGATGAATAGATGGGTGGATGGATGATGGATGGGTAGGTGGATGGATGATGGCTGGGTGGGTGAATGGACGGATGGGTGGGTGGGTGAATGGAGAGATGGGTGGGTGGATGGATGAATGAATGGATGATGAATAGATGGGTGGATGGATGATGGCTAGGTAGGTGGATGGATGATGGCTGGGTGGGTGAATGGAGAGATGGGTGGGTGGATGAATGAATGAATGATGGATAGATGGGTGGATGGATGATGGATGGCTGGGTAGATAATGGATGATGGATGGTGGATAGATGGAGAGATGCATAGGTGGATGAATGGATGATGGATAGACGGGTAGATGGATGAATGATGGAGAGATGGGTGGGTGGATGAATGGATGATGGATAGATGGGTGGATGGGTGGATAGATGCTAAAACTCCTTTCCTGATGGAAGATGTGAACAATGTCTATCCCATCTTCCCTTGGTCCCAATGACAATCCGAGGTACGATTCCACCAAAGTTCACCCTGGGAACCACTGAGTTTATTGGGCTTACTTACAGACCACGGGTGAGGGGTTGCTTACAGACCATGGGTGAGGGGTTCCTTACAGACCTCGGGTGAGGGCTTACTTACAGACCATGGGTGAGGGATTGCTTACAGACCACAGGTGAGGGGTTGCTTACAGACCACGGGTGAGGGGTTACTTACAGACCTCGGGTGAGGGGTTACTTACAGACCATGGGTGAGGGGTTGCTTACAGGAATGTGGTGCTCCCCCTAAGCCACACCAGAAGGTCTTCCCTCAGCATGGATGATGGCTTCCCAATAGCTGCATAAATGGAAGCCTTCCTCCCTTAGTCTTTCCTGGCCCATATAACTCTAGCCTTTCCCAGAGGCCAGGTACAATTAGGCCTAAATGCCCACACCAGGTTGGGAAGAGTGGCTGAATAATTAGGTGAGGGTCCCATGGCCCTCCTTGATGCTTCCTCTATGTGGGGACATCAACAGCCAACAAGACCAACTGTGATCTTCTATAAGCAGGTATAGCTGAGCTCAGGAAGATGGTGTCTGTCTGGCATAGAGTACAGTCCTGTACAACACATACCAGGGTAGATGGATAAATGGATGGATAGATATATGGGTGGATGGGTGGATGGATGGATGATGGATAGATGGGTAGATGGATGGATGATGGATAGATGGATAGATGGATGGATGGATGGATGGATAGATGTGTGGGTGGATGGATGGGTGGGTGGTTGAGTGGGTAGATGGATGGGTGGGTGGGTATGTGGATGGATGAGTAGATGGATGAATGGATGGGTGGATGAATGATGGATGGACAGATGGGTGGGTGGGTGGATGGATGGGTGGGTGGATGGATGGGTGGATGGATGGGTGGGAGGATGGATGGGTGGATGGATGGGTGGGAGGATGGGTGGGTAGATGGATGGGTGGATGGATGGGTGGGTGGATAGATGGGTGGATAGAGGATGGGTGGGTGGATGGATGGGTGGATAGAGGATGGGTGAGTGGATGGATGGGTGGGTGGATAGATGGGTGGATAGAGGATGGGTGGGTGGATGGATGGGTGGATAGAGGATGGGTGAGTGGATGGATGGGTGGGTGGATAGATGGGTGGATAGAGGATGGGTGGGTGGATGGATGGGTGGATAGAGGATGGGTGAGTGGATGGATGGGTGGGTGGTGGGTGAAAGGATATATGGATGGATGGATGGGTGGGCAATGCATTGGTGGATGGATGATTTGTTTATGGATAGATCAATATTGGAAGAATAAATGATGGGTAAGTGGGTGGCTGAACAAATGGACGAGTTTGTGCAAATCCCTTCACTTTTCTTCCCACAGTCCCCCTACGTATTCCCTCCACCCACCTATCCCCACCTGCCCGCTGGGAATCTGTCAACTGTGCCACCCAGCCCCGACCTGAAAACCTGGTGCATAAGGTGGGCCAGGCTGGGCCCCTGGAGAGACACACATACTCCATGCATGCCAGGCCTGTTTCTGCCAGGAGCTCCAGAGGGAGGCAGGAAAGGAGACTCTCCCACCAGGGCTACAGTCAGACACTTCTCCTGCACTGCTGATGTCCCGTGTGAGGCTGGAGGAAAATGCTGATGTGGGCCCTGGGCTGTAGGCCAGGCCAGAGAGAGGGCTGGGAGTGGCAGAGGGTTGAAGGTAGAGGCCGGACAGAGGGGACCCACAAGGAGACAGAGAGAGGAAGAGATGTAGATACAGAGCAACAGAGAGATGGGGAAATGGAAGACACACACAGAGAGAGAGAGAGAGAGAGAGAGAGAGAGAGAGAGAGAGAGAGAGAGAGGGAGAGAGAGAGAGAGAAAGAAATACACAGAGAAATAAAGAGAGTGATAGGGACACATAGGAAAAGGTAGGGACAGAAAGTGCCACACAGATGCAGAAAGGTAGGCATGTGATTCTGTGATTTGAACTCAGGAAGCCAGTGTGGTTACCGGCAAGGATTGAGCCCTAAATGGAGCCCTGTCCTTCCCTGAGGGGCTGATGGCAGCTGCCGTTGCAGGGAAGAGGGGCATTTTTGCTCAATGTATAACCACTGGTTAGCTATCAAAGCTCATGCAAACAATGCTGGTTACACTCAGGGGGTCACACACACACACAAAGACTGGAGGGGGCTGGAGAGACTTCTCAGTGGTTAGAGCCCTGGCTGCTCTTGCAGAGGATCGGGATCAGTTCCCAGCACCCACATGGCAGCTCACAATCATCTGTAACTCCAGTTCCAGAGTATCCAACACCCTCTTCTGACCTCCGTGTGCACTGCACGACACGGGTAGACTTACATCCATGCAGGCAATACACGCATACACATAAAGTAATAAAAATGTAGAAGAAAGGTTCAAAGGCATGGGAGGAACCAGGGGCGCGACACTGCCACAGAATAAATAAAACTTTGGGGGTTTTGTTTTTGTCTTTGAAACAGGGCCCTGTAACCCTTAAGCTGGACTGGAACTCACTATGTAGACCAGGCTGGCCTCGATCTACAGCGATCTGCCTGCCAATGCCTCCCAGTGCTGGGATCAAAGGCGCGGGCAACCATGCCCTGGCATAGAACATTTTTTAGAGAAAAGAACCTAGGTTTGGTTCTAGAAAGGGGGGTGGGGAGGAAAGGCATGCTTGGGTCTGGACGTTTGACTGTCACTTGTTTTGTTGCTGTGATTAAAAACAACAACAACAACAACAAACAACAAAGGGACTGTTTCCTCTTACACGACTAGGCCACAGCCTCGCATTGAGGGAAGTCAAGGCAGACACTTGAAGGTAGGAATCATGGCAGAGCGTGCACAAGCTCATGCTTAGCTATCTTTCTTATCCAGCTCAGGACCATCTGCCTACGGAATAGTGCTGCCCACAATGGGCTGGGCTGTCCTACATCAATGAACAATCAAGACAGTGCTCTGTGGGCATCCCACAGGCTTTCCTGTCAGATGACGCTAGGCTGTGTCAAGTGGCCAGTTGAGGCTAACCAGGACAGCAGTGTTTCTTGTTTCTTTATGTAAGGGATGAGGAAACTCGGGATCAGCAGTGGAGGGACATCAGTCAGAGGTACACAGCATCCAACGCTGTTTGGAGCATAGTCTCTTCCCAAACTCTGTCGTCTGACAGGATTTGACTGGGGACCATGTCGTTAAACACAGAGATGGAGGGAAACACCGGGAAATGACTACTCACTTATTTACTCAGTTCATACCTCCTGAATGTGAGGGCTTAGGTGTGTCTTGTGGCCATGGCAGTCAGAGATGTCCCTCATCTTAAGAAGATGAAACTGGAGAAGGTACCTCAGCCAGAGAGAGATGCAAAGACCCAGGAATGAAAGGGCCAGGGATGGAGCTGAGGGACAGGAACAGTGGAAGGATGTCTCAGTCCCACACTAAGAGAGACCTTGAAGTCTGGACTGTTCTAAGTGCTGATGACAAAAACCCAATGAAAATGACTTATAACGTATAAAACTTTGGAATTTATTGGCACACCTGGATCCCAAACAAGGGCATCTGGGAAGGGAGAGTAGAGATTTGAGTCACAGGATAAACACCATGATATATTCCTGTCACTCTCACAGATGGGAGGCTGAGGCAAGAGGCTCCAAGTGTTCAAGGCCAGCCTGGGCTACACAGGGAGACTTGGTCTCAAAAGAAAAAGGAAACGAATTAATGAAGAGATATATAAGCCACAAAGAGGGAAATGCCAGGTCTGCCTGTGCCAAATGCAGGCCCACTGGGCACTTGCCCACATGGGCCCTCAGTTCCGTCTTTCTCAGGAATAGGAGCCCTCAGCCCGGCAACCCCCCAGCCCCGACCCCCTGCGGCACCATGGCAACCAGGCCCTGCTGTCCCCTCCCCCCACGCAGAGAACCCAGTTTCTGTTTCAGTGTCTCCCCAGTCTAGCCAGGGATGAGCAGAGGGCAAGTGGGGGCAGAGAAGGGATGAGAGAGGACTGGGGAGCTGGGGGTGGAGGCAGAAACAGCTATGGGAGAAGAGAGACGGAAGAAAGGGCCTGGGAACCAGGGCAAGGGAAGTAGGGAGCCCCAGAGAGGGTCACAGGGTTGGAGAGAGACTCCAAAGAATGTGCTGAGGGACTGGGAAGGTGCTGGGGAGGCTGATGGAGGCGCCTGGGGAGATGGTGCAGGAGACCAGCGAAGAGGGGGCCAGGGCAGAACCATTTGAGCAAAATGTGGAGGGCAGGGAAGAGGAGGTGGGTAGGAGGCAGGAAAGGAGGTCCTCCAGGGAGACCTGGGGACAGGGATGGGGCGTTAGGGCTAGAGTGAGAGAGACCAGGAAGCTGGGGGAAGCCTGGTGGGAAGCATGCAGGAACCGGGGTGCACACAGGGTCCCCGAGGTTAGGGGAAGGCTGGTTTCCCTGTGGTCTAGCCTTCCACCTCCGTGTTTGGTCCACGCGGCTTCAAAGAGCCCGAGGGGGCAGGAGTCCAGAGGAGCTGGGGTGGGTGTCCTAGTGTGAGCCCATCGCCCCACAATCCTGAGCCTCCCCCCACCTGCCTCGGCAGGATGCAGCCAGAAGTGGAGGCCCTGGGTGCCCCCAGCCTGGGGGTCCCCAGCTCGCACAGGGAGGCAGGTGAGCAGGACTGGGGGGGGGGGCAGGCCAACTGGCATTCCTGGGCAGTTGCTTCTGGGGCTTCAAACTACACTTCCCAGGAGGCCCTGCAGTTCCTTGGCTGGTACTGTAGGCGCAGAACTACATTTCCCAGGAGGTACCCAGGATAATACTCTAGACTCAGAACTACATCTCCCAGAAGACATTGCAGGTCCCTGCTAATAGTCTAGGATCAGAATTACAAGTCTCAGGACCCTCCCCTGCTAATCACCTGGGTTTAGAACTACATTTCCCAGAAGCCTCTACGGTTCCCTTGCTAATACACTGGGCTCAGCATTACATTTCCCATGAGTTTCTGCAGGTCCCTAATCAGTATTCTGGGTCCAGAACGATATTTTCTATCAGCCTCTGCAATTCCCTGGCTAATACTCTTGGCACGCAAGGAATTTACCATGAAGCACTACAGTTTCCTGGCTATTACTTCTGGACCCATAACTACATTTCCCATGAGCCTCCTGATCAACCCCTCTGAGGCCATTCTTCGCCCCTCTCCCCCTTTCTGGGCCTTGCATAGTAAATTCAGTACCTTCCCTTGCTTTCTCTCCCTGGTTCCACAGCCCAGCACCCCTAACTTCCTGCCCTCTGGCTCCTGCCCCTTCCTCAGGCCCCAAGCGCAGTCACCCCATACTGTCGCGCACATAGACCTCCTCCTCACTCCTCCAGGGTCATCCACTGCTGGGGCCCCAGAGGGGTCTTCACACCAAGTGCAGCCCCTGGCTGTCCCTTGCTCATGGTCCCAAGCATGGAAATCCCCACCACAGTTAGCATCTGAGGCTCCAAGTGGCTGAATCCCTGCTGACAGCGCCAGGCAGAGAGAGAGAGAGAGAGAGAGAGAGAGAGAGAGAGAGAGAGAGAGAGAGATGAAACTCACAGAAAAGAGAGTCCCCCCCTGCCCAGAATGAGAATGAGAATGAATTTTGATTGAACTCAGTGACACCATTAAGAGCCCAGTTTCTATGTCCCAGAGTTTTGATTTGAGATTTGCCTCCTTGGCCAACCAGCATGATGACTGATCAAAACCCACTTAGGGAAGAAAGGGTTTATTTTCTCTTCCATCCCCCGAGTCACAGTTCATCACTGTGGGAAGGTAGGGCAGGAGCCTGGAGGCAGGAGCTGGAGCACCAACCATGGAGGAATGCTGCTTACTGACTTGCTCCCCTGGCCTGTGCTCAGCCTGCTTTCTTATACAACACAGGACCACATGCCCAGGGGTTGGGCCCCCCATGTCACTCAATAATCAAGAAAATGCCTCACAGACATGGCCATAGGGCAATCCAATGGAGACTGTTCCTCAATTGAGGGTCCCTCTACCCAGGTGTGTTCAGGTGACAAATAAGTTATCCAGTACAACCCCTAAATGTCCTCTCCTCTCCCTTCCCTGGCTGTCCTAGTTTACTGCTGCTGTGATAAACAGGATGACCAAAACAGTTTGGGGAGGAAAGGGTTTATTTCTTCATACCATACAATCTGTCTGTGACCTAGGAGGTGTAAGAAAGGTGAGAACAGGAAGCCTTTTGTTTAACTTTAGCTTTGTTTTTTCTTTTGTTTCTATTGCTGTTTATTTTTTATTATTTTTGTGTGCATGAGTGTATTGCATGCATGTCTGTGTGTTGTGCAATGCCCATGGAGATCAGAAGAGGGAGCTGGATTCCCTGGAACTGGAGTTATGGATAGTTATTAGCCGCCAGGGGGGCGCTGGGACTAGAACCCGGGTCCTCTGCAAGAGCAGCCATGCTCTAACCGCCCAGCCAGCTCTCTAGACCCTGTTGTTGCTGTTTTGAGACAGGGTTTCACTCTGTAGCCCTGGCTGGCCTGGAACTTACTATCTAGACCAGGCTGGCCCCAAACTCACAGAGATCTGCCTGCTCTGCCTCCACAAAGTGCTGGGACTAAGGACCTGCACCCCCACAACCAGCAGGGCAGGAACCCGAGGCAGGAACCAGGAGGTGGGAACTGAAGCCAAGACCCTGGAGGAACCCACTGGCTTGCTTCCCCATGGCTCACGTTCAGTTAGCTTTCTTAAAGAGCCTCACGCCCTCTTATCACAGGGGCTGGGCCTTCCTCCTCTTTCATCAGATTAGCAATCGAGGAAATGCCTCACAAAAATGGTCTCGCAGGCTGGTCTGACGGGGAATTCCTCAGTCCAGGCGCCCTCTTCCCAGTGACTCAAGGTTTGTGTCAGTTTGACAACTGAAGCTGACTATGACACTGTGGAACACCGAGGCCCAGGCCCCACCCCTACTACCGAGCACCCCCGCTACCAAGCACCCCTGCTACCAAGCACTCCCGCTACCAAGCACTCCCCCTACCAAGCAAGAGGAATGAGAAATCAGGATCACTTTTTGCTGCTCAAACTGCTACCCACCTTAACGTAACTCCACCTCAAATCCATTTAGCAAGGATCTCTGGGTCTGGGACTCAGGCATTCCTGGTTTCCTGAAGGCTTGCCAGGTCGTTCTGATGAACTGGCATTGGGTCACATTGATTCAGGCCTGATGTGTATTTCTGAAGACCTGGATGCTCCCTAAATTCCCCAATTCCCCAAAACAGAGACATCAGCTGGGTACCGAGAGTATTTGAACACAGGAGGCTATAGGGGACATTTCCCATCCAAACCACCACACTCAGCAAGCTCTCCTCAGTCTTGAACTGCGGCTGTGACCACCACGCATCCTTAGGGAGCCTTCCCTGATTGCTCCCTGGAAGGGGTTCCCGCCTATGAAACTCAGATTACCTTTCATAAGGAATGCTTTCCCAGCTAGACTGGGAGTTCTTAGAGTCAGGGTGGGTGTCATCCTTTGGGCTGTTACTCTATGTTCCCAGGGGCAGGGTGATTCAAAACATCCTCCAAAGTGCACAGAGGCTCACTGAGATCCTGTGGAGAGAAATTGTTGCATTTAATGATTCGATGACTACATTTCTTTTTTCAGTGCTAAGGATAAAACCTAATGATTTGTGGTACTAGGCAGGGTCTCCACCACTGAGCCACACTCCAGCCCCTCACTGGGGGATCCTAGGCAGGGGCTCTACCGCTGAGCCACACCTCCAGTATTTGGCTATTTGAGGCAGGGTCACACTATTTAGCTCAGGCTGCCCTTGAACTTGTGATCCTCTTGCTCAGTCTCCTGAAAAGGTGGATGACAGGCTGTTGCCATCATGCCTGGGCATTTATTTTCCTGAGGCTGAGCAAAGCTAAGGACGTGTTCTCCCACAGGGCTGCAGCTCAGTCTGCTACCTGGTCCTTAAATTTATACTTGATTACTTCATTAAACACATACACGTGAAAGATTTTAAATTGCTGTCATCCCTTTAGAAATGTCTGTCCTTGTTCGAAGTCACACTTCCCAAGAAACTTTTGCTTCCCTCCCCTTCACTGGGCCTCTGCGACTGTCATACCTGCTTTCTGAGTCACTGAACACACATTTCTAGAACTTAGCGTGTTCATTCCAAGGTGTTCCATAGAGAAATGCAGGGGACTGAGTCTGGAGAGACAGCTCCGTGGCTAAGAACACTGGCTGCTCTTGCAGGGGACCCAGGTTTAGTTCCCAGCACCCACATGATGGCTAACGCAGGTCCTTAACTCCAGTTCCTGGGAATCCAATGCCCTCTTCTGGCTTCCGTGGGCACAGCACACTTACATACACGCAGGCAAAACATTCCTACCCTAAAATACAAATTAATAATTTTTTTTCCTTTTTGAGACAGGGTCTCCCTGTAGCCCCATCTGGCCTGGAACGCACTATGTAGACCAGGCTGGCCTGGATCTCATGGAGATCTGCCCGCCTCTGCCTTGAGTGCTGGGATTAAAGGCATGTGCCACCATGCCTGGCTTTTTTTTGAATAAAATTTTTAAAATTTAAGAGCACACACTGACTGTGCGACAGTCACAGCTGACAAAATTCACAATGATTCTTGCATATCCTGTCACATGTGCTATGCATGTCCTGTCACATGTGCTACTATATTTAGATTCTCCAACTTATGTCCAAATCTGTTTGTTGCTTTCTTGTTTTTTCTTCCCACTTGGTTTGGCTGAGTCAAGACCCAAGCAGCCCACACACATGTGAGACTCATGTGAAAAGCCCTTAGGACTTTTCTAGTAAAAAATCGTCACATATCAGCTCTGTGCTTGGCACTTTGCTGGACTGTGGGGAGCAAAAACATTGAGGCTGGGGCTGGAGAGACGGCTCAGCAGTTAATAGTGCTTGCTGCTTGAGATCAGTTTCCAGCACCCAGGAACACCAGCTCCGGGGGATGCAATGCCCTTTTCTGGCCTCCACAGGGAACTTCATTACACACACACACACACACACACACACACACACACACACACACATATATTTCACAAATAAAATAAATATTTTTAAAAGTTAGGACTGGAGAGATGGTTCAGTGATTAAGGGCACATACCTGAGTTCAGTTCCAGGACTCACAACCATCTATAACTCCAACTCCAGGGGAGCTGGTGCCATCTTCTGGCCTATGTGGGCACTACACTCACATGCACTTAACCCCCCCCCCCCACGTATACATAAACTTAAAGAAAAGAAATTGAAGCTGAGCCTGGTGGCACACATGTCTATTATATGGGCACTCAGGAGACTGAGGAGTCCATAACCATGAGTTCAAGGTCAGCCTTGGCTACATAATGAGTTCCAAGACAGCCTGGGCTATAGTTTGAGACCTTGTTGAAAAAACACCATAAAAAGGCCTGGGAGATAGCTCAGTCAATAGAGTGCTTGCCATCAAGCATGAGGTCCTGATTTCAATCCCCAGAACCCATAACAAAAAACAAAATACAAAAAGACAGGGACTAGAGAGACAAAGAGCACTGGGGGCTCCTACAGACAAACTACGTTCGGTTCCCAGCACCCATATGGCGGCTAATAACTCTAACTCCAGTTCCAGGAGATCTGAAACCCTCTTCTGGCCTCCATGGGCATCACACACATATGGTGCACTTACACAGATGCAGGCAAAACACTCATATACATATAAAAATAAATAAATATATATATAAAGTAAAAACAAATCTTGGTGTTTGGCAAACACGTATACTCCCTGGACAGGCAGAGATCTGTGATTCCCTGGGAACTCGCTGGCAAGCTCCAGGGCAATGAGAGACCCTGTCTTAAAACAAAAAGAGGACAGGGCCTGATGGACACCTGAGGTTGACTTACAGACTCCACATACATATGCATACATGCACACCTGCACACACATGAACATGCACACACACACAGTTCAGTGAGTGACACTTTTGCTGCTCAGAAATGTGAAGACTGGTTGTAATGTACTGTGGACACTAAGATAAGGTTCATTTGTCATGAGAGGAAAATTTGGGGTGTGGGTCCACAAAAGAAGTTCAGCAGCACTCAGAGGTGAGCTCAGTGATGGGGAAAGACCTTCCACATGGCGTTGCTGCATGTGCCAAGGTCCTGTGGTAGAAGGGCTTGGCATGCTGGGATGTGAATCTCACCAGTAAAATGATGGCCTAGAATTCCCCAGTGAGGGGCTGGGGTGTGACTCAGTGGTGGAGCCCCTGCCTAGAATCCCCCAGTGAGGGGCTGGGGTGTGGCTCAGTGGTGGAGCCCCTGCGTAGAATCCCCCAGTGAGGGGCTGGGGTGTGGCTCAGTGGTGGAGCCCCTGTCTAGGGTCCCCCAGTGAGGGGCTGGGGTGTGGCTCAGTGGTAGAGCCC
>NW_008348313.1:2386486-2388158 GCF_000622305.1 Nannospalax galili
CGCCGCGCAGGCCCCCTGCGGACGGGGGGCATCCGACCAGGGGGAGGGGGCGGGGAGGGGCCCTGGCCACCTCTGCTCCTCTCCTCGCCACCCTCCCCCCTCCCGCTACCCTCCCACAAGGTTCCCCGCATTTCCCTGACGTGGTGAGGGGAGGGGCTGCCCTCCCCTCGTGGACGGAGCGCCCCCAGCGGGGCTGGGGGCAGCGTTGAGGGAATGGGCTGGGGGAGGAGGGGGGACTCCCTTCTTTGGCAGCTGAACATGGGGGGGAGCCTGAGGGCAATGCCCTCCCCCCTTTTACCCACAGCAGGGCAGGGGGCTTCCCAGGAGTGGCGGGGAGAAGTACCTTTAAATTCCCAAGCCCCAGAAGCGGTGTTGGGGAGAGGAGGGAGCGTGCGGGGAGGGAGGAGCCATGCCGGAGAGATGGGTGAGGTGGGGGGGGGTCTGGGAGAGAAACAAGGGGGGGAAAGGAATGCTTGTGCAAAGTGGGACAGACGGACAGATGGCCCAAGAACGACAGGACGGAGTGACAGCCTAGTGAGCGGGAGCCAGCGTGCACGCGCAGGGTCTCCTCTCCCCAGGAGCAGCGAGGAGGCAGCGCAAAGACCGTGGCCGCGGAAAGAGAGGAGAGCACGCCGAGGGGAGTGTGCCAACCAGGTCGGGCCCTGCAGGGCGGGTGGGGAGAGTTCACAGAAAGATAAGAGGGTACAACACCCCTAAAATAAAGGCTCTCGGGAGCACAGGAGGGCAGCTGTGGAAGAAGCTCAGGAAAGAGGATGGAGGTGCCGAGAAGTTTGAAGAATGGATGCTGGGGGGGGGCGGTGGCGGGAATGCCACCTCGAGAGGGAGGCAAGTATTGGGGTGCAGGAAGAGAAAGCCCCGCAACACGTGTGAATGGAGGCAGACAGAACGAGTGTGCCAGGATCAAACAGAGGGAAGGGGCGGCCAGGGCTTACGCGAGAGGGGTCTGTGAGCGGCAGAGGGAGGGGGAGTCCCATGTGTGTCTGCAGCATGGGTCAGAGAAATGAAGGGTGCAGCCTAGGGGCCCTAGGGCCGGGCGGGGGGCGTGTAGGAGAGCGAGCTAGCTGTGGCGCAAGAGAGGAAAAAGGTGCAGCTAGTTGGAGAGCTTGAGAAGGCCTTGGAAGCCGGCAATGTGCAAGACAGCGAGAGGGCAAGCTTGTGCAAAACTGCGGTGGGGAAGGGAGTGGGCGTGCAACCGGCGTGCAAGAAGCAGGCGGTGTGGCAGCTTGAGTATGCCATGGAGAGGAACGAGGGGAAGGCAGAGGGGCCTGGAGAGGGTGGGAAGGGCTGTTAGACAGGCGCAGGTGATGGAATGGGAGAGCACACCTTCCCCTGCGGCCTGGGGGACCGCCTCCATCCGGTCAGGCTCTGGGCTGACCCTCTATGGCTCTGTCTGTCCCCTTCCTCTCCCCACACCCCCAGAATCGAACCGTCCCACCTTTTCAATCCCCCGTGTCATTTCTCTAATATTCTGCCCCACCCCCTCGGCTCCACGAGGTGACACACCAAAGTCTCAGTATCAGCTGCCCACCTCCTGTGAGGTGCGAGTGTCTGGCCTGCATCCGGTCCACTTGGGGACCTCAGGCCTAGGGAGACAGGGCAGGGCACAGTTTTAGCAGAGTCCCTAGCCTCCTGGGGGGGGGGGGGGGGGGGG
>NW_008348313.1:2388183-2414092 GCF_000622305.1 Nannospalax galili
AGATGGTCAGAGGTCAAAAGGCCAACAGGCCCAAGGGTCCTATGGACGGGCTGGTCCGTCCAGGCCAGCCATCACCTTTCCAGGAAAAATTTGAGAGCCCGGTCAATGTTCATACGGTGACCCACCCTGGTCACGCCCAGGTCCACATAGTCCTCCTTGGTCAAGGCGGGCAGGTGGGAACCATCAATCTCGTGGTCCAGGAACTGGGCTCGATGCTCCGACAAGCCTAACCATTCCAGCCAATCAGCCACATCAAACTTGGTCCAGAACCCCAGAGGCTTAGCGCCAAAGGGCTTGTCCGGCGGCAGCGAGAGCAGGCGTGTGGGCGATAGGGAGCGAGAGGCCCCCGACAAGGCTCCTCCAAGACCCCCGGATATCCCAGGGTGCGGTGGTACAAACACGGGAGCAAAAGGGTCAGCCGAGCCTCCTGCCCCTCCTGTTGGGGAGCTGCGGATGTCGAAGAGGCCCGGGTAGAGGGGTCCGGAAGGCAGGATAGGCAGAGAGGAGGGTCTGGGCGCCGGGCTGACCTTGTGGTCGGAGGTGGGCAGCAGCGAGGGGCTGGGCGCCCGGCGGAGCAGAGGAGGCCGTGTCTCAAACTCCACGCCCTGCAGATGTCGGGCGGAAGCTGAGGACGACGTTGGGGAAGTAGCTCCTGGGCCGGCAGCTGCTGAAGAGGAGACCCCGGGTCCAGTGGGGAGTGGTGGCAGAGGGGGTTTAGGCCAGTTCTGAAAGAGGCTGCTTCGGGGTTTGGAGAGGAGAGAGCTCTGGGAGTCTTCGGAGAGCCTGGAATGTCACAAGGGGGGTGGGGTGGGGAGGGAGAAGGGTTGGGAGGAGTGTTGAGGGCAGGGGTGAGGGGTGAGAAGGAGGTACGGTCATGACGGAAGGGAAGACACAACAGGGGCGGAGAGATGGAGAAGATCCGGGTGAAAGGGGAGGTCGGATGGATATCAGGAGAGAAGAAAGGGGTGAGAAAAGGACAGGGACAGGGTGATAGCCAAGAAAGATGGAAGAAAAAGAAACATTAAGTGCCAGTAATAATATCCATCACCACTCACTGCTGCTCAAGTGTGCCAGGCATTGGACTAAGGGCTTTCCGTAGCGCTTCTCAATTTAATCCCCAAGACAGCCCTGACAGGTTACTATATTGTCAACAGCACAGAGAGTTTAAGAAACTTGCCTAAGGACACACAGCCAGGATGTGGCAGAGCCCAGTTAGAAGTCACCGAAATCTGAGCTCTTCACCACTATTCTAAACTGCCTTTTTTTTTTTTTTTTTTTTTTGGCGTTATGGTAAGTCATAGCAGAGTGGAAGACAGAGAGACAGGGAGTGAGAAACAAAAAAGAGGTGGGCATTCAGGGTGGAGAGAGATGGAGGGGGATAGGGGACAGAGAGACAGAGAGAGAGAAAGGTGAAGAGAGGGAAATGAAAGAGAGAAGAAACAAGGGGAGGAAAAGGTTTCCCTCATCCCTTGAGTTCCCTCCAGCACACGGGGCCTTTGACTGGCTGTTCCCACTGGGTGACTCACTGTTCCCCACCCACAGCCTCAATATCTGACAGATGTGTAACCATCCAATACCTGGGTTGTTTTACAAGAATGACTAATTATTGTGCCTACCATCTAGCTCTGGGTGTGGCTCAGCAGCACAGTGCTTGCCTATAATCCCCCAGTGAGGAGCTGGGGGTGTGGCTCAGTGGTGGAGCCCCCACCTAGAATCCCCCAGTGAGGAGCTGGGGGTGTGGCTCAGTGGTGGAGCCCCCACCTAGAATCCCCCAGTGAGGAGCTGGGGGTGTGGCTCAGTGGTGGAGCCCCCACCTAGAATCCCCCAGTGAGGAGCTGGGGGTGTGGTTCAGTGGTAGAGCCCCCACCTAGAATCCTCCAGTGAGGGGCTGGGGTGTGGCTTAATAGTAAGACTACTTGCCTAGAATCTCCTCCCAGTGATAGGCTGAGGACCTGGCACCTGGGGGCTGGGCCAGTCCTGAACTGTCTACTCTGCCCCTCCCCTCACCCAGAGGGACACACTACTGGTGTGAACCCCCACCCAGCCCATGCAAATGTTGACTACAGGAGGCATCATCCCATCCTTGGTGAGGAACAATGTGAAGACTGTTTCAGATCTCTGAGGCCTGCTAAATCACACTATTAAACCCAAGATCAAAATACAGTGAGCTCTGTAGATGGAGAGGGAGATTGGCAAGCTGTCCTTACTGTGTCTGAGTCAAGAATGGGATTGTTTTCCCTGAGACCAGCAGGGTTTGCCCGGGTCAGGCTTCACTGAGATCACAACTAATGTACTTAGGGAACCTCAGTTTTGATCCCTATTCCTCCAACTCTCGGGTGCTGGGTTCTCAGTAGACACCATGTCCTTCCCTCCCTACACAGAAAACAATAGTCCAAATTAAGTTCTGTCTGAATCTCCTTCAGGCAGGTGCTATGCCCGCTCCTTCCATGGTCAGGTCTGATGTAATGTGGAGCCACACAGACACAGCTGCAACTGCTGTTTCCTTTCTTAATAACATTTTGAAGCTAGGCCTGGTTGTATAGGCCTATCCTTCCAGCCTCTGGGGAAACTGAGGCATAAGGATCACAAGTCTAAAGCCGACCTGAGCTACAGAGTGAGTTTGAGGCAAGCCTAAACAATTTAGTGAGATTCTATCTCAAATTCAAACATAAGAAGACTGGCGGTGTGTCTCAGTGGTTAGAGCCCCTGCCTAGGATCCCCCAGCGAGGGGCTGGGGTGTGCTCAGGGGTAGAGCCCCTGCCTTGAATCCCCCAGTGAGGGGCTTGGGTGTGGCTCAGTGGTAGAGCCCCTGCCTAGGATCCCCCAGTGAGGGGCTGGGGTGTGGCTCAGTGGTAGAGCCCCTGCCTAGAATCCCCCAGGGAGAGGCTGGGATGTGGCTCAGTGGTGGAGCCCCTGCCTAGGATCCCCCAGTGAGGGGTTGGGGTATGCTCAGGGGTAGAGCCCCTGCCTAGACTCCCCCAGTGAGGGGCTGGGGTGTGGGCCAGGGGTAGAGCCCCTGCCTAGCATGTCTGATGCCCTGGGTTTGATTCCCAGGACAAGTTCAAACACAATGAAATCTAAAATATGCAATTCTTTTTTTGTCTCAGTGGCCCTGGAGTCAAGAGTGTGCTCAGAGTGTGGACTACTGCAAGACAGTCCAGTTTCTATTTTTTGTGTCCTAGGGGATCCTAGGGGGACAAAGGTGGGGGCAGTGGGTCCTAGCACCAGCCATGTCCACCCACCAGTGCCAGCCTCTGCTCACCTCTGCCGCTGTAGGGATGAGGTCCTTTCTGGGATGTAGCTGGCTCCCACGTGGTGGCTGTCGGTACTGCCCCCGCTGCCTCCCCGGGCCCATGGCAGAGCTCCTCCTGCAGTTGCCGAGGACCCACCAAACTGCTGGAGCTTGGAGCTGAGTTCGCTGATGATGCTGGCTTTGACCGTAGCCAAGGCGGAGGCCTGAGGCTGGGCCAGGGGCCCTGGCAGGGGTGGTGGCGGGGGTCCGGGGCCCTCCTCCCAAGGCAGCAACTTCCGAGGCAGGGATGAGACGGTCGGTAAGGGTACTGATGGGACTTCCGGTTCCACTACCACGGGACCCCCAGCCACACCTGCCGTCGAGGGTCCGGAGCAAGCACTCAAGGCCAGTAGTCCATCTGTTCCAGCTCCGGTCACAGAGACGGTGGGACTGGTGGGGGTGACAGGATCTCGGAGTCCCCCACTAGGACCAGGTCGTAAACTTCCACCAGCCAGTGCCCGGCCCCGGAGCTTAGAGGGAGTCATGAGCTGTGGGGGGTATGGTGGACCGGGAGTCGCACTCCCCCCGAAGGCCTGGCCATCCAGGTAGGCAACGTAGGTGTCTAGCAGCTCTGTCCCACTGGCCACCCCGGCCCCGCCCCCAGCCCCACCCCCTGCGTTGCCTCCACCTTCAGCAGAGAGACTACTGAGTGTGGATGCGCTACTGATAGTTTCCAGAGGATGGTCGCTGCTGCTCCTGCTGTCCACCTCCTCGATGCCAGAATCCGTGCCAGGTGGAGGGTCTGGGCCTGGCTGCGGGGCTGGGGGAGCTGGGGCTGCTGGGGCCGGCGGGCCTGGGGGAGGAGGATCCCCCGTAGCCGCGGGAGTCCCCTGGGTCAGCGTGGCCACTTCGCTGTCATAAGATGTCAGGCTGGATGCG
Source organism: Nannospalax galili (assembly GCF_000622305.1). NCBI lineage: Eukaryota > Metazoa > Chordata > Mammalia > Rodentia > Spalacidae > Nannospalax > Nannospalax galili. Next base: position 2,392,355 of record NW_008348313.1, read on the forward strand.
GTGGAGTCCAGGGTAGGGGGGGCCGGGGCCACGGCTGGGGGTGGTACTGGGGGCAGAGGGGTGGCCGGGGTGGGAGGGTCGGGCAGAGGGTGGGGAGGCCCAGGAGTGAGAGGTGACTCTGGCTTTTCAAAGCTGTTGGAGAACTCCAGAGGCGGAGGCAGTGGTTCCACAAACAGGAATTCGCCGTCGTCTACGTCCACGGATGGGGCCGGCGGTGGCAGGACCAGCAGCGGAAGGCCGTTCTCCTCGCTGCCCCGCGGGGAGGTGGGAGACGCAGGCAGGACCCTGCGAGGGCTGGGTGGTGGGACCCCAGGCCCATCTTCGGTGGAAGAACCCCTGGTACCCGCTGCGGGGGGCCTGGGCTGGCAGTTCTCAAGGAACCGCACGTGTAGGGGCAACCGCTCCGGCTCCTCTGGAGCTGTGGAACGCCAGGCCTTGCTCACCACCGGATGGGGGGTGGGGGGCTCAGGCCCCAGCTGCAGCAGGAGAGGCCCGACCCCAGGAGCCGTCGGGGGCAGACGGTGCAGCAGGGACCGGCGAGCTGCAGGGGGACTGGCGGGGAGGCCTTTTTCCTGACTCCCCAGGCTTGCACGGTACCCCAGCTCCCTGCGCGACGGGTCCCCCCAGAGGCGCAACACTGGCTCGTGATGCGCATGGGGAGAATGTGGTGAGTGAGCCGAATGGTGGTGGAGGGTGGGCGGTGGGGCATCGTAACGTGGCGAGGGGGGCCTTGGAGGCGGCTGAGGGACGCCCCCACTTTCTGAAGACTCCTTCAAGGCCCGCTCCCGGGCGGCCAAGGCCAGCCCCAAAGGAGAGGTGGGATCCAAGGCCTTGCCGGTTAGGGGATGCACCAGGGGCCGCGGGGGAAGGAAGCTGGTGAAGGCGCTGCTGCCCCCGCTGCCGCCGTAGACTCGGCTGCCCGCCGCATAGGCCCCGTACCCCCCGCTGCTGCCCCCGGACTCCAGCCGGAGGTACGGCTCGGCGGAGAACATGCCTTCATCAATGGACTTGGAGTGTCGCAGCCGGGGACCCGGGGGCGCCCCGGGGCCCAGCCCGCTGCCAGCGCCATCCTCATCCCCTGCGTCGGTGGACAGGAACAGCGTGGACCTCCGTCGGGCTTCGTTCTGCCAGCCTCCCTCCCTCCGCGCCGCGCCTACCAGGGCTGCTCCAAACTGGCTGGTGAAGTCCAGGGTGGCCGGACCGCTGGGCGACGCGGGGGTGGGCACGGGCGACGGGGACGGCGGCACCGGGGAGGTGGTGGGCGCGGGGCCGGGCGAGGAGCCGCCACCACCCGTGCCGTCGGGCTGGGCGGGAGGCTCGGCCTCGGTGCTGCTTCCCTGGCTGCTGCGGCCGCTGCTACTGGTGGACGGGGCTTTGATGATAATGGTGGGGATTGGGATGGAGTTTTTCTCCGACGGCGCGGCCGGGGGTGGCGGCTGCGGCAACGCCGGAGACGTGGGGGACGGCGCGGGAGGGAGGCCGCCCTTCTGGGGCTCCCCTTCCACTTTGGTCTGCTTGACCAGCGGGCCTTTGCGACCGCGGCCCGAGCGAGCTGGCACGTACATGGCCGCGCTGGCCGCCCTCGGGGGCAACTGGAAATAGCGCAGGGCTGGGGCCTGAGAGGGGCCGCTGCCTCCGCTGCTGTGGTGGGAAGGCGATGGAGCCCCCGGGGTCGGGCTAGGTCCTCCGCCCCGCCAGCCTCGAAGGCTGGGCTGGGGTCCCAGAGCCAAGCGTGGCGGTGGGTCGTCAGGGGAGCCGCCCGTCTCCATCTCTGGTGGGTGAGGCGGGTGTGCGTGGTGATGGTGGGGCTGGGGAGGCGGTGCGTGGTGGTGGTGGTGGTGTGGTGGGTGGTGATGGGCAGGGGGCAGGGGTCCACTGTGGTACAGGCTCTTCTCCCGGCTTCCCACACGGGTGTCAGGAGGGGAGGGCCCATCGAAGGATGAAGGGGAGGAGGCGGGAAGGGGGCCCCCAGAGCTGGGGTTGAACGGGCCTCCCCTGGGGGAGGGGGTGAGGCGTCCGGAGGAGGAAGGGGCTGGGGGTGTGCTGTAGGGGGGCTCTGGTGGGGACGTGGTGGGTGGTGGGGGGATGTCCTCCGAGCCGGGGACTGACAGACTACGACTGAATTTCATGGCTGGTGGGGCTAGGTAGGGTCTGTCATCCTCTGCAGTTCCTGGAGAGACACACAAGAACAAGTAGTTGGGGGCTGTGTGAAAGAGCTAGAATTTTCCTTTGTATTTTTTTCGGTTTGGTTTTGAGACCAGGGTGTCCCCTGTAACCTGGCTGGCCTGGACCTCACTATGTGTACCAGGCTGGCCTCGAACTCACAGAGATGGGCCTACCTCTGCTTGTGGGCTGAGGGCATTAAAGGCTTGCACCAGGCTGCTGGTCGCACTAGAAATTTCTGAAGGATCAGCTCAGCTTTTCCTAGGGATACAAGCCGTGCACTGCACAACCGAAACCAGCAGGTGGCGCACAGCCCCAAGAAAGAAATTTCATGCTCTGGCCATGAGGGAGCACCTGTTCCAGTTTGTTTGAAGGTCTGTACATGCTAATGGTGACTAGGGGTGAGTTTAACGAAGGCACGGGGCGGGGGGTGGGGAGGGCACAGACCAGCAGTTACAAAGAACTTCTCAGAAACTGTTGAATCCTCTCTTAGTTAAATCACAAGCCTCTGCTACCAACTCTGGGTCCTCCTCCCCCTGAGCATCGAGCTCTTCCGTCTAGGTATGAAAAAATCCCCATTTTTCTAGATGCAGAGCCCTAAGTCAAGAGATTGAAGCCACCCGCCCCGGGTCACATGGCTCAAAAGCCATCTAACTAGGGTAGGTAGTGCATGTGGCCACAGACCACATTTCCAAGACATACCAATAGATTTTTGCCGGAGCATAAGCCCAGGTCCGGGAGGCAGGAAGGAAGGGCGATCATAACTTGGCTGGGAGCGGTGGTGCGGATCAAAGCTCGACTTTAGGGCAGGAGAGATAGAGAGAAGAGGAGAGGAGAGGAGAGGAGAGGGGAGGGGAGGGGAGGGGAGGAGAGGAGAGATCAAGATCCAGAGATTCCTGTGTTCTGCTGTGAAAGGAGAGTTGCAGATGGATTATGACGGATCATCAGAAGGAGAGGAGAGGAGAGGAGAGGAGAGGAGAGGAGAGGAGAGATCAGTCAGAGCACCAAGACTCCACACCCTTAGAGTTACATTTCTTCTGTGAGTCGCAGCTAGGAGGGACCGGAAGGTTGAAAGGAATTCTCAGTAGGACAGTTTTCTCAGCTGACATGGGGAGAAAGAAAAGAAGGGGAGTATTTGACTCCACCGGTTCTATTTCCTGTCCCACTAAGCCAGGCTGTTCGTGCAGCCGTGGTCTAGTCTACCCAGGTCCCAAAGACATGGTACTGGGCTATTGAGACTGACCAGGTCTGTCCGCTTGCTGTTCCCTTCTCATTCCTGTCTGTTTTCCAGACGCATCTTAACAGCATCTTTCAAAAGGAAATCAGAGCTGGGGAGACGGCCCAGTGGGTGGAGACGACCTGAGTTTTGAGCCTCAGCACCTGCACTTCTTAAGGAGCCAGCTTCCCAGCCGGTGTGAGATCCGCGGAGATGCGCAGGTATGAGGCCAAACTGACTCCCACTTCAGAGCTCCATGTGAGCCTCCGCTGCCTGGGAGACACTCTCATGTCAAGTTCAATCATTATTGTAAAAGATTTATTTTATTTGTGTGTGCAGGTGATCTGCTTGCAGAGACCACTAGAGAGCACCAGATCCCTTAGAGCTACAGTTGCAGATGGGACTCACTATTAGCCCTGCTAGCCTGGAACTCTCTATATAGTAGACCACACTGGCCTTCATCTTGAGAGATCTGCCTGTCTCTGCCTCCTGAGTGCTTAAAGGCATGCAATGCCATGCTCTGCAAGCTGTAGGTGTTTGCAGGGTGCCTGGCTTGTTATGTGGCTGCTGGGATCTGAACTTCTGTCATTATTACACAAGCACATTTAACCATTGAGCCATCTCTCCAGCCCCAATTTCAACTCATGAAAGAAAAGTTTCTGTCCATACATCTGACCATTTACCCATCACTCCACTCTCTATCCAACCATCCATTCATCCTTTCATCTGTCCTTCCTTTCTTCCATCCATCTTTCCTTCCATCATTCCATCATCCCATCCATCCCTCCCTTCCATCATTCCATCCATCTATCCTTCCTTCATCTGTCCTTCCTTCCTTCCTTCCTTCCTTCCTTCCTTCCTCCCTCCCTCCCTTCCTTCCTTCCTCCCTCCCTTCCTTCCTTCCTCCCTCCCTCCCCCCCATCATTCCATCCATCCATCTATCCATCCATCCATCTGTCCATCCTTCTATCTGTCCTTCCTTCCATCATTCTATCCATCATTCCATCCATCCCTCTGGCAAGCCATCTGTCTGACCATCCATCCGTCTGTCACACTAGCCATGTTTGAAGTTCTCCACAGTCATCTGTGACAGTGGCTCCCAATCCAGTGGCTCCACTCTCTATCCAACCATCCATTCATCTTTTCATCTGTCCTTCCTTTCTTCCATCCATCTTTCCTTCCATCATTGAATCATCCCATCCATCCCATTCATCATTCCATCCACCCATCTATCCTTCCTTCCTTCTTTCCTTCCTTCCTTCCTCCCTCCCTCCCTTCCATCATTCCATCCATCCATCTATCCTTCCTTCATCTGTCCTTCCTTCCTTCCTTCCTTCCTCCCTCCCTTCCTTCCTTCCTCCCTCCCTCCCATCATTCCATCCATCCATCTATCCATCCATCCATCTGTCCATCCTTCTATCTGTCCTTCCATCATTCTATCCATCATTCCATCCATCCCTCTGGCGAGCCATCTGTCTGACCATCCATCCGTCTGTCACATTAGCCATGTTTGAAGTTCTCCATAGTCATCTGTGACAGTGGCTCCCAATCACAGGAAATGTGGAACATTTCCATCCTCATGGAAAACTCTAGAGCACAGTGCTGGCCTGATGGATCCTAGGCCCTCCTAGGTCCTGCATCCCTGTCTTGTGTCCCCCTTGCTGTACTCACCTCCTTGGTTAGGACTGTCTATGTTTGGCTCATTCATTCTACTAACAAAGATTGTTCTAGAAGACACGGATGTTCCTGCTACATGAAAGGCAGGCCATAAACAAAAAAATTATAGAACAGAACACAGGGTCGAGTGTGGTGGTTCACACCTGTCATTCCAGCCGAAACAGGGGGATTACCATGAGTTCTAGGCTAGCCTGGGTTACAAAATGAGTTCCAGGTCAGTCTCAGCTACAGCATGAGACCCTGTTTCAGAAAAATCACCCCAGAAAGACAGATACCCTGCAGAGATGCAGGAAGCACAGAGGCCAGCAGGGGGTGCTGTATCTACACCAAACCTGTATCAACACTGGTGCCCAGGGAACTCAGGGGCAGGCCCAGTTATTCCATTAGACCAGTCAAGAGGCTGAGAGTCAGAAGGAGATGGCTCCTCATCAGAGTCGGAGTGATGGGGGAGGTCCAACGTGATGGTGGAGGTTCAGGTGATGGGAAAGGTTCAGGGTGATGGGGGAGGGTCAGGGTGATGGAGGATGGTCAGGGTGATGGGGGAGGGTCAAGGTGACGGAGGAGGGTCAGGGTGATGGAGGAGGGTCAGGGTGATGGGGGAGGGTCAAGGTGACGGAGGAGGGTCAGGATGATGGAGGAGGGTCAGGGTGATGGGGGAGGGTCAGGGTGATGGAGGAGGGTCAGGATGATGGAGGAGGGTCAGGGTGACTGAGGAGGGTCATGGTGACAGAGGAGGGTCAGGGTGATGGAGGAGGTCAGGGTGATGGAGGAGGGTCAGGGGGGTCAGGGTGATGGAGAAGGGTCAGGGTGACGGAGGAGGGTCAGGGTGATGGAGAAGGGTCAGGGTGACTGAGGACATGGTGAAGGGGGTGGGGTCAGAATTACAGCAGAAAGATGAGTGTGACAGAAGTGGACTCAGGGTGCCCAGATCTGGATGAGGGACCCTGAGGCCATGAAAGCAATAGAGAAGGCTAGGGGAGAGGGGTGGATCCTGGAGGTGTACCGCCTACCCCCCCCGCCCATGTTTTGCAGAGGGAGGGGAAACACTTCAGCTTGGAAAAGCTTGGCTTAAAAAAAACGGGTGAGGTGGGGGGAGACAGCTCAGCTGGTGCAGGTACCTGCCCTGCAAGCATGAGGGCCTGGATTCGAATCCACAGCACCTATGTGAAGAGCCAAGCATAGCTTTGAGTGCCTGTAACCCCAGCACTGAGGGCTCCCTAGAGCTCCCGTCAGCCAGTGTAGCTGTGACAAGTTCTAGTTCAGTGGCAGACTCTTCTCAAGGCAGTGAGGAGGAGAGCTGTAGAAGACCCCGACCTCCTACGCTGACCTCCACCTGTGTGCCACACTCGCACACATCACACTTTCATCACCCTGCACCACACACACACACACACACACACACACACACACACACACACACCACACTCTCCCCATACATGCGCACAGGCCACACACATACACCACATACACCATAACACATTATATACCGTACACACATATACACATATAACACATACACCACACACATCATACACATACCATAACATGTTGTATATCATACATGCATATAAACACATACCACATACATCATACATACACCATAACATGTTATATACCATACATGCATATACACACCACACACCCTCACACACACACTGCATGTGCACACACAGCACAAATACCATCTACACAACAGATACACATACACACCATAACACATTGTACACCACACATACCCACCACCCACCACCCACACGTTGTACAGCACACACACATTGTACACCACCCACACACCACACACCATGCACACATTGTACACCACACACATACACCATACACACACATCTCACACACACACAAACACACACCATACACACAGGGACTGGAGAAGTGGCTCAGTGGTTAGGGGCACTTGCTCTCACAGAAGACCGGGGTTCACTTCCCAGAACCAGTAACCAGTCATAACTTCAGTTTCAGGGGATATGACTTACATACATGCAGGCAAACACTCACACACATAAAAATAAATTAAAAATATAACAACACACATACATACACACATACCCCATACACACAGACATATGAACACCATAAAGAAAAATACATAGACTGTATACACACACCATGCACACACCATACACACACATATACAAGCACGCCCCTGACACCACACACACACACACACACACACACACACACCACCACCACCACCACCACCACCACCACCATACACATGCACACATATACAACACACACACACATGCATGCACACACACTAGGTGAACCCTGCACAGGACTTGGTAGTGACAGGTCGTCTGGCTGAGGCACCAGCCAGCGTCCTCTCTGCAAAGGATCAGATGGCTCTAGATAGGATAGTTGGACACCACACACCAAGAGCATCAACTTTGGCTCAGAGAGACTGCCAATCACATTGCACCTTTTCGATTACATCACCAGTTACTGGGTAGGAGCCTCCTTAAAGGTTAGGCTGGAGGGCCCAGATCTTAGGGGACCTCTTGGGTCAGGTGCCAGTGGCAAGGTGCGCACATCCTGCTGTGCCAACCCTGAGTGGGTGAGAGGAGAGCTGAGAAAGACACGGAAAGACATGGGGAGACACAGGCAGAGAAGACAGGAAGCACGTGGAAGCCTGGGGAGAGGCTGGAGGGGAAAAGAGCCAGAGTATACAGAGATAGGGGCCCAGAGAGGCAGGAAGGACAGGAGGAAGGCTGAGCCAGATGCCACCAGGGAGGGACCAAACCTGCTGGGAAGATGGCTGAAATTTCCAATGTGGATGGATCCAAGGGCCTTGTTCATACTAGACTGGCACTCTACCTGACTCAGGCCCTCAGCTCCTCACTGAGGGATTCTAGGCAGGGGGCTCTACCTCTGAGCCACACCCCAGCCCCTCACTGGGGGACTCTAGGCAGGGGGGTCTACCTCTGAGCCACACCCCAGCCCCTCACTGGGGGAGCCTAGGCAGGGGCTCTACCACTGGGCCACACCCCAGCCCCTCACTGGGGGGATTCTAGGCAAGAGCTCTACTACTAATTTACATCCTGAGTTCTCTTTGCACTTTTTCTTTTGTGACAGAGTCTCACTGAGTTGCTCAGGCTGGCCTTGATCTCAGTCTGCAGCAGAAGCTGACCCAGAACTTTCCACCCCTTTGCCTCCACCTTCTGATTTGCTGGGATGACAAGCCTGCATCACTGGACCTCATCTGTCATCTTCTGTCCTGCTGAGACCTTCTTGTGCTGGGATCAACCCCTCTAACACTCATCAGAACTGGGCAAGGCTGGGTTTGGCCTCGCTCTGTGGAAGAGGAGGGAAGTGGTTTGATCTGAAGTGGGCTCTGACTGCTAGAATTTCTGGGGACCAGGAACAGAGGGAACTTCTAGGGAGGTGTGCAGCCCCAGGGAGGGACATCCAAGAGGCCGCAGTAGCTGAGAAGCAGAGGGGGTATGTCTGAGGAAGTGGGGTCCCTGAAGGCAGGGCCCAGGCCTCCAGGAAACACTGAATTCATGGACAGATGCACCAATATGGTGGCAGTGTGGATCTAGTTCCACTTAGGATAAACCCAGGGCATAAAACTGCTTAACTCTGTCTCTAAAAACAAACAACAAACAAATGCCAGGCAAGAGAGTTCACACCTGCCATCCCAGCACTCAGAAGGCTGAGACAGGAAGATTGCTGCAAGTTCAAAATGAGCCTGGAGGCTGGAGAGATGGCTCAGTGGTTAGAGCACCAGCTGCTCTTGCAGAGGACCCAGGTTTAGTTCCCAGCATCCACATGGTGGCTAACAACTGTCCTTAACTACAGTTCTAGGAGATTCAATGCCCTCTTCTAGCTTCTGTGGGTACTGCATGCTTGTGGTGTACATACATACATGCAAGCAAACACTCATGCACATAAAATAAAACAAAATTAAAAACAATATGGTTAGGGGCTGGAGAGATGGCTCAGCAGTTAAGAGCACTGGCTGCTCTTGCAGAGGAACCAGGTTCAGTTCCCAGCAACCACATGGCAGCTCACAACTGTCTGTAACTCCATTTCCAGAGATCCAATGCCTTCTTCTGACCACCACAGGCAGTGCACACAGGTGGTACACTTACATACACACAGGCAATACAATTATACACACAATAAAATAAATAAAACAAAAACAAAGTGGTTGACATCTGAAGAGTACCTGTGGTTGTCCTTTGGCTTACACATGCACACGCACACACACGCACACACACCTGCACACATACACATACACACAAATACACACGCACCCACACATAAACACACACACACATGCACAGACACATATACACACACCTACACACATACACATACACATACACATGCACCCATGCACATGCAGACACATATACACACACTTACACACATACACACACATACACACATACCTACACACACATACACATGCACACACACATGCACACATACCTACGCACACATGCACACACAAATGGACACCCACCCACATATAAAAGATGGATCAGATATGACCTCACACTGCTGGATCTGTGCAACTCAGAACTGGGTGTGAAAAGTCACAACTCCAGGGGGAATGTTTAATCAGAGAGTGAGGGAACAAGACCCTGACAGTCAGAGAGCGTGGGGAGAGTGAGGAGACAGCTCTTTGTTGAGCACCTGTTGTGACTGGTGTTGGCCTCATTCAACCCTCCTGGGCACAGCCAGAATGGCTTGGACCCATTATACAGAGCAGGAAACAGAGATCCTGAAAATTAGGCAGCCTGGTTCAAAGGCACATAGGAAGTGGGGGGATTGAGGATTTGAACCCACAGCCTGGCTCCAAGGCTGATGTAGTTGATTCCTTTCCCTTCCCTTCCTTCCATCCTTTCTCTTGTTTCTCCATCTGTCCCTCTGCCTGCCTCCCTCCTTCTTCCTCCCTCCTTCCTCCCTCCCATCTCCCTCCCCTGCCAGGCTTTCATTCTTTTGCAGTACTGGGATTGAACCCAGAGCAGAACCCAGAGCCTTGAACATGCTAGACAAACACTCCTCCATGGAACCACATCTCCAGCCTACAGTTTTGGACTCTTGCTCTGACTTTGTGGGCAGCAGGGCATGAAAGGTGACCCCAATGACTGTGCAGATTCTAGATCCTTTAGGAACCAAGGATGGGCATAAAGCGGGGTGGGGGCTGGGGCTTTTACTCTGACAGCCTGGGAAGTGGCCTGGGACTCTGCCTCTGAGCTGGAGACTCCAGGATTGCTGCTGCAAAACTCATCCCCTGCCTCTGCCTCCTGTAAGACCATAGGGCTGTCTGGAGCAGGGGCCTAACCCTGGGGTTGGGGCTGTGGGTGGGCATCAGGGAGGCTATGCACTTGGACAAGAACAAACAGCCTGTCAGTTTTCAGACTCCCTATGGAAGCACAGCCTTCCTCTGAGGAAGGGAGCTCTGCTAGTCTCAGTGAGACAGGTGTCTGCATCCACGGGAGAAATCACAGAATTTCCCTACCCTGTCCCAGTGGCCCAGATTTCTACAAATAGTGTTTATACTGCTCTGGAATTTGCAATTAGAGTAGTTAAGTTCCACAGCCCGACCTCGAAGTATAACACATTGACAAAAAGATACCCATATTACGGAACCAAAAAAAATTTTTTTTCTCTACAGAGTTACCCTGTAGCCCAGGCCAACCTCATTGTAGTCTTCCTGCCTTGGTCTCCAGAGTGCTGGGATGACAGGGCCAGGCTGCCACAGCTGACTTCAAATTTCACTTTTAAAAAATACTTCCAGGGGCCGGAGAGATAGCTCAGTGGTTAAGAGCACTGACTGCTCTTGCAGAGGACCCGGGTTTGATTCCCAGCACCCATGACACAGGTGCACTCACACACATGCAGGCAATACACTCATACACATAAAATAAAAATAGTAAAATATTTAAAAATATATTTCTAAAGTAGAAGTTGGAAATCAGCACTAGAGCACTTACATAACTCCTACCAGTGAGAGTGGGGTGTGGCTCAGGGGTAGAGCCCCTGCCTAGAATCCCCCAGTGAGGGGCTGGGGTGTGGGTCAGTGGTAGAGCTCCTGCCTAGAATCCCCAGTGAGGGGCTGGGGCTGGGGTGTGGCTAAGTGGTAGAGCCCCTGCCTAGAATCCCCAGTGAGGGGCTGGGGTGTGGGTCAGGGGTAGAGCCCCTGCCTAGGATCCCCCAGTGAGGGGCTGGGGTGTGGCTTATGGTAGAGCCCCTGCCTAGTAAGACACAGTAAGCACTGTTCTGAGAAAGCCTATGACAGCCTCCCATGGGGCTCTTGGGCTCCTCAAAAGTGAAGAAGCCGGATTTAAAGTGAATACCTTTGTTCACCACTAGGCTGTGGGTGTGGCCTGAGGACAGGGCCTTGGCAAGCAGTGGGTGACCTCCTGAGGTGACAGTTGGAGTGTGTGGGTGGCACTGATAGGCCTTGTGGGGATGTGTTTGTGTTAAGTGGTTGAGCCCATGGGGAGAATACAGCAGAAGGGCCCCACTGAGCTTGGACCTCCCCTCACTTGGGCCTCCCTGACCCTCCACCCCCGGTAAACAAGCTAACTAGTGTTATATGCCTCGAAGGAAGATTCTAGGGCATGAGTGAGGTTAAGGTACTTTGTGCAAAACGCAGCATCTGAAATATGACGGACCCTTGTTACAGCTCAGCTTCTGATAGTGGGAAGGAGCAGGTGGATGTGTGGAGAGGGGACACAGGCTGTTTTTCAAGGTTTGTGCGTGTGTATGTGTATGTGTTTGCGCGTGTACCTGTCGGTGTGTCTAGAGGCCAAAGGTCAACATCGGATGTCATCCTCAATTGCCTGCTACCTCATTTTATTTTATGTGTATCAGTGTTTTGCCTGTATGTATGTAAATGCTCCCATGAATGTAAATGCCCACAGAAATGGGAGCCAGATCCCTTGGAACTGGAGTTAGGGATGGTGTTAGCTGCCATGTTGGTGCTGGAAACCAAATTCAGATACTCTGTAAGAACAGTCCGTGCTTTTAACGGCTGAGCCTTCTTTCTGGCCCCTGTATGTGAGTGTATCTGTGTGGGGCTATGTGCATATAAGAGTGGTACCCTCTGAGACCAGAAGAAAGTGTTGGATTCCCTGGGGCTGGAGTTACAGGTGGTTGTGAGCCACCAGGTGGGTGCTGGGAACTGAACTTGGGTCTTCTCTCTTGACCTCTGAGCCATCCCTTCAGCCCCTACACCTTAGTTTTTGAGACAGGGTCTCTCTGTAAACCTGGGGCTCGCCCATTCAGCCAGACTTAAAGCCAGTGAGTCCCAGGGATCCTCCTGTCTATCTTTCCAGTGCTCTGATTACAGACGTGCACCCTGTGCCTTTAAAAACATTTTAGTATTTTAATTGCATGTGTATGAGTGTATTGCCTGCATGTATGTAAGTGCACCTGTTCCATGCAAAGCTCACAGAGGTTAGAAGAGGATGCTGGACCCCCGGAACTGGGGTTAGGGTGGTTGTTAGCCACCATGTCGGTACCTTACTCTCATGGCGAGCTCTTTACCAAATAAGCTGTCTTCCCAGCCCTGTTCATGTTTTTAAATAAATTAAGGCAGGCCCTTCCTGTTTTGCCCAGCCTCGTTGGGCTCAATCAATCCTCCTGCCTCAGCATCCTAGGTAGTGGGGATAACAGGCACATGTCACTGTGACCAGGGGCTTAATAGTTTTTTAAAAACTTATTTTATTTTTATTTATGTGTAAGTGGGTCTGTATGTGTATGTCATGTGCATGCAGTGCCCCTGGAGGCCAGAGAACAGAAAGATAGGGGAGGCTATCATTGGGGGCGGGAATCATGGTACCCCTCCAGCACAAGCATGGAACTCTGGGGGTTCAGGAAACATTTGCAGTGGGGCTTCAGGTCATCAAGCCAGGTTACCTACCTCCGTGGCGAAGAAGCCTTTGGGCCGGTGCTTGCCCAGGGACGCAAGGCCACCAGGTCCAGGACTCTCGCTGGCGCTTATGGTCTGCTGAGCCGCAGCCAAGATTTCATCCAGTTTGTCTGTGGGGAGGTGAAGACAGTTGGGTAGACAGTGAAAGTGAAGGTTGCTGTGGCCTGCCACAGAGACCAGGCTGTTGGGGGCAAGCTCTAGAGTTTGCTTCTATCCCTGCCTGGGGTCGCCTTCCAGCCCAGCAAGCAGGGGCCCAGAGATGGCAGAACACAGGAGAGAGGATGGTGCAGTGGTGGTATGGGTATGCTTGGGCTACGAGGACTCTGAGTGCCAAGTTCACACCTGGCTGAAGGGTGCTTGGAGGGAAGGAGGGAAGGGATGCATGCAACATCCCCAGAAAGGGACTGGGGCATCCGAGAGCCGTGCTCCAACATCTTACTGAGAGCCATCTGATAGACAGTCCTCTTTTTCTCCATGCTGGGCACCGGCGCAGGCTGTTGTTCATAGTCTGTGGGCAAAGGAGAGGGATGAAGCTCCAGAGTGCATGGCCAGTGGGTGTGGCCCAGCGGGTGTGGCCAGCGCGAGTTGGGGGCAGTGCTGGGCTGGGGTCAGGGAGGGGTGAATCCGCCGCTGGGGTCAGGAAACTGGAACCCTCCCACCAGACCTGAGCCCACTCACCAATTTTCTTCTTCCAGGGGGAGACTAGCCCGGGGGGGAGGCAGCAGAGGAGCCAAGAGTTAGGAGGTCAGGGGGAGGAAAGGGACCCCTCTCTGGAATGTCCACCTCCCTTAGGGACCCAGGGGGTGAGGGATGGTTAGCTGCCCAACTGACCCCATGACTGGGGTCAACAGGACCCACCCCAGGTTCAAAGAAGCACTGTCTGGAGGGAGGAGCCGACCCCCTGGTTGTTTGAGGGGGCCAGTGGCAGGAGGGAGAAGGGAGAGGTAGAGAGTGACCCACAAAACAGAGTCCAAGACCCCTGACATAGAAACAGGGATACAGCAGGACGGAGGGGAGACTCAAAAAACTGAGCCCAGCCACGCATAGACAGGCTGTGGAATCTGGCCCTGAGGACATGGGTGGGGAGTGGAGAGGGACAGGAGGAGGAAGACGGGGACCCTCAAGACCCCTTGTGACTAACGACACTGACAAAGCCATGGGTGATCCAGCCCCGGGCTGCCCCTGGCCCTCGGTCCCAGCAGCCCCTCAGACTCACCCATTTCCTCCAATTCTGAAGTCATAGACTTGGAACGCAGGGAGATGGCTGGGGGCGGGAGCCGCTTAGCCTGTTGGGATGCTGCAAAGGTGGGGGGTGGGAGGCCTCAGCATTGTGGGGAGAGGACCCCTTGGAACCTTGTCCTACTGCTGTGTTCACAAAGAACAGCATCCCAGCATGTTGACCCTTTTCTGCCTCAGTTTCTCCCCAGAAGGGTTATGAACAGGCAGCCTCCCGGGAAAAACAGAACCTTCAGGTGTGTGGGGGTGGTGTGCTGAGAGTGTTAATTTCGTGACAGTTGGGGTACCAAGGCTTGGCCCCACGGGTGGTTGAAAAAATCCCTTTCTCTCTTTTTAACATTTATTTTCTTATTTATTTTAATTTTATGTGTACAAGTGTTTTGCTTGCATGTAAGTGCTCCACATGAATGCAATACCCATGGAGGCCAGTAGAGGACAACAGATCCCCTGGAACTGGAGTTACAGATGGTTGCTGTCATGTGGGTACTGGGAACCAAACCTGGGTCCTCTGCAAGAGCAGCCAATGCTCTTAACTGCTGAGCCAGCTCTCCAGCCCCGACTCCTTTCTCTTGAGACAGGGTCTCATGTAGCCCAGGCTGGCTTCAAACTCACAAATAAGTCTAGTATGACCTTGAATGTCTGATCTGGCAGGCCTCTTCCATAATGCCCCATTAATGGTATTCTGGGGGTGGGACCTGGGGCTTCTCCTGTTCTGGGTCTATGGATTGAGCTGTACCCCAGATGTGGAAGCACCTTTCTTGTGGACAGCCTCGTCCATGTCCGGATGTCTGGTCACCATCACCACCTTTACCATCAGTGTGTTGCCTCCCTGACGAATCATGTTGACCACCTGCCGGTGGCCAACCTTTACCACGTTCTGCCCATTCACCTGTGGTGTGGAGAGAGGGGACAGGACCTTGAGCTCCAGAAACCTTGCCAGTGCCCCCACCCCTCAGGGCTGGGCAGAAGCTTTGTGTGCTGATCACCTCTGTCTCTCTCTTGTATCCTGTATTGTTGGGGGACAGTTCTGTGATACTTTTGTTTTTGACATAGTCTCGCTCTGTAGCCCAGGCTGGGCCGAAAGTATATAGCTCAGGCTGGTTCGGAACTCACTCTGTATCCTAGGCTGGCCTGGAACTCACTCTATAGCCTAGGCTGAATGGAACTCACTAGGTAGCACTGGCTGGCCTGGAACTAGTGGCAATCTTCCTGCCTTAGCCTCCCACAGGCTGGAATGACAGGTGTGAGCCATCACACCAGCTTAGACATTTCTGGGGTCTACAAAGTGTTGTGGGATAGGTTGCGGTAGATCCTAAAGATTGCATGAGGTCAGTGGGTGACGGGAAACTGCGCTCAGCTTGTGGCTTAGGTGGGGTGGGGCCTTGTCGTCAGGGTCCCCAGGAAGATGACGTGGCCAGAGCTCACCTCGATGAGGAAGTCTCCCATCCGCAGTCCTGCCCGCCACGCCACGCCACCCTCGTCCACAGACTCGAGGTACTGCAGCGCCGGGAAGGCCGGGGTTGGGGTGAATTCCTCGATGGGGGTCTGCGCTGCAGACGGGGAGGAGCCGGCGGGGTCGGAGGGGAGGGGCAGAGAGGCCGAGCAGGGGATGGGGCTCAGACCCAAGTCACAGAGGACTCACTGGAGCTGAGGGACCAGCACCCCGGGGTGGGGCAATGGGGAAGCTCGAGGGAGTGTGTGTGGGTCCATTCTCTTTTTCCACCCTCCCCACCCAGGCCCTGCTTCCTGGGTCACAGAGACCGTCCCATCCCCTCGGCACTCACCCTTGGCCCCACGGAGCACGAACCCGAACCCTTCGCTGTCTTTCTTTTGCAGCAAGACTGTCTTCTCTTTGATGATGTAATCGCTGGCAGGAGGCAGGAGGGGTAGGGAGAGGGTGGAGAAGGGCTCATGAGGCACAAAGCTGGTACCCCACCCAGCCACAGGGTGCCCCAGCCTCTGCTCAAAGACTCATGGCAGCTGCTGGGACGCGTCCCCCATCCCCCCTCTGGTAGAGACAACCCCTTGGAGTCTGGGTGCTTCTGCTCCACCCACTCTTCTTCATTCGCCTGTCCATTCATCCATTCGGAGCCCATGGTGAACCAGACACCCAGTGGGGTGGGCAGAGAAGGCTCTAGTTCACCACAGCCATAGCCTGGATCCCAGCTGGTAGTTCAAGTGACCTTGAACCTGAGCCTTTAACCTTTGCCTACAGTGGGGGCCTGCCTGAGGAGACTGTGGCAGAGAGGAGGGGCCTTCTCATGGGCTGAGGAGGATTTGTTCATTGTCCTTAGATGGAGCTATTAAGTCTAGAGGTGTGTGTACTGAGACCCCCATTTCCTTTACCGTACATATGTTAAGGAACACCTCCCAAGGACCGAAGCAAAACAGAACACTGCTTAACTGGCCTTGCCCAATATGGTGACCACTAGCCTCAAGGGACTATTCTTTTTTACCAGAATTAATCAACATTAAATGTAGAGTCTGTTCCTTGGTCATGATGGACTCGAGGCAGCCAGCCACAGTGCTGACACAGAGTATTCCTGTCCCTTGTAGAAAGTTCCGGTAGGCAGCGCTGACCACTGCTTCCTCTGGTAAATCTCAAGTGTGTCTCTGGTACACTAGCAGTAGGCTTGGGTCACATACCAACTACCAACTAGATCTCACTGGAGCAGACCTGTAGTCTTAGCTACTGAGAGGGGAGCTGAGGCAGAAGAATCAAAAGTTCAGGGCTTGCCTGGGCAACTTAAGGTAAAATGTAAAAAAAAAGCGGGGTGTGGTGGTACACACCTTTAATCTCAGCACTCAGGAGGCAGAGGCAGGTAGATCTCTGTGGCTTCAAGTTCAGCCTGGTCTATATAGAGAGTTCCAGGCCAGCTGGGGCTACAGGGAGACCCTGTCTCAAAAAGACCATAAAGGGGTTTGGAGAGATGGCTCAGCAGTTAAGGGCACTGACTGCTCTTGCAGAGGACCTGGGTTCAATTCCCAGCACCCACATGGTGGCTACGAACCATCCTTAACTCCAGTTGCAGGGGAATCCGAAACCCTCTTCTGACCTCTGCAGCATTGCATGACACGGGTGCACTCACATACATGCAGGCAATATACTCATACACATAAAATAAACTCAGAGGTAGAGCCCCTGCCTAGACTCCCCCAGTGAGGGGCTGGGGTGTGGCTCAGTGGTAGAGCCCCTGCCCAGTGTGTACAGGGTCCTGGGTGTCATTCCCAGTACTGGAAAAAAAAGGCCAACTCCTTCTGAACACAGTGATGGTTCTCAGCAAAGCCACAGACTTCACCAGCATATACTCCCAGGAAAGACTGGTGAAATTCCAATCATAACACTCATTTTGACACCTCCTCAGGCTCACTGCAGCCACAGCCCCAGATCCTGGTCACCACTGAATCTCTCAGGAATCCACAACCATTCACTGGTCCATCCAATAAACGACAGGGACACCTAAACTCCTCCACTCCTGCCCTACGCCCTTTGGAACACTCCAGAACACTCTGAGCCACCAGAAATGTATGCACTGCTGTGTCCCTCCATGCCCCAGCATCCATTGGTGACAACCAGAGCTGTATAGCACAAACCCCCTGTAACCTTCATCAATGCAGAGACCCCCCCCTCAACACACATACATACAACAAATCCCAGTAAGACCTGTGTGGCTCTAAGTCGCTGCAATTATAGCCAAGCAGGCTCCCCCATTACCCCCTCACATTCAGCTCAGAGGCCTCCAATACGCCAGTGTATTTCAGAAACATCCCCCACACATCCCAGTATGCCCTGATACTAACTCCCCCTCGCTTTGGTTTCAGTGTATCCCCATCACACGCCCCCTGAGCACCTCCCAGCACACCGGCATAATACCTAACTGTGTGCCTATTATATGCCAGCGTCCCTTCCCCCATCAGCACCTCTGTGAGCTCTCCTGACCCCTACAGCTTCCATGGTGAAACCCATGTATTTGTACCACAGCAAGTGGTCTTCACATGCCAGGATACAGCTTCTCTGGCTGCATGCACACAGAGGCCAACCTCAGCCTGTGCCTACTCAGAGTCCAGCAAACTTGTGCATGGGCTCCCAGCACATTCCCCCTCCCCCACCCTGACTATCTTCACAGCTGCATGGAGCAGGTGCTGGGTGAAGGCTGAGGGGCTCAGAGAAGGGGAGGTGAAGTGGGGTGGGGAGTGAGAAAGGGGGCTAAGGAGTCTCAAAGGAAGGACAAGCGGTGGGCCAGATGGGGGAATGATCAATGGGACACAGTTGAGGGGTGGGTCAGAGTCACCCAGTTCAGGCCTGGGTGTTCTGTGACAGCCTCAGGCACAGACCCTATGACAATCTCCAAACTCATAGATAGTCCTTGCTACTCTGACACCTCTACATCTCCAGGAACCATCCCCAGGAGGCAACAGTGCCCTTCAGGCCCCTTTATGCCTCACCAATGGCAAAGTCACCTTCATTCATTTATGTCTGCCACCTCCTCCTCCCCCATCTTTCCTCTCTGAAATCTCAATCTCTCTCTCTCTCTCTCTCTCTCTCTCTCTCTCTCTCTCTCTCTCTCTCTCTCTCTCATAATCTTACTATGAAGCCTAGATTGGTCCACAGCTCAGAGCAATCCTCCTCCTCAGCCTCCCTAGTGCTGGGATGGCAGGTGTGAGCCATCACATCGCACTTGGCTCTGGAGTCTCTTTTAGGCCCCTACTCTGCACACGAACCTCCCAAGCTCTGCAATCAAATACAATCCCAATACAATCAAAGCTCCCTTGTTCATATGACTAGCTCTAGGGCTTTCCACAGGCCAGCCAGTATCTAAAACCCTTCACCATCAGCCTCTGAGGAAGACTTAAATACCATTTATTTCTGCTTTATAGGTAATGAAGCAGAGGCACAGAAAGGTTAAGTAGCTTTCCCCAGGTCACACAGTAAGTAACAATACCCAAGAAGAGATCCGGGTGATTGTAGTTATAATTCCTTCCAGTCCACACCATCCAAATACCTCAGACACATCTCTGCAAAACTTCGAGTCTCCCAACTACCCTTGTAGCCCCTGGGCTTTACCCCAAGATCTTTGAACCCCAAGAGCAACGGATAATGAAATGTGACTCAATGCCAGACGCTTCTCTGAGCATCTCACATTTAAGTCCTTTTTAACACCCCTCAGGGTTGATTGTGAGCGTGTGTTGTGTCGCGCTGCCCCCCCGCCCGCCCCCTTTTTTTTTTTTTTTTTTTTTTTTTTTTTTTTTTTGATCTTTTGAGACAGGGTCTCCCTGTAGCTCCAACTGGCCTAGAACTCGCTATGTAGACCAGGCTGAACTAGAACTCACAGAGCTCCACCTGCCTCTGCCCCTCCCGAGTGCTGAGATTACACAGCACCCTGTCTGTCTCTCCCTCTCACCTGAACCCCATTGTCTGCCCCCTAGAAATGGTACTCCCATCCCCCCAAACTTCCCATCTGTTCTCCTTCAAACCCAGCTTCCTCCAGCTCTCCATCCATCCTCCCTGAGAGCATCCTCCCGACAGACCTGTACCTCACTCTGCAACATCCTGTACCCCCATGTCTCCATCAGCCAGCCGGTCTGAGGGTGCCCTCAGAACACACCGGGGGACCATCCCTCCACCCAGTCACACCACTGTTCCCTTCCTCAATGCGTTCCTTGTATACCTCCACCACCTCTCACCATGCCTGCCTGATGCTCCACTTCCCAGGCCTCAGTGCTCCACATTCTCTTGCCTCTATGCAGTGAACCCCACGATGTTCTCCAGTAACCCCCACATCCCTTCCACTCTACCTGCCCGCTTTCTCATCCATGGAAAGCCTTTCTGTTCCTAGCAGTCTCATTTCTCACAATCCCTGAGACACCCCCCACCCCAGGCTCAGGAGCTGGCTCGATCCCTGCCCCCAAATCCTTTCCCCAGTCCCTGCCTCCCGACCTTACTCCATCACCTTTCTCTGCACACAGCACCCGCCAAACTCAAGTACCCACCCTCGCTGCTCCAGTACCCACAGGTTCCATTCCCCTCCATCCTGCCTCTCACCCACAGCACCCACTTATGCTATGCGGGCTACCTGGCCACCAGGAGCTGGTGCCATGTCCTCCCCCAGGCCATCCCTCTGTGTCCCAGAGAGGTCTCTGGGGCTCGCCGGATCCCTGACGGAGACTGCGGCGCCACCGTGCCCCACCCCCGCCCCCAGGTCCCTCTGGCCCACTCAGGATGCTACAGCCCGCAGCTGGCTGCGGTCCACGGTGCGCCCTCTGGTCCTCAGTTCCCTCTGCGTGTACCCATCTGGGCCCGCCTGTCCAAGGCCTCCTGCCCTGGGGTCCCCAGTGCAGGGAAGCCGGCCCAGTGCCCATGCTGAGAACAGGCACACAGGCAGATGCAGAAGCCAAGCGAGCCTCAGCCCACGTGCCCTCATCCCCGCAGAGGGCAAGAACCGCAAGGCTCCAGGGTCGTCCCTCCCCCATGCATAGATCCCCCATGGGGGCACTGAGAGCCGCACATGGGGACAGAAACACAAGAGGAAACCGTTGAAGGGGTGTGGGGAAGGTTGGGTGTTGGGAAACACAGCCGCAGTCTCTGGGACAGACACACTCTATCACACAAGCGTGCGCGCGCGCACACGCGCACACACATACGCGCGCGCGCGCGCACACACACACACACACACACACACACACACACACGCAGTCCCCAGACAGCCTCGCTATGGTTCCAAGTCACACAGAGACAGACACACAGACGCAGGGACACACAGATGGACATGGCTGGGGTGGGGGGAATGGGCCGGGAGCCCACCGTCACCCCATGTCTGTGTCTCACACTGAAGGCAGTCGCATGCGCGCACATCACTGACACACGTACACCCCGCACAGTGACACGCAGCGGAAAAAGACGAGGGGAGGGGAGGCCGGGGGCGGGATGCCTGAGTGATGGAGGTGTGTGTGGGGGGACCGACTGTGAATGGAAGACAGGGGGTATGAATGGGGGGCCTTGCTGGCTCTAGGAAGAGGGGCGGGGATACCGGGGGGTGGGAGATTGCAGAGACAGGGGGCCTGAGGAGCCTGTGCAGGGACCCAGGGGGAAGGGCTCCCTGGAGTAGGGGAACTACGGAGTGCAAGAGTGGGCTGCGAAGTCTGGAGTAGGGTCCTTTAGTGGGGGTGGGATAGGGTGCAAGGTCTGGGGGATCCTGGAGGCCATGGCTGGGGAGTGCGTTTGGGGGGCGCAGGAAGGGGGAGACCGAGAGGAGCAAGAGGCGCTGGGAGGCCGAGAGAGGGGTCTGGAAGGGTTCAGGCTTGGGGAAGGGAGGCAGAGCGGAGGGCACAGGGCAGGAGTGGGGGTCGTGGCGAGGCGAGGGGGCGGCGCGCTCGGTTACCTGTAAATGTACCAGACACTGCGCCGCCGGGGCCCCAGGGCAGGCCAGCTGGAGGAGAGCGCGGGGGGCGGCTGGGGCAGGGCGCCCCCGCCGGGGCCACCCCCAACCGCAGACAAAGCCATCGCCACCGCGGCCCCGGCCCCGGCCCGGGTCCCGATCCG
>NW_008348313.1:2414411-2424577 GCF_000622305.1 Nannospalax galili
GGGGCGGGGGGGGGCGGGGGAGGGGAGCGCGGGGGCCCCCTTGGCGGGAGGAGGGGGAGGGGCGAGGCGCGGGAGGGGGAGAGAGGCACTTCCGGTCTGCCCCCCCACCCTTAACCCCCCCGTTCCAGAGTCCTCCCGCGCAGGTGCAGAGCGAACCAGGGAGAGCGCGCGGGGAGAGGGACGCAGCGCCACTCGGCACAGAAGATGCCTCGGCACCGCGTGCGGGGACGCGCGGACGGGCAGAACTACCCTTGATGGACAAGAGACTCCCAAGAGTGAGAGAGGCCCAACCTCCCCAGAGGGGTTGAACAGACCCCCCACCACGGCAGACGACACACTGCGCACCTCCAACACAGTAAGGAAAGGCTGGCCAAGATGCTCAACTGGGCAGGGCGCTGAAACAGCACCCTTCCCATACAGGCTGCAGTGAAGGGATACACACACACACACACACACACACACACACACACACGCACGCACACACACGACAGCTCACCAGAGAGCAGTGGACCCCCCCCCCAGGTCAGGAGAAGAGGGGGTGGTACACGCCAGGAGGAGGTACATGCACCAACAAGAAGATACAGGAAGGGCACATTCACAAGCCAGGTCGCCGCAGACTGGGTTAGCAGAGGGAAGGCTGGACCAAAGGGGCCCCCCAGATACACCCCAGCAGCACCCAGCCACAGAGGGGGTGGAGGAGAAGGCAGGCAGGAGGAGGCAGGAAACTAAAGTCAAGGGGAACCACCCCCACTCAGCTGTTGGAGCGAGTGACCCCCCAAACCCAAGTCCAGAGAGATGCAGACTGGGGGTGGGGGGAGCCTCCATACTCACCCAGTACCCAGAGCTGGAGATGTACCAGGTGAACAGGCACAAGGTGACGCACCTCAGACCCTGGGGCGCAGGGTGGCTAGCATCCCAGGCCTCCCCTCCCCCAACCCAGACCATTCCCCCACTGGCCAGAACACAGACACGGGTTTGGACACATTTAATGGAGGGTACTCTGAACAGGGAGAGCCTTCCCTAGATTGGGGTAGGTGGACTGGGGTGGCAGAGGAGGGTGTCATATTTCAAACACCTGAGTTATGACATACCCCCCCATCCCTGCCCTGGCCCCTGGGGTCACCCCCTCCTCTGCCCTTCCCTCCCTAAACATTTTAGGTTCTGAATCCCAGACCAGGCAGAAACATGCGTGCACTTGGCTGGGTAAGGCACACACACATTGACACAGGGTGTGCGGAGACCCGTCACCTGTTCACAAGTGAGCAGACACATGGACATGTCTGGTAACTTTTGCCCACAGTCAGAGACGCGCACGTGTGCAAAGCCAGCCAGGCGTTGGTGTGCACCAAGGATTGCCGCACACAGCCTTGGGTCAGGGAATATTTACAGGGAGGGACACCGCGCTAGCCTTCTGCCTGTAACATGCCAGCAGATGCATCATGCACACTGGCGAAGAAACACACGTGTCTACACGCTGAGACCCCTCGAGTCTGGTCATGCACACATACACAGTCTCAATCCCCAACATACAAGGCATCCCATCCTGACCCCATCCCCACCCCACCCCTCCCCTCTCACCTCCCTGAGTCAGTCCCATCCATTAGACTTCAGAAGTGAGACAGCCAGCAGCCAAGGGGGGGGGGGACAAGTGTCAGCATGCCCCCTCTGTCCCCACCCCCTGGGTCCTGCTGCTTCCACCCCCCAACTGGTTTGACACACAGGATGCATTACACGTCCACGGTATGGGACTGCACAAAGACGGTGGGGGGCGGGGCGGTACAGGAAGGAGACCAGGACTGTCAACTAACACACACATGAGCACTCAGGGTCCCCCAGGCATCTCCCAACCCCCATCCTGGGTATCCCTAAACTAAACAGTATCAGTGACTGCCCAGGACAGGTTTGGGGTTGGGCTGTTAGATAAAGACCCTTCTCCCTCCCTTCAAGTTGAGGAAGAAGATGAGGAAGAGGCCTTAAAGCTGGGGTGCAGAGGGAGATGGGTACAGGGACACCCGGGAGTATGAGGACATTTACCTTGGGGCATCGAAGCTGTCGTAGGAGCCCACAGTGTAATGCCGGAAGAGTCTCTTTGCTTTGTCGCTTCGGCTTTCTGTGGGGGTACAAGGGACAGCCTTGATCCCTGGCTTTGGAAGCAGCAACCCCACTCTCAGGCTTCTGCACCCCAGTTCCACCAGATGGGGGAAAGAAAAGGGACAGGAAGGGTTCCGGTGCTTCAGGGATGGGTAGGTGAGGGGAGCCCTTTCACCTTGCTTTCCCTCCTGGGAGCGGTTTGCCACCTCTTCCAGGCAGTCAGAGGGGAACCAGCCGACGCGGCCTTTGACCTGGCCTTCCCAGAAGCCTCCTTCTCCGATGCTGAGCACTGGACAGGAGAGGAGGGACACAGGCTGGAGAGATGGCTCAGTGGGTAAGAGCACTGGCTGCTCTTACAGAGGTCCTGGGCTTGGTTCCCAGCGCCCACGTGGTAGCTAACAACCATCTGTAACTCCAGTTCCAGGGGATCCTGGACGCCCTCTTCTGGCCTCCTCAGGCACTGCACAACGCAGGTGCACTTACATGCAGACAATACACTCATACACATAAAATAAAGATAAATAAATTAATTAAAAGTTAAAAGACAAAGAGGGACAGGGAAGCATTTTAAGCTTTCTGTTTTCTCTTCCCTCCTCCTCTCAGGCCTCTCCTTTCTCCTCTCCTTCCTCTCTTTTTGCTCCTCCTCCCTCCCACCTTCCCTCCCTCTCTCCCTCCCCCTCCCCCCCTCTGGTTTGTTTTTCTGAGACAAGGTCTTATGTAGCCCAGGTTGGCTTAACTCTATGTAGCTGTACATGAACTCCTGATGCACCTCTTCCCCCCACCCCCAGTGCTGGGGTAACAGGTATGTACCACCATGCTCTGTGAATGTGGCCCTGGCTTGGAACCCAGGGCTTTGTGTACACTCTACCAACTGAGCCACATCCCTAGGCTTCTTGTAAGGTTTCTTTGTCCCCAACATGCTCAGCACATACCACTCCCATCATTCCTAGCACCCAAGGACATCCTTAAGATAGATCTGAGGCAGAAGCATTTTGTGAGTTCATCACTAGATGCTCTCAAAAATCAAAATGAAAACTTGGTGGTGGGGCTTGTGCTGGAGAGATGACTCAGTGGATCAGAGTGCTTGCTATGCAGTCATGAGGGCCTGAGTTCCGATTCCAGCAGCCATGATGAAAAAAGAAAAAGCTGAACGTAGCTGCAGGCAGGCCTGCAAACCCCAGTCCTGGTTCAGTAGAGATAGGGGGATCCCTGGGGCTTGCTGGTCAGTAGCCTAGCTCCAACTCCAGTGAGAGATCTTGTCTCCACAGAATAAGACAGACCTAATGTCCCCCTCTGATCTCCACATGCACACACACACCAAACAACAAACAGAAATGGTACGGTGGTACGTGCCTATAATCTTAGTATCTTAGCTCTTGGGAGGTGAAGGCAAAATTAAAGAAGTTCAAGGTCATCCTGGGCTACATAAGACCCTCTCAAAAAACCAGAAAAAGACAAAAGATGGTCTGAGGAAGGGACAAGGGAACGGCAGAGAGCCGAGCCAGACCATGTTCCATTCGAGCTTTCCAAACCCTAGAGGAACATCAGGTAAGCTTGGGAACAGACTGGCTAGGGGAAGGTCCACAATGGTCCCTGTCTCTTCTAGTTACCATCACAGCCTGGTTGCAGGTCCTCCTAACCCTCCACAGCCCTGTGGCTCAGATGGTGGCTCTGGGAACAGCTGGACCCACCTCTGTTCCTGCCAGTTCCCTAAATCCCCACCTTACTCGATCCTGGTCTTTGCTCCTAAACCCCTCCCTCTGCCCTTTACTGCTTCCGCAAAAGAATTCAGATCATCTCTGGACCTCTCCCCTTCCACCCACCGCTGGAGGCAGCTCCACCTTTCAGCCCTTTAGCCACCATCTCTGCCTTCCCACCATCCCCATGCTGAACTACAGAGACAGATGGCCAGGAAAACTGGCTCTCACTCTAGGCTGGAGCCCTGAGAGCACACTTTTACTACATCCACTTTTACTACCGATGAAGAAACAGGCTCAGAGAGCGAATGCCACGTGCCACCTGGCCCTGGTCACAGGACTAGTTATTGGCAAGAGGTGTATTTGAACACAGACCTGTGGGGTTCTGTGGCCAATGGTCAGAGTGGATGGTATGTGGCTGAATTCCCATCCGTGGGCCTCTGTGCTAATGCAGATGTTGTGCCCACACTGTGTCCTGCACCGCTAATGGTTTTCCCAGCTCCTTTTGAACTCTGTCCATCCTGTTATCCCTCCTGACTCAAGCCCTAGATCTCCTTGGGTTAGTACAGATTCATAAAGAAGCTGAAGACAAGCTGGGCCTGGCATAAGTCTGTCATCCAAGCTACTCTGGAAGCTGACACAGGAGATTGCAAAGTCAAGGGCTACCTGGGTTATAGAATGAGTTCAAGGCCAGCCTGTACAACTTAGAGAGACCCTGTCCCAGAATAAAGAGGGCTGGAGTGTGGCTCAGGGTAGAGACCCTGCCTAGGATTCCCCCAGTGAGGGGTTGGGGTGTGGCTCAGTGGTGGAGCCCCTGCCTAGGATCCCTCAGTGAGGGGTCAGTAATGTGACTTAGTGGTGGGGTGCTTGCCTTCTGGGATCAATCCCACTACTGCAAAAAACAATGTTGAAGGATTGGGGAGATAGCTCAGTAGGTGACATCACCTTGCAAGCATGAGGATCTGAGTTCAATCCCCAGAACCCATGTAGAAAGCTGGGCATGGTGGCCCACACTTGTACTCTCAGTGCTGGGGACGTGCAGGCAGGCAAGCCCCTGGGCTTGCTGGCTGGCCAGCCACTCTTACTTGGCACATTCCAGGAAAGATCCCATCCCAGAAAAACAAGGCAGATAATCCTGAGGAACAACACTCAAGGTCGTGACTGGGCTCACCCTAGGAGTTGCTGGGGGACCCAGGACACTTCTCTTTATACAAACTGTCCTCCTTGAGGATCTGGAGAGATCACATGAGTGGAGGTCAAAGGTCATGGATTCAAATAGACTGCAGGGTAACCTGGGGTCTGGATCAGTTCTGCCATGCCTGACTGAGTCATCTTGAAGTCAATCATTTGTTCACAAAACACCTACTGAGAGCCAACTGCATAGCAGGTACCAGGGCAGACACAGCTGGACACAACCAGTATGCTTCCTGTCTGAGTGGAGATCCAAGACTAGAGGCCCTTGGAGGAGTGACACATGAGCCAGCACGCAAGGGGACAGAAGAGGCTGACCTGGGGACATGGGCCTGTGATCCCCTGGACTCTAGAGGTGGAGGCAGGAGGATTGCTACAAGTTTGAGGCTAACCTGGTCTACATAGTGAGCTCCAGGTTTGCCAGGGTTACTTCGTAAGACTGTGCCTCAAAAATAATGAGGTGAATGTGAGGGCAATGGAGCTGTGACACTGTGACCCCACTTATCATCAGGGTTGACTGAGCTGATGGCCAAGTAGGCAGGTGTTCTCTCCTCCCTCACTGTTTCTGGTGCCTCCCTCATGCTGGAATCTGTGTGCTCAGTTGCAGAAAACAACCTTCAGCAGCAGAGAAAACTATTCTAGAACCTCCAAACATGCTCTCAAAAATGGTAGGCACTGGAGAGGTAGCTTAGTGGTTAAGATCACTTCTCTGCCATTGTCAGGACCAGAGTTCCCATCCCAGCATCCACATTACAAGCTGGGTGGCCTGTTACACCTGAGACCCTAGCTCCGAGGGAGTTAGAGGAGGATGGTAAGATGCAAGACCCAGGTTCAGGGAGAGACCTTGCTTCAAAGGAATAGGCAGAGACTGGCACACACACACACACACACACACACACACACACACACAGGCCCCCATACACACATGTGCACATACACTCACACAAACACGTGTACACACAAGCAAATATCTGGTTTTTAAATTGGGGGTGGTGGTGGACAGAGTGTGTGTTTGGAGAGAGGTCAGATAGAGTGTGTGACCTGGAGAGAGAAGGCATCCAGATGTCCCTAAGACCTAAAGCATCCTAGTAGCTGAAGGTGCAAAGAAACCACATAAGGCTTTCCATGTAGGAGGTTTCCTAGCACTGGAGAAGCCGAGGCAGGAGGACTGCCACCAGTCTGAGGTACGTATTGGCTACGTAGTGAATTCAAAGTCTGCCTGGGCCACAGTGGGAGACCCTGTTTCTAGATAGATACAAAGAGACATAGATAGATGATAGATACATAGATACAGATTGCATAATTGATAGGTAAGTACATAGATGATTGATATATATGATAAATACTAGATTAATAAATGTAGATTATAATAGATAAATGATAGATGGATAGATGATAGATACCAGATAGGTAGATAAATAGATGATAGATACATAGATAGATGATAGAGACTAGGTAGATGGATGGATGGGTGGATGGATGGATGGATGGATGGACAGACACACAGCTAGGCCCTAATAAGCCACACACTAGTGACCTCTCCGTCCTTGCCTGAAGGAACTCAGGCTATGCAAAGGCAGGAGGTAATGATCTATCTTGTGGGATAAGGACCCTGAACACCCTTCAAGACCCTCCTCACATGTGTCCAAGGGAAGGATCTCTCTTGCTTGTCCAGCACCCCTTTCCTTGAGTGCTTTTGACAAGGAAGGCTGGCTGTCATCTGGCATTTACCACATCTAAACCATGGGTCTAAGAGACTTGGGGATTTCCATTTCCCCAAGAGCCATGTTTTACAGAGAAGACTGAGGTGGGGAGACATCCATTTCTAGATGTCTGAGAAGTGGTGGGGCCAAGCTTTGAGCTCAGATGCCCGGGGTTCAGCTGCTACGCTGCAGGGCTCCTGGGTAGATGAGATTCTGGCAGAAAACTCTACTTGTTATGAAGTGACATCGCCTCTAACGGTGTCCCCCATTTGTCTGGAGTGTAAACTGTCCACTGCCCTGCAAAGGCTTCAGGTTGTGGGCTACAGGGGATGCTCTGTAGGCAATAAAACCAGAGAGACCAGGCATGATGGGGCATGCCTGTAATCCCAGCACCTGGGGAGCAGAGGCAGGGGGACCAGAAGTTCAAGGTCACCCTGGGCTACTTAGTGATTTCAAGGCCAGCTTGAACTAATGAGACCCAGCCTCAAAAACAAAAGCTCCAGTTGCTGAGATGGCTATCAGTAAACCAGCCTGAGGGCCTGAGCTTGGATCTCCAGCACCCACGTGAAAAGCCAGCTTGGCTGAACCAGTGAGCTCCAAGCTCCATGAGAGACCTTGTCTACAATATTAGGTGGAGAGAGATGGGGAAGACACTTGACAGCAACCTCTGGCCTCCTGTATTACCCATGCATGTGTACATACTCATGCAATACACACACACACACACACACACACACACACACACACACACACACAAGTGCACAGCTGGCGAAATGGCTCAATGGATAAAGTGTTTATCATGCAAGCAAGACCTGAATTCAGACAGCCAGAGTCTACATTAAAAGTGGAGTGTGACAGGCTGCCATGGAGTAAGCTGGCTAGTATAGCCAAACCTGCAAGTTCCACATTCAACAAGGGAGACCCTGTGTCTTAGCCGGGCATGGTAGCGCATGCCTTTAAACCTAGCACTTGGGAGGCAGAGGCAGGTGAATAGTCTGTGAGTTTGAGGCCAGCCTGGTCTACATAGCAAGTTCCAAGCCATCTGGGGCTACAGGGAGATCCTATCTCAAAAAAAGACCAAAAGAAAAAAAAAAGAAAGAAAGAGACCCTGTCTCAGCAAAGTTGGGGAGTGATCAAGAAAAGCACCCTGGGGCTGGAGAGATGGCTCAGCGATTAAGAACATTGGCTACTCCTGCAAAGGACCCAAGTTCAATTCCCAGCACCCATATGGCAGCTAACAGCCATCTGTAACTCCAGTTCCAGGGGAATCTGACACCTTCTTCTGACCTCCGTGGGTGCTTACATACATGCAGGCAAATACATTCATACACATAAAATAGAAAAATAATAGAATTTTTTTTAGAAAAGAGACATCCCACATCAACTTCTGGCCTTCACATGTGCAGTAAACACATTCACACACACCTGCACATATATGTGAACACACATGCACACACAAAGAAAGAAAAATAAGCCCCATTCCAGCTCAGCACTGGCCGATGTACCCTGTTTTGCTGGCATGGGCTGTGCTTCCTTCAAGGCAGACAGGCCTCTGGGAGCCCCCTGAAGTCCTTGAGATGCCCCCTCTGCCCTCCACACCGCCCTGCCCTGCCCTGTTACCTTTGATCTTCTCTCCTTTGCTTAGCGAAATCTCCCCCTCGCCTTGCGCCTGGTACGACTTCACGGCCATGAAAGAGCGTCCAGGTACCGCCGAATAGAGTTTCCTGCGTCTGCCTCGGCTGCCCAGGGAGCCCCCGGGGCCTCCTGAGCCCCCAGTACCCCCGGCCGGCCCGTCTCGGGGAGTCCCGCTGGAGCTGCATATACAGAGGGTGTGAGAGGCAGGGGAAACTGGAGGAAGGGGGTGCTTCCAGGGTGAGTGACAAGGGTCCTTGGACGGACGGAGGTGCAGCATCACAATGGGACAGGAATTGAGTACTTTTCCCAGCTCTGGTGTCCTCAAGAGACCAGCTGCACGCACCCCATCTCCTGTCTCCAGCCCCCCAATGTCCTGCACAGCACAGTCTGATTCAGCTTTCTGAGGCAGAGCTGGGACTGCCCCCCTCCCCGGCCCCCCATGAGCCTTCAATGACTCCCAGCTTCCTTCTGGGGCAGGCCCAAGCCCACAGCCTGCTGTTGCCCGTCTTTCCTGTTTCCTGGGGACATGGAACATGCTTGTGGGCCTCCTCTCCCTGACATCCTTACCCCAAATGATGTCTGCTCTCTCTGACCTCTCTGCTCCCTGCTTCCCATCACAGCTCCCCCATAACTCTGGACACTGTTCCCCAAATCCCTGTCCTCTCCAACTCCATCTTCCTCATTTCTTTGGGGATTCCTCCCCTTCTCCCACCATGTTCAGCTGAAGTTTGATGTATTTAAGGATGAGTTAGGTGAGACACCCAATTAACACTCTCATTTCACCCCTGAAACAGTCAAGAGCAGCAGGTGAATAGAGGACCCATCACTCTTGGGGCAGGAGGTGAGCAAGGGCTAGAGGCCTGCATCTTGCCTACCTGGGCCGGCCTCGAGGCTGTCTCTTGGCCTCTTCAGGGTGTCTTCCTCGGGATGGAGAGCGTGCCCGGGCACCTCGAGGGCTACTGGCACTTCGGAGGGTCCCACTACTGAGCTTGGTGCTGGGGGCCGAGGGCTGTGACTGGCCCTGGGGTCCTGAGGTAGGGCCAGGGGTCCCCGAGGATGAAGCCCCCGGGGCTGAAAACACCATCCAATCTGGCAGCGCCATGCTGGTGTCACTGTTAGCTCGAAGCAGTGCTGGGGGTACTGTCAGTCCTGCGCCTGGGGGTCCCCGACGGCGGGCTGCATACTTGGGGGACTCCTGGAAGGGCACTGGGGGCATACAGTGGTGGGGGCAGGTGGAATGGGGAGACAGAGGCAGGCAGGGACATGTAGGCAAAAGGTGGTAGAAGAGAAAAAGAGATAATGTGGGGGGCCTGAGTCACTCCCCCACCACTCCTCAGACAACTTTGGACCTTGGAGCTCCCCACTCACCAACTCTCCCACCCCCACCACAGCCTGACCTCCTTCGATCAGGCCCCATTCTCTCCAATCCCACCAGAAACCTTTGGTTCCTCCTTCACCCCAATTTCCTCTTACTCACCCACATCCTGTTCCCGATGGTTCCTGATCAGCTCCCCCAGCTCAAAATTCCCAGCAATCACAGCCACCTGGAGGAGAGTGAGGGGAGAGGCTGACCCTCAGTTGGGAGAAAGGGCATGAAACACCTGAGTTCCCCCACCCCTCCTTCCACCCCAGACCCCTCCTTCCACTCAGACCCCTCCTTCCACCCAGACCCCTCCTTCCACCCAGACCCCGCCTTCCACCCCAGACCCCGTCTTCCACCCCACTGGCCCCGCTTTCCACCCCAGACCCGCCTTCCACCCAGACCCCGCCTTCTACCCCACTGGCCCCGCCCTCCCCCCCCCTGCCCCCGCGGTGTCACCACACCACACCCCCCCACCTCACCGCCCCC
>NW_008348313.1:2424648-2444179 GCF_000622305.1 Nannospalax galili
CACCCCAGACCCGCCTTCCACCCAGACCCCGCCTTCTACCCCACTGGCCCCGCCTTCCACCCCACTGACCCCGCCTTCCACCCCAGACCCCGCCTTCCACCCAGACCCCGCTTTCTAGCCCATCGCCTCTACCCTCTCCTTGCAGACTCTGCGGGGTCACTACCTG
Source organism: Nannospalax galili (assembly GCF_000622305.1). Lineage (NCBI taxonomy): Eukaryota > Metazoa > Chordata > Mammalia > Rodentia > Spalacidae > Nannospalax > Nannospalax galili. The sequence continues at coordinate 2,424,815 of NW_008348313.1, forward strand.
TCCCCTCGGTCCTCTGTGTCCCCTTTCCCAGGCCCTGAAATGCCATTGTGTCTCCACCTCAAGCCCCAGACCTGGAAGGGTGTCTGTCCATTGTTGTTTTTGACATCCTTGTTGGCCCCGCGGTAGAGGAGGATCCTGGCGCAGGTTTCCTGAGGGTGGCAGCCAGTGTTCCAGACGGGAAGGAATAATAAATAAATAAATAAATAAATAAATAAATAAATAACACCATGAATAGACATGGGAACTTTGGAAATACTCTGTTCTAGACCCCCACTGCTGAAGAAAGCAGCCTCCAGCCCCATTTGACCCAGTCTTTAAATGTGTCTAGAGAGATGGGTTGAGTACATAAAATACACTGAGGGGCTGGGCCTAGTGGCCACACCTGTCATCTCAGTATACTTTGGAGGGTGAGGCAGGAGGTTCACAAGCTAAAGGCCAGCCTGGGCTACAAAGGGACTTCAAGGTCAGCATGGGCAATTTAGCCAGACCACGACTCCAGACAAAAAGTAAAAAATGGGTGGGATATGTAGACCAGTGGTAGAGCCCCTGTCTAGAGTCCCCCCAGTGAGGAGCTGGGGTGAGGCCCAGTGGTGGATCCCCTGCCTAGCACGTGCAAGGCCCTTGATTCAATTCCCAGCACTGCAGTATATAAACACATAAATAAATAAGGAGTTTCAAGGACTTAGAATGCAAAATACATCTAAGGCTATCTCAGGGGGTTGGAGAGACGGCTCAGTGGTTAAGAGCACTGATTCCCAGCACCCACATGGTGGCTGACAACCATCCTTAACTCCAGTTTCAGAAGATCTGACGCCCTCTTCTGACCTCCACAGGCACTGCACAACACAGGTGCACTTACATACATGTAGGCAATACGCTCATACACATAAAATAAGAATAAATGAAACAAAAAAGAATATCTCTAATATGGGCCAGGTGTCATGGCACATGCCTTTAATCCCAGCAGTAGGGAGGCAAAGGCAGGATCTCTTTGAGATCCAGGCCAGCCTGGTCAATATAGTGAGTTCCAGGGCAGCTGGGACTACAAGGAGACCTTACCTCAAAAAAAATTTTTTTATATTGTTTCCATGTTGAAGTAATGACATTTTAGATGCATTAGGTTGAATAAAATGAATGTAAAATGAATGTCACCTACTTCCCTGCCCTTAAATGTGGCCCCTACACTGTCGAGTGGGGGTTGGCATTTCTCCGTTGGATGGTACCAGACTGACCAGGTGGGTTCTCTGCCAGGCCAGGGGTCCTGCTCCCTGCACTGCAAGGTGCTCAGCATCTCTGGTTTGTACCACTAGTCTCCAGTAGCTGTTCCTGCACAGGGGATGAGCTCACATACTGCTAAGTGTGCTCCACAGACAGGACACAGAGTTCTTGAAGGGCATCTTGCCTTGTATTTCAGGCACTGAGCCTCAGGAGGGAGCCGAATTGCCCAACAGCTCCATAGTGTGGAAATCACTGCCTCTTTTACAGATGAGACTAAGTTCCCAGATGAGTTCAAGGTCACTCATAACTCAAGGTCAGGTAGCTCTGTGTGTGTGTGTGTCTGTCTGTCCATGTGGTCTGTTTGTGTGTATATGTATGTGTCTGTGTGTGTATCTGTGTATACATGTCTGTGTTTCTCTCTGTGGTGTGTGCCTGTGTGTCTGTGTCTGTCTGTGTGGTCTGTTTGTGTATATATGTATGTGTTTGTGTGTGTATCTGTGTATGTATGTCTGTGTTTCTCTCTGTGGTGTGTGCCTGTGTGTCTGTGTGCTCTCTGTGTATGTTCCTGTGTGTGTTTCTATGTGGATGTTCCTGTGTGTGTGTGTGTGTGTCCCCATGTGTGTCTGTGTGTATGTGTATTCCTGTGTTCCTGTGTGTTCTCCTGTCTGTCTGTGTGTGATGTGTGTTCCTGTGTGTGATGTGTCTATGTGTGTGATATGTGTCTGTGTATATGCTCCTGTGTGTGATATGTGTCTGTGTCTGTGTTCCTGTGTGTGCTCCTGTCTGTGTGTGTGATGTGTGTTTCTGTGTGTGTGATGTGTGTCTGTGTGTGTTCCTGTGTCTCTGTGTGATATGTGTCTTGTGTGTTTCTGAGCATGTGATGTGTCTGTGTGTGTATTCCTGTGTGTGCTCCTGTCTGTGTGTGATGTGTGTTTCTGTGTGTGTGATGTGTGTCTGTGTGTGTTCCTGTGTCTCTGTGTGATGTGTGTCTTGTGTGTTCCTGAGCATGTGATGTGTCTGTGTGTGATGTGTCTGTGTGTGTGTTCCTGTGTGTGCTCCTGTCTGTGTGTGATGTGTGTTCCTGTGTGTGCGATGTGTGTCTGTGTGTGTGTTCCTGTGAATGTACCCGTGTGGAGAATGGAGGGTAATGATGTTCCTCTTCAACTTCTACTTTGTTTTGGATAGCGTCTCCTGTTGGACACTGCATAAGCCAAGCTGGCTGGCCCATGAACCTCCACAGTGTCTCCTGTCTCTCCTTCCCACCTGACTGTAGGAGCTGGGATTACAGAGCCATGTTACTACACTTGCTGTACATGGGTGCTTGTGATTTGAACTCAGGTCCTCCCTTTCATCAAACACTTTACTCTGTGAGCCATCTCCCTCGCCCCCAGGTCTGTCTTTTTAAAGATCATTTTTATTACATTTATTGTGTACTGAGTGTGTGTCCACATGTCTGCACACGCCATGGCCCACATGTGGAGGTCAGGGACAAACTTGCAGGAGTCAGCTCTCCTTCTACCATGCAGGACTTGGGGACTGAATTCAGGTCATCAGACTTGGCCTCAAGCCCCTTCACCTGCTGAGCCATCTCTTAATCACAGTCTCTGCCCCATTCCAAAAGAATTACACACACAACATCCAGGTGGGAGGTATAGGGACATCTGCCTATCTATCAATCTCAGGAGATGCCCCATCACTCTCTGGCTAACCCTCAAGTCCCTGCAGTGACCTGGGAGGTCTCACCAGACCAACCTGCTCTGCCACCCTCCAACCTCAACACCTACCACATCCCTTTGCTCCAACCATGCTGACCTCCTCCTCCCCCTGACAGGCTTGCTTTCGCCCAAGGGCCTTGGTGCCTGCTGCATGGGCTTCTCTACCACTGGGATCTGTACACAATTTGTTCTCGGTTCATTCAAGTTTGGCTCAAATGCCATCTTTTCCGAGAGCCGCCCCAGACCGCCTTGTCTTTGTTGCTGTTGTTTGTGTCTGAGACGGAGTCTCACGATGACCTGGTAACCAGCTATGTAGCCCAGTCTGGCCTCAAATGCTTAGCAATCCTCTCCTGCTCACTGTCACAAGTCCCGGGATGGCAGGAGTACGTCACTCGGCTTACAACACCCTCTCTAAAAGGACCCACCCTGTTACTTCCTGAGAGTCATCTTTCTGTGACTCCCTGTGTGGCCCAGGTATTCTTTTAAGCCAATATACACATTTTCTTCATAACTTTGTCTGCCAGAAATTCCATTTTCTGTGTCGCTTGTCTCTTTAACATCTTTGCACCTTGCTGTGGTAAGTCACAGCCAGGTGTGGCTCTATCTATGGTGCCCAGCACCTGCAGCAGTGCCTAGCCCACAGAGACTACCCAGTGAAACATCACTCAGTAGGAGTGTTCTCTGACCGGAACAAGTCCAGATTGTGTTCTGGCGGTGTAAGCATGCCTGAACTGGCATACATGTGTGTTTTTGTATGTTTTCATACCCCACCCTAACTTGAGGGGCACAGGACTACAGTGTGGCTCACAAGCTCCCTTATCTGACTCTACCCAAGTTTAAATGTCCAAGCCTTGGTGAGCAGCTCCCTCCACTGGGAGCTAGGAGAACCGCATGTTTATTTACAAACTAGCACTTATCTCCTGGGATTGCAATTATTTGTTTACACATCTGCCTCTTTGCCAGACTGAGAGCTTCCTCCACCCTTCCCAGAGCCAGCGACATTCCTGATTCATCTTCTGTCCCCAGCACTTGGCACCAGGCACACAGTAGGTGCTCAAGAAATGTATTTGGAAGAGATGAGGATAGAGAATGTGGAGCTGTCAATCAATTCATTTGCTCAAGTCACTCAATTATTCATTCATCTGGTGAGTCATTTGATCTGTTAGAGACAGCAGCCACCTGTCAAGAGTTCTAAGCCCAGAGCTGTGCACAGTTCTGGTGGAAACCCATCCACAGCCTATCATTCATTCCATCAGTCACACAGTCATTCATCTGCTCAGTGCACAAAGATGCAGCAAGGATTACTATGTGCTATGGTCTCTGGACAGAGCAATCTATTAGCTTCTTTCCCCACTCTTGAGAGCCCTAAGGGGACCTGACCACTGGCAGGGGCTACATGGGCATGCCAAGAGGCAGAGGGGGCTGTAGCAAGCAGAGAGTGAGAACAGCTTGGCAGATGGGTGAATAGGTGAGTGGGGGGATAGGTGGATGGATGGGTGGGTGGGTGGATGGGTGGATGGATTCGTGGATGGATGGATGGATGGATGGATAAGTGGGTGGTGGGTGGGTGGGTGGGTGGGTGGATGGATGGATGGATGGATGGATGGGTGGATGGATGGATGGATGCATGCATGCATAGATGGGTGGATGCATAGATGGATATACAAATGGATGGATGCATAGATAGGTGGATGGATGGGTGGGTGGATGGATAACTGGGTGGATGAATGCATAGATGGCTACATGAATGTATGGATGCAAAGATGGATGGGTAGATGGATGGATGGATGAATAGATGGGTGATGGACGGATGGGTGGGTGAATGGATGGGTGGGTGGATGCATGGATAGATACAATGAGGATTACTATGTGTTAGGGGTTTGGGACAGGGCAATCTACCAGATTCTGTCCTCACTTTTGAGAGTGTCAATGTTTAGAGGACTTGACCTTCATTAGCAGGATGGATGAATGCATGGATGCATAGATGGGTAGGTGGGTGTGTGGGTGTGTGGATGAATAGGTATATTAGTGGATAGGTGGGAAGGTGGAAGGATTGATGGATAGGCAGGTGGGGGGATGGGTGGGCATATAAATGGATGAATGGGTGAATGAGCATATGGATGAATGGATGAGTAGGTATATGAGTGGATGGGTGGGTGGGTGGATGAATAGATGGGTAGGTGGATAGATGGATGAATGGATGGGTGGATGGGTGGGTAGATGGATGAGTGGGTGGGTAGATGATGGGTGGATGGGTGGGTAGATGGATGGATTGGTGGGTGGGTAGATGGATGGATCGGTGGGTGGGTAGATGGATGGATCGGTGGGTGGGTAGATGGATGGATCGGGGGGGGGGGAGATGGATGGGTGGTGGAAACAGGTTGGTAGGTGGGTGGGAGGATGGATGGATGGCTATGATGGGTAGACAGAGGACAGGGGAGAGAAGCGGAAAATGAGCTCACGCTTACTAAGCATCTACTTGATCTGACAGCAAGCAGAACATTTGCCCATTTGATCCTTTGTGTGAAGGGTATTCATGACTGACCCATTTCACAGATGGTGTGTGTGTGGAGGGGGAGCTGAAGGAGGCAAAACAACATGCTCATCTGTCCCTCTCAGAGGAATAATGCTGTATAATTCTCTGTACTCAATTTTCCCTGCCCAGTCTGACCGCATCCTGCCAATTGACACTGGCAATGATACTAATAATAACAATTATTATCACGGCTGTCTTCTAGGGATGAATACTTAATGTACACGCTCACTCATCCCTTTCAATCAGCTGACATGATTCCCATGACAGAGAAGACAAAGCCTCAGACCAGGAAAGGGGCTTGTTCAGGGCTCCCTGGGTGCAGACTGGCGGCTCATCCTTCTCTGCCCTCGTTGTGGTCAGAGGTCCTAGCCCTAAGGCCCACGTGAGGAGCAGGAGAACAGGAGGCAGCAAGCGGGAGGGAGATGCAGCACCACGTCGCTGGGTTGGACAAACACTCGTCCTCCCTTGGTGCTGAATATCCTGCTGGCTGCCACAAGGCGGCACTTGGCTACCTGCCAAATCCCCAGCACTGTGAGTTCTCAGGAGGCAGAAGGGGCTGGGGCTGTTTTGGAAGACTTTCTGGAGGAAGGGGGCTGGCAGATCAGCACACCCCCGCAGGTGCTGCCCTCCCTATGCCAAAGTTCCTGCAGCAGCCCTTCAAGGGTGCGGATCTCAGAGAACCCAGGGGGAGGCTGAGTTCTTACATGCCTGGCTCACCTGGGATCAGTTGTTATTCAGGTGGCAGGGGGATCTTGGCTCTTGCTGATGGCAGACCCATTTAGTGAGACACCACCTCCTCTTTACAGCCTATTCTTCCCCAGAATTTCTGGAGTGGAGACCCTCCAGCCGACCTTAAACTGCTAAACATAGCACACACTTTCATTCCCTCCCAGGCTGCAATTCCAGTCATTCCTGTCACTTGCAAAGGCCCCACTCTCTCAGCCTCCTGTCTTCTGCACATGCTGTGGCCCCTCTCTAGGTCATTCCTTCTCCCCTCACTTGCCCCTGCTGCCTTAACACTGTGGCATCTCCAGGAAACCAACTTCACCCAAGCCCAGGTTCAGACATGGCTCTTGCAGGGACATGGATGCCCCACAACTTTACTGCACACTCTGTATTGGACCATCAGCTCAACATCAAGCTCTGAGGATCTCAGTAAACATTTTTGGATGGGTGGATGGACAGATGGACGGATGGGAGGATGAGTGGATGAATATATGGATAGATGGGTGGATGGGGAGATAGGTGGATAGTACATAGATGGATAAATGGATACAGAAAAAATCTGGACAAGTAGGTGGATGTCTGGTACATAAATGGGTGAATGGAAAGATGGATGTATAGATGGGTAGATGGGTGAGTGGGTAGAGAGGTGGATGGGTGGATGGATGGATATATGGATGGATCAGTGGATGGATGGATGGACTAATGAATGGGTGGGTGGGTGAAAGGATGGCTAATGGATGGATGGATATATGGATGGATGTGTGGATGGATGGATGAATGGATGAATGGATGGATGGATGGGTGGGTGGATGGATGGATATATGGATAAGTGGATGGCTGTGTGGGTAGATGGATGGATAAGTGGATGAATGGATGGGTGGGTGGGTGGATGGATTGATATATGGATGAGTGATGGATGGATGAATGGATGGATGGATGGATCAGTGGATGGATGGATAGATGGATGAGTATATGGGTGGGTGGATGGGTGAATGGATGGATATACGAATGAGTGGATGGATCGGTGGTTGGATGGATGGATGAATGGATGGGTGGATGAGTAAGTGGATGGTGGATGGATGATGGGTGGACAAATAGATGAGTGTTTCATGGGACCATGCATGGATGGGTGAGTCGGTACACTGATGGTTGGGTGAATGGATGGATGGTTGGTTGGATAAGTGGACAGATAGGTGAGTGGATGATGGATGGATGAATGGATAGATGGGTGGGTGAATGGATAAATGAATGGGTGGATGTGTCAGTGGATGATGGGTAGATGGATGGGTGGATACGTGGATGAGCGTTGCATGGGTGCATGCATGGATGGATAAGTGGATCTGTGGGTGGCCGGTAAATGGATGGATAGATAGGTGGCCATGTCTGAGTGAGGGATGGGTGGCTAGATGAACAGGTGGATGGATGAGTGAGTGGGTGATCAGAATGATGAATGGAGGGTACAGAGCTAGGGGGCTGCGGTGGAGGGAGCCTGAGCTGGCGTGGGAACATGTGGCTCTAGAAGGACAGGTAGGTGTTTCTGGGGCTGACCTTGTTGTAGAGAGCACAGATGTGCAGGGCTGTGTTCCCTGAGGCATTCTGGGCTCCAGGCTCAGCCCCGTAGAAGAGCAGGTGTTCCAGGTGCTGAGAGTGGCCTCGCTGGCAGGCCTGGGGGGACAGGGAGTGGCCAGCAGAATCAGACCTCACCTGAATCTCTTCAAACCCCTTTGCCTTGAGGTCAGGAATCCCTCTCTCCATCTCCTCTTCTCTTTTTTCTGCTCCTATTCCTTTTTAGAGGCCCAGGCATTAGCTTTCCAGGTGTAAATGTTCAGTCACTCCAAGGTGTAGATGCCCAGGCTGGCCCTTCAAGAGGACCAAGCCACCTGCTCATCCATCTGTCTATTTCTCCAGTTCTTTTCTCTGTGGGGTCCCGATGTCCACACACCAGCTTTTACTCTGTGGGGACTGTGCTGAGCTTACTTCCCATTCTGTAGGGAACCCAGCCATCAACTTCCTATCTCAGTCTCTTAGATGTCACAGGACCCAGACATACAACCCCACCCCTACCCCCTGGCCCCAGCACTCAGGGACCGAGTCTGGATACCTGGTGTATTTCCTGCCAGCCGTTCTCATCTGAGATGCCCAGCTGGGCCCTGTTGTACAGAAGTAACTCGCAGCAGCGGGGGTCACCCCCCACCATAGCTGTGTGGAACAAAGGTGTCAGCCCCCGGCGGTCCTTGTAGTTGGGGGAGCCCCCAAGGTCCAGGAGTGCCTAGGGAGAGACAGACGGTTTAGATAGTCACGTGTGAAACAGCTAGTTCTGAACAGGAGAGGAGCCTCAAATGACCCATACTGACCAGTACCTACCTGTCTCAGTTCTCCCTGATGTTCTCCTGTGTGTGTGTGTGTGTGTGTGTGTGTGTGTGTGTGTATTGTCTTCACCTTTTTTTATGTGTATGACTGTTTTGCCTGCATGTATGTAAGTGCATCACATGTGTACAATGCCTGTGGAGGCCAGAAGAGGGTGTCAGATCTCCTGCAACTGGAGTTACAGACAGTTGTTAGTGGCCATGTGAGTGCTGGGAACTGAACCCGAGTCCTTTGTAAGAGCAGCCAGTGCTTTTAACTGCTGAGCCATCTCTCCAGCCCTTTCTTTGTTTTTGAGACAGGGTCTCTCACTGAACCTGGAGCTCAGCAACTCAGCTATGGCTGGCCAGCGAGGCCTGAGGAGCCTCCTGTCTCCACCTCCCCAGTGCTGATTGCAGGGTGCATCACCACACCCTACTTTTTCACTTGGTTGCTGGGAATCAAACACAGGCCCTCAGGCTTGTGTGGCAAATACTTTATGGACCAAGCCATCTCTCTAGCCCCTCTGACTCTGAGCCAGGCTGTCTCCAGTCTGGACCAGTCCCAACCCTGTGAACAATGAGTAACAGATAAGACAAGCTCTGCATAGCAGCCTCTGACATCCAGCTCAGCCTTTCTCCAGTGGGTGAATGAGGATGAGCCACTGGAGGGTGTCTGCGGCCAGGCCCCTCCTAATCCATGGCATGGTTGTCAGGGGACAGATGGGAGAGTAGGATTTAAGTGCAAGAAAGTTCCTGGGGCTGGGGAGATGGCTCAGTGGTTAGACCACTGTCTGCTCCTGCAGAGGACCAGGGTTCGAATCCCACCACCCACATGGCAACTGACAACAGTCTGTTACTCCAGCTCCAGGGGATCCAATACCCTCTTCTGACCTCCACAGGCACTGGACAACAGGGGTGCAATTACATACATGCAGGCAATACCATTGTTGGGGAACCCTGCTGTTAAGGTCGGGCTCCTTTCTCAGCAGGGCCTTCCTGTCTGACTTACCTGGAAAGTGCCGCCAAGCAGGGATACCTGACCTTATTTGGAACATGGCCTTTGGCATAGTTACCGGCAGTAAAAACTACCCCCAGGTTTTTTCTATATGATAATTAGGCACTGCCCTATAGCCAGATGATAGGATCCCCCCTACCACATGTAAATAATGCATACTATGAGCACCTGTCAGCTGAGGCTTTGGCTGCTGCCTCCACACTATATTTTCCCTAACCCCCACTGAATAAACGGAGCTGTGTCACTGAGTCTGGAGCTGTCTGTATCACTGAATCTGCCTCCCCAGAAGGGCTTTCTTCTGTCAGTGCTCACTGGCCATCCTGACCCCGTTCCTCACTTCTGCTCCTTTTGCCCTCGTGGACCGATGGCCAATGACCCACAAGGGGAGGGAGAGGCCCCACAACCACCATACACATAAAATAAAATTCATAAAAAAGAAGGTGCCTGGCCAAGCAGGGAGGGCTACACAGACTCTCACTAAAGAAGTCTGTGAAAGACAAGCTTGGGGTGAGCTCAAATATTGAGCCAACTTCCTTGAGGATTGGGGTTCGAGGGGGAGGGACACCTCTGAGTGTGGAAGGGGAAGAGATTAAACGTAACTAGGACCAAGTTTTGACAGCATCCCCTGGAAAGCCTGCAACAGCCCTGTGTAGCAGGCGTCTACAGCCGCAGAGATGATCTCGGTTGGCGTCCAGTATGGCGGCCACAGGGGGACCATGAGCACCTGACTGCAGCTCACCAGCCAGGGGAACTGAGATTTTAATTTTACTCTGTTTTAATTAATTTAAATCTAAACAGCCTCATGTGGCCAGTGGTTAACAGATTGGACAGGAGAGAGAGAAGGAGAGAGAGGAAGAGAGACAGAGAGGGAGACAGAGACAGAGAGAGAGACAGAGAGACTGAGAGACAGAGAGAGAGGCTGAGGGAGAGACAGAGACTGAGAGACAGAGAGGTTGAGAGAGACAGAGAGACATAGAGAGACTGAGAGACAGAGACAGAGAGACAGAGAGAGAGGCTGAGAAAGAGGCTGAGATACAGAGAGACAGAGAGACTGAGAGACAGAGAGAAAGAGAGGAGAGAGAGAGAGAGAGAGAGAGAGAGAGAGAGAGAACCACATGGGTTTGTCAAGTGCCTTTTTGGCACATGAAGACTGTTAGTTCTGTCGGTAAAAGCTGGTTCTTTGAGGCCAGGATTTGCCTGCCTCAAGGGCTCTTTGGGAAAGTGTGGAGAAGAGTATGGTGCATCTCTGCAGCAGGGCATCTGTGATACAGGGTGTGCCTCTGTCTTTGGGTACAGCCCCTCCCTCCTGTGCCTAAACAGGGTCAGGTGACCTGGTGAAGGGAGAAGAAAAAGAATATTTTAAAATAAGACTGTGCATGCAGATCCTGGGGCAAGGGTGGGGGGTAGCTCAGTTGGTAAAGTGCTTGCCGTGAAAACTTGAGGTCCTGAGTTCCACCCCCAGATTCCAAGTAAAAATCTGGGTGTGGTGGTGTGAATTTGTAATCCCAGCACTGGAGAGGCAGAGACAGGTGACTCCCTGGGGCTCTCTAGCCAGCCAGACTAACCTAACTGGGGAGCTGTGGGTCTCAATGAGAGACTGGAGAGAGAGAGAGAGAGAGAGAGAGAGAGAGAGAGAGAGAGAAAGAGATCCAGAAACTTTCCAGGGATTTACGCTCAAAGTGTATGGTTCCTGAGGAATGATACCCGAGGCTTCCCTTTGGCCCTCACATGCATCTGCACATGCATGCTCCTCTGTACACACACATGCACCTTCATGCACACATACATACACAAAAGAAAACTCCATACACATTTGTATGCATTCTGTGGATATATAGACCTTATTTGTTGGTAAAATACATTTTTTTTTGTCTGTTGAGACAAGGTCTCATGTAGCCCAGGGGGGCCTCAAACCCACTATGTAGCCCAGGCTGGCCTCACACCCACTATGTTACCCAGGCTGGCCTTGCACTCCCAAGCCTCCTGTATCCACTTCCTGAGTTCCGAGATGCTAGGCATGTGCCTCCATGCCTAATTTGGAGAAGGTGCATTTTTAAGGGTTATTTTTAATTTTATGTGAATGAGTGTTTTGCCTGCATTTTTGGAGGTGCACCTGTGCATGCAATGCCCATGGAGGTCGGAAGAGGATGCTGGAGCCCCCAGAAACTGGAGTTAGAGACAGCTGTTAGCTGCCATGTTGGTGCTGGGAATTGAACCTGGGTCCACTACCTGAGCAGCTAGTGAGCCATCTCTCTAGCCAGGGAAGATGCAATTTTGTCTCGGGAATGGGAGGAGGTGGCTGGATTTGCCTAGGAGAAGAGCGAGTTTTGGGGGCTGAGGTACTGGGCTGGGAAGGGTGGATGGAGGGGCGACAGGGTGTGCACAGAGATCTCTGGGAAATAAGGAGCTCTCTTGCTGTGCGTTAAGGCCCTTAAGGGGTTGACATCTTCAGGGGGCAGAAGTGGGGTGAGCACTGGGCCGGGCAGAGGGAAAGGGGCCAGTTTGAGTGCCCTGGGAGAAGGTTGCAGTGGACAGAGGTTAGAGGGCCTACCTGGGCTGTGGCATGATGTTTCCACTAAGCTGGGGGTACCTAGGGGCCTGAGGACGGTCTCTCATTCAGAAGACTGACAACAGAGACTGTTTGTCAGTGTGTGGAAACAGACTGTGCTGTGGGCTATTTGGGCTTTGGGGGAGGAGGGGCAGTGAAGCAGGGTCTTATGTAGCCTAGACTGGCCTTGAACTCCTGATCCTCCTGCCCCTACTTCCTGAGTGCTGGCATTACAGATGTGAGCCTCCACATCTTGCTGGAGAGATTCTTTTTAACAGAAATAAAAGAAGGGTTGGAGGGGCTGGAGACATGGCTCAGTGGTCAAGAGCACTGGCTGCTCTTGCAGAGGACTCAGATTTGGCTCCAGCCCCCACATGATGGCTAACAACCAGCTGCAACTCCACTTCTAGGGGATCCGACACTCTCCTCTAGCCTCCAAGGGTACAGCACGCACATGGTGCACTTACAAACATTCAGGGAAAACACTCATGCATGTGAAATAAAAATAAATAAATAAATAAGTAGAGTTGAAGAAAGAATAAAATGGGAAGGAGAGAGGCCCCCCCAGGGGCGTTGCCACAGCCTCACCGTGAGTGCCAGGCAGTGCCGAGCACATGCAGCCTTGTGCAGTGCTGTCATGCCGTCCCGAGCCCTGAAGTCGATGTGTGCCCCGCCCAGGCACAGGGTTCGAATCACCTCTACTGAACCTTCCGTCTGGGCCGCCAGGGTCAAAGGCGTCTCTGAAGAGCAGGAGGGCACCATCACAGGCAGCCCCTACACCCCCCCAGTTCTTCCCACCTCCCAGACTCCACCCCAGGCTTCCCCAGCTCAGTTCTCCACAACCTCTGGTCCCTCAGCCTCGGTCTCTGGAATGTGACCCTCTGGAGTGGAGGTGGCCTCCCGGCCTCTCTGCCCAGCCCTGCCTCCTTGCCATGGTCCTCCATGCCCTATGCCCCTTCCTACCTCCAGAATCTGAGTCATGGTAATTGGGGTCCAGCCCCTTGTCCAGCAGCCTCGCCACCTTGTCAGACGTCCCGAGCTGCACATATTCCAGAAACTTCTTCAACCCCGTCTGAATCATGTACAAAGAAAGACAAGAACCGGCTCAACAGTTAAGGCACTGACTGCTCTTTCGGAGGACCCAGGTTCCATTCCCAGCACCCACATGGTGGCTAACAACCATCAATAACTGCAGTTCTAGGGGATCTGACACCCTCTTCTGGCCTCTGCTGGCACTGCATGACACAGACACACACACACACGCATGCAGGCAATACACTCATACATATAAAAAATGTTTTTAAAGAACAAAGACACCTAGTAGGATAGGGCACCTGTAACCTGTGCCCAGGAGGCAGAAGCAGGAGGATGGTGGGTTCTAGGCTTGTGCTACACGATGAAACTCTGTCCCAAAAAATATATATATTTAAGTTAGATATGGTGGTGCATGCCTTTAATCCAAAAGCAAAGGCACGTGGATCTCTGTGAAATTGAGGTTAGCCTGGTCTCCATAAGTGACTTCCAGGCCAACTGGAACTGCTAGGAGACCCTGTCTAAAATATACATCTTTTTAAAGGGAAGGGGAACTGTGAATTATACTAAATCCATCTTGAGGATATATGCTCTTAAATGAATATATATATTACTGTTTCAATATAAAATCCATAAGAAAACAAGGTATCACAGGGACGGGGGCAGTGAGATGGCTCAGTGGGTAAAGGTACTTGTTGCCAAACTTGATGATCAGCGTTCAATCCCTGGAACTCAGTTGTTGAAAAAGGAGAACTGACCCCTACAAGTTGTCCTCTGACCTGCACGTGTGAGCTGTGACACTCACATGCATGCACGTCCCCCCTACACATCCACAAGATAAATAAACAAATGTCATTTTAAAAAGGTATCATGGAGCCTAGAAAGACGGCTCAGAAGGTAAGTGAACTTGATGCTCTTACAGAGGACCTGAGTTTGGTTCCTGGTGGCTCACACCTGCTTGTAACTCCAGCTTCTGAGGAATCTGATGGCTCTGGCCTCCATGGACACCTGTACTTACATGTACATACCCCCCTCACATACATACACACACACACAGACACATGCACATAATTAAAAATAAAAAAAAATCTTTTTAAAACGATATGGAGTTTTTACAATTTCCCACTCACACTGTGACTCAGTTCACACCTGTCATGTGCACTCAGGAGTCACACGTGGCCAGTGACTTTCAAAGTGGACTGCACAGGTAGGGAAGGCTGAGGCCATGGAGAGAAGGGAAGAATTTAGTGGACAGTGAGGTGGTAAGAGGGTTAGGACCAACCAGGGTAGTTTCTTTCTCCATCATGAGTCATTTCCCTGGTGGGACACTCAGGAGGCAGAGGCAGGCAGATCTCTGTGAGATTGAGACCAGCCTGGTCTACTTATAGAGCTCCAGTCTAGATGAGGCTACAGGGAGACTCTGTCTTAAAAGAAGCAAATAAAAAGAATTGTGTCCTGACTTCCAGCTCCTAGGGTACCAGGTCGGACACAGGGGACATAGCGCTCAAGTATGAGAGGGAAAGGCCCCCGAAAGGCTGTGGAGCCTGCATTTGATGGGGATACAGGCTGTAGGACTGGGGAGCCCTGGGGTGTCTGTGAAATACACCCTAGGCAGGAAACTGTGAGGAGAGTAAGAGGGTGGCCAGACAGGTTGGAGCATCTCCAGGAAACAGAAGGCCAAAGAAACCACATGAAGGGTTGGGAGCTTGCCACAGATCCCCAGAGCCCACATGGGAAAGCCAGGGGTGATGGATGTGCTCAACACCCCAGTGCTGGGGATTTGGGGTGGCCAAAGTAACCAACAGTAACCCCAGTGCTGGGGATTTGGTCGGCCAGAGTAACCAACCTGGTGAGCCCCAGATCAGTGAAAGACACTGTCTCAAAACTTAAGGTGGGGCTGGTGAGATGGCTCAGCGCTACCAGGCTGAGTTCGATCCCTGGATCAGCGTGGTGGAAAGAGAATCAGTTCCTGCAGGCTGTCCTCTGACTTCCACACATGCTTGGATACACACATAAATAAATGTAATAAGAAATGTCAACCCCCCCCCCCGAAAACCTGTTTGGGCTGGGGATGTGGCCCGGTGGTAGGGTGCTTAGTATACACAAGGCTCTGGGTTTGATCTCCATGTGCAAAAACAAACAAAAAATAAGGTGGACAGCACCTGAGAGTAACATCTGAGGTAGCCTTCTGGCCTGCATACATACACAAATATTCACACACACACACGCACACAAAGGAAACAGGCATAGATGGTAGCTGGGCAGGTAAGGCCCAAGAGGAAAGTGGGAAGGGAAACAGAATCAGTATCAATATTAAGTGGGGACCTGGCAGAACAGAGGGCTTGGCAGGGTGGAAGGCCTTTGAAGGAGACAGGGAGATGCAGGGGGCTCCCCCAGGGAGGTCCTCACCAACAGAGCACTCTCACCTTTGTGTGCAACTTGGCCAGTTGTTTCTCATCCAGGTTGGTCTGTTTGTAGACTCTGGTCTTGTAGCGGAACTAAGGTCAAGGCCAGGGTGGGGGGATAAGGGGGAGACACAGACTTGCAATCAAATTCCTTTTTGGGTGTATTAGGGGGTAAGGTCTGACCCCCACTTCATTCTCCCAGGTTAAGGGTTGGGTATGCAAATGGCCTTGGGTGGGGAGACTTTTCTCAGAGTACCAAGTCACTGAGGTGTGTGTATTGTAACCCCACCTTGTAGTAGGCAGAAGGAGCCCCCACTCCATGCACACATAGGATGTTTTAGAATGACTACTGTAGTTGGGATCCCTTCTCCAATTGATGGGCATAAGGAACAGCCCATCAGTTGGAGCAGGGATCTCAACTACAGTAGCAGGGAAGAGGGCACGACAGAGGCCACTCAGCTGGTGATCTGGATGCGGAGCCTGGGCCCCTCCCCTCTCTTGTGAGTCTGAAGCCCATTGGGTTTCACTTGGAGTCTGGATTGGATGTGTTTCAGGGCATGCCTCCCTCCCCTCTTCTGTTGGGGATGAGTTCTGGGAGACCTGTGGCCTCACCTCCAGGTAGGGCACCCCCTTCTCAAAGGACTGGGGGTACTCCCTCAGCAGCCTCTCTTCTTCCAGGAAGTTGGCATCCCGGCCTGAGGTGGCCGGCTGGAACAGGCCATAGTTAAGCACATCCTGTAGGCTCTCACTCAGGGCACAGAGCACCTGCTGTTTGGCTGTCCAAATGGTGGCATCGGGGTTAAATCGCAGGCATTTCTAGTAGGAGAGAAGAAGGCCAGGACTAGGGTGGGTGGAGGGTTGGAGGTAGGCGGGAAAGAAGCAGAATCTAGCTGGGTGGGGGTGGGGGGCCTCTTTGGACCAGTTTGGACTTGGCAAGTGAGTGGCCAACTCACCGTCTGGTGCAAGTCGGGGATGCCAATCCTGAAAACCATCATGCTGAAGTGGGTGTCGTCGGGGACAGACATGGAGCGTCCCTGGAGGCCTCCGGCTGAGGCCAGGTTACCAGGTGCTCCGCTGTCCCGGCCCCGGGTCCCCCTGGGGCCTCTCCCTGGCCCGTCTGGGGAGCTGTCGGATTCTGAGCCCCCCTCGGGACACTCGCTGGCACTGTGACGTTCCTCGTCTTCGCTTGTCGCGGGGCTGTGGGTCATCGTGGGGCCACGGGGCGACGGGGGATGGCAGCATCACAGGCGGCTGGAGAAGGTGAGGGTGACCCTCAGAGTGGAACCCTTCAAAGACCTCGAGTACCATTAGGCAGACAGACACAGAGGCAGCCTGTCCCCTTTGCCCTGGGTAAGCAGGGCAGGCTGGGGACACATTTAGACCTCTGCACAGGCGAGCTCACACCACCTCCGCAGCCCTGCTCCTAACACCTGTCTCCTGCCTGCCCTTGGTCCTGCTTGCAGCCCCCCAACCCCCCTGCGCCCCACTTTGCTGCTGACCCAGTGTGTCCCAGAAATTGTAGAATCACCACGGGGAGCTACTGGCCCACTTTGTCAAGTCACAGAAAAAGAAGCTAAAATTAGCTAAGGACAGACAGGTGGACCATCCCATCCCAGCATCTTGCCCTCCTGGCCAGAGTCTGGCCTCTTCACCCCAAGGAGGTTGAGACTGACATTTATAGTAAAGCTGAGCTGGAGGTGTCAGTGGTGAGCCTGGGGCAGCAGGAGGTGCCAGAGAGCCCAGTGACTTCACTGAAGTGTGGCTGACCACATGGAGGGAGGGCTGCTGGGGAATTGGTTGTTGTCCCTGGGGGGAGTGAGGCACAGGAGGGCCAGGGATGTACAGAACAGCATCTCCCATGAGCTGTGCCTGGGAAGTGGTGAGAGGTTACTGGGGCATGTGAAAAGGCTGTGTGGGTGGTTGGAGAGGACAGTCCAGGTGATACCCTGTGATGGCCTGGGAGGGTGTGGGCAGCTGTGGATGACCTGTGGGCGTGTTTCAGGACTGGCACAGCAGGGTGGGTGGCTTGGCACTGCAACCACACTGGTGTCTCCACTAAGGAGCATTCGGAGGGGGGGAGGTGGCTGGGGAGGAGGCTAAAAAGTGAGGTGCGGCAATCTGGGGGACCACGTTGGGGAGAAGTCATCCCCTTAAGGTGGCCTTCTGAGGGGTGGCTCCCTTCCAAATGGGGTCCCCTTCCCTCCAGCTCCGCTCCCCAGTCCCCACTCTAGCGCCGGAAACCGTCTGCCCCCCCCCCACACACACCAGGCCCGTCTCCTGCACCGTTGCCATGGAGATGGGAAGCAGTGGAGGGTACTGCTGACTTTGGGGGAGTGGGGATGGGCTGGGTTTGGGGTGGGGGGGAGGGCTGGGGAAGAGGAAAGAATGTGTAAGGTAGTTCCAAGAACTGTAGGCGAGCAGGCGTCTAACCACGGGCTGAGGGCCCCCTCCCCGACCTGGGGACAGAGCCCCGACGCCCCCTCCCCCTCCCCAGGTGCCCGGCCTTGCTGCCCCACCCGCCTGGCTCGGGAGGAACCCCCTGCGCCGCCCGCTGACCGTCCCACCCCACGTCCCACCCCACGTCCCGCCCCGCTCTGCGGGGCCCCAGCCACTCCCCCTCGGCTGACCCAGGCTGACATCCCCCTCAGCAGGTCCAGCCCTCCAGGAGTGGGGTAGCAAGTGGGATGAAAGGCAAGCTGGGCCTGGGTACCAGCCCCCACTCCCCACCCCCCCAAGACCTGGCACGGCTGCCCCAACCCCCAGGACAGCTCGGCCCCTCCCCCTCAGGCCTCGAGGGAGGGAGCGGGCACACTCCGCCGGGGCGGCATGAATCAAAAGCTCCCAGGCTAAGAATAGCTGGCACGCAGCTGGTACCGAGACGGGCTGAGGAATCGGAGAGGGGGGGGTAGCGAAGGGGAGAGAGGGGGGTGCCCTGCGAGGCTGCGGGGGGCGAGGGGGGAACAAGAGGCGGTTGGCGTGGCCGAGAGCCGGGCCCTGGGCGAATGAATGGAGGGAGGAGGGAGACCGGGAGCTCCGGCTGCGACCTGGAGGCTGGGTGTCGGGGGGAAACAGCCCGGGGTCGGCAGAGGGAGCCGGGACTGGGGGTGGGAACCGAGGGGGCGCGCCGGCCGGAGGCGCGGTGGGCACCGGAGCAGCGGCGGGACGCAGCCAGAGCCGGCTGCCTGGGAGGAGGAGCGGGAGGAGCCCCGGGCTCGGAGGGGGTGGGGACCAGGGTGACCTAGGGGAGGGGCCCAGGTGCGCCCCGGTGGACGGGGCGGGGGAGTGGCCCGTCCGGGCAGGGCTGGGAGGCGGGGACCACGGCCCAGCAGTGGCCCTGGAAAGCCCGGGAGACCGGTAGGGGTTAGGGGGCGCAGAGGGCGGGGGATGGGGTGCACCCTCCCTGCAAGGATTCCATCTGGGACGGGACACCCGGGACCTGGACGCAACCCAATTTAATGTCACCCCGGGGCCACTCTTCCTTCCACACCCGCACCCTCCCAACACACACACACACACACACACACACACACACACACACACACACAGACACACACCCTAAATGCACACCCAGGCCGGAGCCCCGCGGCGGGACAAGGACATCCGGCGCGCCCCCCCCCTCTCGCGCCCCCCCCACTCTCCCCGTCAAATGCACACCCAGGCCGGAGCCCGGCGCCGGGCCAAGGACATCCGGGGCGCCCCCGCCCTCTCCCGCAACCCCAAGTCTCCCAGTTCCACCTCACCCCCAACCCCCAGCCTCCAGGTTCCCAGTGCCCTTACCTGCCTGGCGGGGCTGCTGAGTCCCGGTCGGCGGCGCCCGCGGCCCCT
>NW_008348313.1:2444424-2531186 GCF_000622305.1 Nannospalax galili
CGCCGCGCCGCCGCCCGCTCCGCGCCTCCACAGCCACCCGGCTCGCTCTCTCGCTCTAGCTGTCTCTCCCTCACCCTGTCTCTCTCTCTCTTGCTCTCCTCTCCCTCCCTCTCTCCCTCCCTCCCCTCCCTCCGCCCTCTCCCCTCCCTCCCGGAGCCAGCAGAGGAGACATCGCCCCTCCCCGCGCCCCCAAACCTCGCCCGTCCTCCCTCCCTATACACCGAGGCTCCGCCCCCTCCCCTCCCCCTCCCCCACCTCTCATCTCCCCTGCCCCATACCCAAACCCAAGCTCCACCCCTACTTACCCCGACACCCCGCAAATGGGGGATCCTGTTGTGCCTAGAGGAGTCCCTCTCCCAGAATGCTCCCCATCCCGTCTATACACACTGGGGTGCCATATGTATTTGTAGCTAGTCTGTACATCCCCAAATTGGATGGTGAGGGTTATAGACTCCTGTGTCATGCTCCTAAACGTACACACACACACACACACACACACACACACACACACGCACACACCCCTAACATAGGCACATGTTCCCCAGACACAGCTGCCTACTCCCTAGGGCATGCCTGCCTAGGTACACTGCAGGCCCAGTGATCAAAGACACTCCCCAGCCCCTGGGACCCCAGTGTCAGGGTGCAGAAGCAGCATCCTCCCAGACTACCCATACCACACTCTCCTGTGCACTCAGCTCTCCCCACAGAGGCACACAGTAGAGAGGTTTGCATGCTGTCCCACACTCACCACCGCCCTGCCCATCCCACAGGTGTGTATATCTGTCTAACCACACTACCACCCCTTCAATAATGGGATCCCCCCCCACAAACTATATGGGTGACTGACTATACTGGGACTTTTTTTTTTTTTTCCAGTGGAAGCACAGAGAGGCAAGGCAACTTGTCCAAGGTCACCCAGCTATAAAGAGGTGGTGTCAAGGATTAAGAACAGGTGGTGTCAAGGATTAAGCCTCTTTCCATAGGCTTCACTGGCCTGATGCAGAGTTCCAAGGTGGCACTCCAAAGGCTGTGCATCCTCACTGGTCACACACAGTGTGCTTAGCCTTCTCAGAGCTCACATACATAGGCACTCAGAACTAACTGTGTGCAGGTAGCTAGCTCTCTCATACCTGGGACTTTCTCACAGAGCTAAGGCAGGGTGGTTGGCATCCAGTGGTGGGTAATCAGGCAGCCCTGATGCCGCCTAGTCCTAGTCTTCAGGTCTTTTAGGGAACACAAGCTCCCATAGAGGGGCTCTGGATTTATCCCCAGCTGCAGGCTCCCTGGGGCACCCTGGGATAAGCTAGAGCTGGTGCCCAGCCTGGAGAGGCCCTTATCTCCACGCACACCCACCCACCCACCCAGGTGCTGAGCAGCTGGGCCGGTGGAGAACAGCTGCCCATCTTGGCACAGGCAGCGAGTAGCTATTCGGCACTCTACAGTCTACAAGGCTTTTCTACATGATCTCTCCAGGTTTCCAGCCCCTGGTGAGGGACCTCTGTGCCCCACATGAGCATCTGAGAGACACAGGTTCCAGCAGGCTGCCCAAGGTCACTCTGCCCTCGGTGTACCAGACTTTCTTGCAAACGGGTGAGTTCATTTCCAAGGCCCCCACGGGGCTCCTAGCAGCTGAGGTGCAGATGCCCTGTGCCTGCTTGGAGCCAGCAGCTTTGGCTAGCTGCCTTCATAGCCGTGACCTCCAGGGCTGTGCTGCGCTCCACCACCCGCCCCCAAGCCTGTACTCCTCCTTTACAGAGCCTGGGCCCCTCCATCTCTGTCTCATGAGCTCCATCCTTGTTGCCAGGACTTACTGGGCCCAAAGCTGGAAGAGCCCTGAGGAGTCACAGGCCTGGGATAGAGTAGGTATGGCCTGGCCTCCTAAATTCCTGCCTTTGTCACCTCCACCCATACCATGGCCACCACCTTGAGAACTCGGGTACAAACTAAATAGCCAAAGTCTGGCTTCTTTTGATCAAGCAGTTACTCCACCAGGAACAGCCACCTCCTTACTCAGCAGCTTAACTGAGCACCTACTATAAGTTGCCCTGCCGTAGCCTCAGACACTACCCAAGACTCTACCCCTTGATCTGCAAGAGATGGATGCAAGTAAACCAGACCACACTGGTAGGCTCATGCCTAAAAGAATGAGGCATTTTTAAAAAAGCAACTCTGCAGACCTAGCTTTCCAGAGGTGGTCAGAGCTGAGGCCCCCAGTAATGGGGAAGAGTCTTCTAGAAGGAGGTTGGTGCAAACCCTCTGAGGAGGGGAGGGGGGTACAGCTGGAGGGGGGGCAAGAGGAGACAGGGTGAGGTTGCAGAATGGTGCTCTCCCAGCCCCCAGCCCTGCAGGCTGAGCTGAGGACCAAGGCCCTGGCTGGGAAGGTAGGGGCGTGGGGAGTGATGTGATCTGATTTATGGTTTGGAAGGATTGCTCTGGCTGCAGCAGGCAAGCAGTCCGGATTGGAGGGGCTCGGAGGAAGGAGGAGGATGGCAGGGGGAGGCGACTGCAGTGGTCTAGGCTGGGATGAGGCAGCTTGCAGAAGGCTCTGGGCTCTGTTCTCCTAGAGCCCAGCGCTTGTTAGCCCACCTTTCCCGGAACATGTCTCCCTTCCTTCCCACCTTCCCCTCCCTTGAGGGGTGGGGGCTAGCTTCTGGGCCTGCTTGACTGAGTAGCTGATCAAGCTGCTCAGGGCCTGGCCTGAGGAAAGCTTCTATTAACATGTTGAAGTCCCACCTTCCCAGCTACAACCCATGACCACACATACGTTATTCATACATGTTCCCACACTTGCATCTGGGGACAAGGGCTGGGATGGTGGGCACGGGCTATCTTGGGGTGGGGGATGAGGAGGTAGGGGATGCCCTGGAGCCTGAGAGTGGGCAGAAGCGTCCCCTTCAGCAGGGTGTGTGGTCAGTGGTGACCGCAGGATAATACCATCTTAAGCAGACCCCTCAGTCCAGCCCCGTCCCCTCGGGAATGGCCAAGAGTGGGGGGGCGGAAGGGAGCAGAACTGTAAAGCAAGCATCACCATGGCTTGGTTCTGACAGGGTTGCCGGACCAGGGCTGGATGGCCTGGAGAGCTGGCTCCAAAGGGGAAGAAAAAGGGCGGAGGAGGCAGAGATCTGGAGAGTGGAAAGGGGTGGGTGTGGGGAGACCCAAGGCGGGATCAGGCTTTGGAACGTTGGAGGTTTCCGGCCACAGAGGCAGGGCCTCCTGGGAGCCAAGAGGGGCGGGAAGGCGCACAGAGAGGAGCCAAGGAAACCAAAAGAGAGGAGACGGAGCCCAGACCAGGAAGGGATTGCATAGGAGAAAGTCTGCCCCAGGGAGGACCACACTTGCCAGTTCCCCAGAGGCCCCAGCCCCACTCCAGATAGTTCTGAGGTCTGCAAGTCTGAGTGCCAGGGAGCCCAGTCAGATGCAGACAGCCTGGCTCTTGGGGGTCCTGGTGGTCCCTCAGCTCCTGGGCTTTAGTCACGGAGCCCGGGGTGCGCAGAGGGAGTGGGAGGGAGGCTGGGGGGGTGCCCTGGAGGAAGAGCGAGATCGAGAGGCCCTGATGCTTAAGGTGAGTCTTGGGATGGCATTGTGGGCGTTGGCATGGGACAAAGGGTTGTAGGGATGGGCAAGGGGGAGTGATGGGGTTCAGAGGATGGGATGATGGGTTCAAGGAAGGAGCTGGTGAAGGGGGGAGGAGGTAGAAAGAGGCTGACCATCCATTCTCTGTTCCAGCATTTACAGGAGGCTCTGGGGCTGCCCGCTGGGGTGGACGATGAGGGTAATCTTGCTGGAAATTCTGAAGCCGAAGAGATCTGGGGGACAGAAGAGACTCGTGGGGAGGAAGAGGAAGAGGAAACCACTGCAGCACCTTCTCCCAGCCCCAGCCCTTCTCCCACACCAGAGGACACCATCACTTACATCTGTGAGTACCCAGACACTGGGATGGCCCGTCAGTCAATCACTAATTCCTCTGGAGCCTCAGGACCCCCACCACCCCGAGCCTTGCCTCTCGAGATCCCAGGCCACACATGGAATCTTCTAGACCTTCCAGTTGGCGGGATCTATCCTACTCTTGGGAGTCCTAGTGCCATGCCCTCCCAGTGCCTCAGGGCCCCTGGTTGTGCCCTCCCCCCAGTTACCCACCCTCTTCAAATTGTGCATCCTGTCCCTCCCCAGTGGGCCGCCTGGCTGGCCTGGATGCAGGCCTACACCAGTTGCATGTCCGTCTCCATGCCTTGGACACCCGCGTGGTCGAGCTGACCCAGGGACTGCGGCAGCTGCGGGAGGCGGCAGGCGACACCCGTGACACTGTGCAAGCTTTGCAGGAGGCGCAGGTCCGCGCTGACCGTGAGCATGGCCGCTTGGAGGGTGAGTCCTAGGTGCGCCGTGGAGTGGAGAAGGGGGCGCATCGCCTAGTGGGAGGACTGGCAGGAGGAGAGGACCCTGGGAAATCTGAAGACCTGGGGATGCCGGGCATCAGGAGGAGGGTCCCCACACAACTGGGATGTGCTGGCTGACCCGAAAGTTAGAGTCAATGGAATGGGTATTAGGCGAGACACTCCTCCCAACCTGTGTCAAGGCTCTGGAAGCCCTGCCCTGCTGTCTAGCCACGCCCACAAATCCTGGCCACGCCCCCTGAAGGCCCTGGCTTCCCCTCAGTGGTCACAGCTACTCTGGTCCTGACTCCTTCTAATCCACCCAGAGAGACCCAGGCTCCGCGCTTGCCCGCCCTTGAATGCTTGGCCCCGCCTCCAGCAGCCTCAGCCTCATCTCATTGGTCTATTCAATTCTAACTCCTCCCTCAGCTCTCTCCTTGGCCCCGCCCCCAGGAGCCTTGGCTCCACCTGATTGGTCACTGCAGTTCCAACAACTTTCCTCCCAGTCTTCCTATGGCGGTTCTAGCCCCGCCCTCTCCCCCCCCAAAATGTTCTGACCTGACCCTGTGGCGGCCCTGACTCTGCCTCATTGGTCATCACAATTGTAGCCCAATCTCCCCCAGTCCTCCCAAGTAGATTCTGGCCCCGCCCCTGCAGCCCTGGCCCCGCCTTGAATGGGCTGGCCCCGCCCCACAGCCCTGGCTCCGCCTTATATAGGTCTTTGACGTTTTAACCTAGGCTCACTCAGGCTCCGCCCTCTCCCCTTGGCCCCGCCCCTCAACCCTGGCTACACATCATTGGTCACAGCAGTTCTGCTCCAGGGTTCCCCCCTTCCCCTTGGCCCCGCCCCACAGCCCTGGCTCCACCTCATTGGTCGGGGCACTTCTCACTCAGGCTCCGCCTTCTTCCCCTTTGGACGCGCCTCAGCCCTGGCTCCACCTCATTGGTCGCAGCAGTTCTCACTCTGGCTCCGCCCTCCACTCGCGCCCTGAAGTTCTAACTCCGCCCTCTCCCGCTCCGCCCCGCCCGCAGGCTGCCTGAAGGGGCTGCGCCTCGGCCACAAGTGCTTCCTGCTCTCGCGAGACTTCGAGACGCAGGCGGCGGCGCAGGCACGGTGCGCGGCTCGGGGCGGGAGCCTGGCACAGCCAGCCGACCGGCAGCAGATGGAGGCGCTCAGCCGCTATCTCCGCGCGACGCTCGCTCCCTACAACTGGCCGGTGTGGCTGGGCGTGCACGACCGGCGCTCCGAGGGGCTCTACCTCTTCGAGAACGGGCAGCGCGTGTCCTTCTTCGCCTGGCATCGCGCACCCAGCCCCGAGCCGGGCGTCCAGCCTAGCGCGGCACCGCATCCGCTCAGCCCGGATCAGCCCAACGGCGGCACCCTGGAAAACTGCGTGGCGCAGGCTTCGGACGACGGCTCCTGGTGGGACCACGACTGCGAGCGGCGCCTCTACTTCGTCTGCGAGTTCCCCTTCTAGCGGGCCGGTCCCCGCTCTGGTGCTGCGGCGCACTCCTGCACCCCGCACCCTCCACGCTGAACGTTGCACCCGTGCCCCCTGCCCTCTGCACCCTGCACTTGCATCCTGGACCCTGCAACCCTGCACTCTACCCCATGCACCCTGAACCTTGCATTGTACACCGTGCACCTCCACCGTGCTCCGTACACGTAACGGTGCAACATACACTTTGCATCGTGTAACCTGAATCCCGCACCCTGTACCCTGCCCTATACACCCTGAACCCAGCACCCTGCACTCTGAACCTTGCACCACTACCCTGCACCCTGCCCTGTATACCGTGCACCCTGAACCTCGCACCTTGCATACTTCCTGGGCCCAAAGTGCAAATACCACCAACCTGGGCGTTCCCCCCCAACCCCCCGAGGAGGGCTGGTGTGCATCCCCTCCGGTGTCTGTCTCTGAAGCTTGGAACTCCTGACTATGCCTGGCGCCAATAAACCCTTCTGGAATGTTACTGAGGCGCAGTGGAGGCACATGGCCTTTGTCTCTGTGGGTGAAGCCAGGAAGGACCAGGCTTTGGGACTTTACCTTGCTTGAATACAGAATGGTAGAGCACACACATGCGTAGGAACACACCGCTGGGCACAGATGTCTGGAGAATGCACACGCCCACCTCCGCAGGTGCGAGCCCTCCCCAGTGTGCCTCCTTATGGGGCCTTTAGGCCTTCAGCCCGTCAATCCTTGTTCCATCCTGGACCTGGTTGGTCCTGGTCCTGGTTAGAGAGAGCTGGGGAAATCAAAGGTATTCAAGGCCCTGAATTGTTTGATGTTAATCAGCGTCTCAAACTTGCTTTCTCCCTCAGGCCACCAGAGATTCCTGCCCCCTGCCCCCTTAACTTTTCCTGTGTCATAACCTTGAGGGCCCGTTGTCAGATGCCAGTCAAGCACTGCTCCCTCGGCTACGTCCTACCTGGGACACTAAGTCAGTTCTGGGGCCTCTCTGAGCTGGGTTTTCCTAGTCTGACCTTAGGGCAACCTTTTCTGCTCAGTTATGACTCTGAGGGTGTCCAAGTGAGAACGTGGATATGGCAAACATGATCATCTCTGAACAGAAAGCACAGTCCCGTCCTGTCCCTCACCACTTCCCATGCCTTCGACCTCCACGGGCAGGATAACTCAGCAGCGGGCCTGCCCAGGCCTCCAATTTACCAGCAGGTGAAGGTGTTTGACTTTTCATCCTAGATAGGGCTCCAAAGGCAGACCGAAGAAATGATTCCAGTCAAATCTAACTAAAGGACCAACAAGTTTATTAAGAGTTCCTTACAGGAACACAGGTAGTTCAAAGGCATCTGCACCCCCAAAGCCCACCCTAGCGTGGGTGATGACCACAGAAGCTCCCCCTGGAGCTCAGTACAGCCTGTGGTCAGCTCCACTAAAGACAATCTTTCTCCCAACAACTGTTGACTGCTTATATAATCTCCGTCTTCCTGAGTTTCCTGGGTCTTATGAGCCTCCTTCCTCCAAGAAAAAATGTAATTGGGAGGAAGGGGACCCTGGGCTCCCCCTGTGCCACTGCCAGGGTATGGGCCTGGTACTAGTGACAATCCTCAGTGCTTTGATAAAATGCCTGACACCGACCGGGTGGTACTGCATGCCTTTAATCCCAGCATTTGGGAAGCAGAGGCAGGTGGATCTCTGTAAGATAGCAACACCAGCACTGGACGAATGTTTACACACCTGAGCCTTGGAGGACACTTTAAATGGTAACAAGTCTGAGCAGGACATTATGGGGTTCAAGAATAGGTACATGACCCTGGCTGTTCTTATGCCTCAGTCATAGCCACCAGAATGTCTCCATTGGCTACATTGTGGGCAGAAGGAGCCGTCCCCTTTCTCTGAGAACCCTTCCCTTACCCCTTCCAGAATCATTTCTCAGCTCCAGGGCTCTAGAGAAAGTACAACTTGAGAGGTGTGGCCTGGAATCAAAAGGCTTCTATCAGGCCAAGGAGATGGCTCAGCAGTTTAGGAGCTTGCTGCTAAACTTGATATCACGAGTTAGTGAAGAGAAGACCTAATTAGTGAAGAGAAGACTAACTCCCAGAAGTTGTCCTCTAACCTCCGCACATATATTTGCCTGCTCCTGCACAGACACACACATGCAATAATAAATAATAAAGCACAGTGGCTCACCCCTTTAA
This sequence comes from Nannospalax galili, assembly GCF_000622305.1. Classification (NCBI taxonomy): domain Eukaryota; kingdom Metazoa; phylum Chordata; class Mammalia; order Rodentia; family Spalacidae; genus Nannospalax; species Nannospalax galili. The sequence goes on from NW_008348313.1 coordinate 2,452,453, forward strand.
TCCCAGCACTCAGGAGGCAGAAGCAGGCGGATCTCTGTGAGTTCAAGCCCAGGCTAGGGTACATGGCGTTCTAGGCCTCCTGGGGCAACAGGGAGACCCTATCTCAAAGAACAAAACCAAACAAAAAAGGTTTCTATTGGTGATGTTGATGCTGCTCTAGACCCACCAGTCCTGATGGTATAATCCTGCTTGTGGTTTACAAATGTAGACTCACCTGGGAAGGCAGTCTCAATGAGGGATTGATTGTCTATCAGGTTGGACTGTGGACATATCTGTAGGGCACTGCCTTAATTGGGTCGAAGTGGGAAAACCCACCCTGATGTGGGAGGCATCATTTCATCGTTGGGCCCTGGACTGGGTGAGAAGGGAAGGTCGAAATGAGCATCCACCTGCATGCCTTAATCCATTGCTTTGTGCTCTGGACTGTGGATGTGATGTGACCAGTTGGTTCAAGTTCTTGCTGCCTGGACTCCACTTCCCTACAATGATGGATGCTAACCTGGAGTTGAGAGTCAAGTAAACCTTTTCTCCTGTAAGTTGCTATTTCAATGTGTTTTATCCAGCAGTGGGAAAAGATGCTAAGACAGCCAGCTACAGAGAGTGAAGCAGGAGGATCACAAGTTCACCCAACCTTCCCTCCACCTTTCCACCCTGTGGAGTTAGGATTCTGTTCTTTTGGGGGGGGGCGTCAAAGCAGTTCAGGCTGGCTATTAGGGATTGAACCCAGGACATAATGCATGTTAGGCAAGCACTCTGTGAACTAAAGTCCCTAGCCTGCCTCCCTTCCTCCCTCCCTCCCTCCCTTCCTCCCTCCCTCCTGTGTGTTGGTGGGGGCATTCTGCATGGGCCAGAGCATGTGTGTAGCTCAGAGGTCACCTTCATGTCTTGATCCTCCTTCCACCTTAAGTCAGGGTCACTTGTTCTACCTACCCAGTGCTGGGATTCCAAGCATCCCCCCATCATCCTACCCTCCTCCCTTTGGATATTTCAAAATCAGTCGCCTCACTCACTCAGTCTGGGGGATCCAAGAGCTACTGCACCCTAGAGCATTGCCTGGCCCAGGGGACGCCACTGGAGATGAGGTGCTGCGGCTTCTCCTCCGAGGCCTGCCTCAGGCTGGGTCAGTCATCCAGATGGAATATTCTTGCAGGTTCCAGTTTCGAGTGTACTTTCCCTTGCTCTCTCTGCAACACGTGTGATTTGCAAAGTCAGTGCATGGACCAGGGGAGGCCACAGCAGGTGACTGGGACGCACTCATTAAAAAGACCCCAAGTTGCTAGTGCAAGAGCACAAAGCCCGAGATTCCCAAAGTCAGAAACAGCGGCAACAAGGGCTTCGGGGACTACAAACCCCAGGGAAATGCGGTCCAGTCCCTAGTCTGTTAGTGAATCCTCCCAACAAGGTATTTGTTGTTGTTGGGGGTTTTTTATTTTTGCTTTTGTTTTTTTAATAGTGAATTTTTATGGGAAGATGTAACACTCTTTTTAAGTGAAGTTACTTCATATAAAATATGCATAGAAAATATAAACCTTTCTCAAAGTTCGGTTGCCAGCTTTAGGGAATACAGTACCAACTACAAAATAAAATTTCTTCTTTGCAGCCGGAAGTAGTGGGTCACGCCTGTAACCCCAGCTTTTTGGAGACAGAGGCAGGAGGATCTCTGTGAGTTCAAGGTCAGTCTGGTCTACATATTTTCAAGCCAGCTGGGGCTACAGGGAGACCCTGTCTCAAAAACACACACAAAAGTAACAAGAAGCTAAGATAACTCTTTGAGAAATGCTTTCAGGGGGCTGGAGAGATAGCTCAGGGGTTAAGAACTCATATTGCTCTACTAGAATGTGCAACTTCCATTCCCAGCACCTATGTTGGGCAGCTCACAACTGCCTGTAATTCCAGTTCCAGGGTATCTGAAGCCTCTGGCACATACTCCACCACACACACACACACACACACACACACACACACACACACATCATTTATAAGTAAATGAACATTTTTTAAAAGAAAGAAATGATTTCAGAGCTGGTGAGGCAGCTCACTGGATAAAGGTGCCTCCCTCCCACCAAGCTTGGGGACCCGAGTTTGATCCCTAGGGTACATAGGGTAGAAGGAGAGAACCGGTTGTCCTCTGACTGCCACATGTACTGTGGCATGTGCACACACTTGTACACACACACACTTGTACACACACAAAATTAAAAAATAGAAATAATTATAAACTTACAGATAATTGGCATAAACAATATAAACACATAATTACTTTTAAAAATAATTTTCAAAGATTTATTTACATTTAATGTGTGTGTGTGTGTGTGTGTGTGTGTAGGTATGTATATGTGCATACAGTGCCCACAGAGGTCCAAAGAAGGCATCCTATCCCCTGGAACTGGAGTTATGAGTTGCCATGTGGGTGCTGGGAACCAAATCCAGGTCCTCTGCAAGAGCAGCCAGTGTTCTTAACCACTGAATCATCTCCAGCCCCCACATACACTTGACTGAGACTTACATATTAATAGTTTGATATTGCATATGCTCAACCATCTAAGTTCAGTTACCAATGGATCAGCCAGGTCTGTCACTTGGTGGTGGTGAAGGGACCATATCCCAAGGAGGAGCTGTAAGGCATCATTGTTTGGAGGGAGAGGAGAGGTTGGATGGAATTTCAGCGAAATACAGTTTTGGTAGGTTCGAAGTAAGAAGGACTGTGTAGAAATAAGTCTGCAGCAGGTCTGGATGACAGGACCCACAGTCTTATTTCTTTAGAAATTTGAACATCTGTATAGGGTGGTATATTGATCCCAGAAACTCTTAGTTTGAGACTGTGTCCCTGGAGACCCATAATCCTTTTATTTAAATATATCATTTTATATATTATTACTGTATGTGTAGTTGTGTATGTTCCTGGCGTGCATGTGGAGGCCAGCAACTTGTAGAAGTCGGTTCTCTCTCGACCATGAGGGTCAAGGGGATGGAACTCACATCATCAGTCTGGCGGTAAGTACTTTTCCCCACTGAACCATCTTAGTGGCCCAAGACCCAGAATCCTTGATGGTGACTGTGCTGATTAGTTTTTTTAGTAACTTCAAAATATTTTATTTTTTTCTGGGTATGGTGGCTCACGCCTTTTATCCCAGCACTCGGGAAGCAAAGGCAGGTGGATCTCTGTGAGATTAAGGCCAACCTGGTCTACACAGGGTCTTCCAGGCAAGCTGGGGCTACAGGGAGACCCTGTCTCAAAAACTTTTTAAAAATTTTATGTGTGCGAATGAGTGCATGTATGTGTGCCATGTGAATACAGTCCCACAGAGGCCAGAAGACGGTGTTAGATACAACGGAACTGGAGTTACAGGCAGTTTCGAGTTGCCTATGGATGCTGAGAACCAAACCTGGGTCCTCTGCAAGAGCAGCAAGTGTTCCTAACGACTGAGCATCTCTCCAACCCCATGTGGACCACCTTGACACGCCTGGGAAGACAGACTCTCAACTGAGGAATTTCCTCTGTCAGATTGATCTGTGGGCCTGCCTGTGAGGTGTTTTCTTAATTACTAGCTGATGTGGGAGGGCCAGCCCACGGTGCGTGGTGCCATCCCTGGGCAGGTGGGCCTGGTCTGTATATGAAAGGTCGCTGAGCAAGCCACGGGGAGCAAGCCAGCCTTCCTCCATGGCCTCTTCTTCAGCTCCTGCCTCCAGGTTCCTGCCTTGACTTCCCTTAGTGATGGACTGTGAGCTGTAAGCCAAATAAACCCTTTCCTCCCCAAGCTTCCTTTGGTCATGGTGTTTTTCACAGCTCAGAAGCAAACTTAGAGTAGTGACCAAATGTCTGCAACCTTCCAGGCAAGAAACTGTAGATTGCTCCATTCTTTTGGAAGTGCTTTCAAACAGCAAAGTGATGCACAGTGGGAGATTTTAGAAAATAAAGTGTATGGGTAATAAAGCGGCAGGATTCCCTTCCAGAAGGGGTTGTGGAGTACCTTGGAGCCACAGGGCATCTGTGGGCAGCTGGCTCTGTCTGTACTGTGGAGGGAGAGGAAGGCAGATTTTTATAGTTCAAGCTAGTTTGGGTTCCTTAGCATATACATATTTTCAGAGGCATTTAGACGTTAATACCACATATGCTGAATCTGAATTCTTCAGCACTTGTTCCCAAAGATTAGAGATGGGTCCTTACATCACCTCTCTGTTCAACCTTGGTAAACATAACATTTATGCAATCTTTATCTAATCTCCTGGTGGTATTCTAATTTGGTGTGTTGACTCAATGGTTCTCTCTCTCTCTCTCCTCTTTTTCTCTCTCTCCCTCTCCCTCCCCATCTCCCTCTCCTTCCCTTATTCCCTCCTTCCCTCTCCCTCTCCTTCCCTTCTCTCTCTCTCTCTCTCTCTCTCTCTCTCTCTCTCTCTCTCTCTCTCTCTCTGTGTGTGTGTGTACGTGTGTGTGTGTGTGCACATCTGTGCATGTGGAGGCCAGAGATTGAGATCTGGTGTCTTTCTCAATTGGTTGCCATCTTAATTTTTGAGATGGTCTCTCACTGCACAGAGAGCTTACTGATTGGCTGGGCTGGCTAGTCAGTGAACCTCTGGGATCTACCTGTCTTCACTTCCCCAGTACTGGGATTATAAACATGGTGCCACTATACACAGGTGTATGGGGGTGCTGGGGATCTGAACTTGGGTCCTGATGCTTGCCTAGCACAAACTTTACTAACTGAGCCATCTTCCTCAACCTCAGTGGGGCTTTTAATTTTTAAATTTTTTATGTGTGTGAGTGTTTTGCTTGAGTATATAAGTTCACCACTTGCATGCAATGCCCACAGAAGCCAGAAAAATCAGATCCCCTGGAACTAGCGTTTTGGATGGTTGTTAGCTGCCACATGGTACTGGGAACTGAACCTCTGGACCATCTCTCCAGCCCTGATTAGTGTTTTTTGTTTACACACTTTTCAGCTGAGTATGCAGTTGGGAGTCATATAGTAAGGGTCTTTTTAGCCTCCTTTACAGAACATGGTTCTCTATTTTTTTATTATACTTTATTTATTTATTATGAGTGCATGAGTATACGTATGAGTGTGGCACACATGCCATGTGAACGTATGGAGATCAGAAAACAAAATGCTGCAGTCAGTTCTGTCCCAACACCTGGGTCTCAGGGACTGAATCCAGGTTGTGAGTCTTGGCAGCAAGCCACTTTAACCACCGAGCCCTCTCCCTAGCCCTCTTTTTTCTTTCTTTATTATTTTTATTTTATGTCTGTGAGTGTATTGCCTACACGTATGTAAGTGCCACCTGTGTTGTGCAATGCCCATGGAGGTCGGAGGAAGGCGTTAGATACCCTGGAACTGGAGTTACAAACAGTTGCTAGTCACCATGTGGGTGCTGGGAATCGAACCTAGGTCCTCTGTAAGAGCAGCCAGTGCTCTAACTGCTGAGCCATCTTTCCAGCCCTGCCCTCTTTTTTCTTACAATCAGGTCTGTGTATGTAGCCCAGGCTGTGCTGGAACTTGCTGTCTAACCCAGCCAGGTCTGGACCTTGACACCTCTCCTTCCTCAGCTGTCATAACCCCTGCCTAGCTTCTTTGCCAGGAACACTTACGAATTTATGACATTGACATTTTGGAAGAGCAGCCCCTCCTTTTAAAAACAAAAGTCCCATTGGGCGTGGTGGAGCATGCCTTTAGTCTCAGCACTCGAGAGGCAGAGGCAGGCGAATCTCTGTGAGTTCAAGGCCAGCCTTGTCTACATAGTGAGTTCCAGAACAGCTGGGGCTACAGAGAGACCCTGTCTCAAAAGACCAAAAAATTAAAAAAGAAAAAAGAAAAGAAAAAGTAATAAAGAGAGACTGGAGAGATGGCTCAGTGGTTAAGAGCACTGGTTGCTCTTACAGAAGACCCAGGTTCAATTCCCAGCACCCAAATGGCAGCTAACAACTGTCTGTATCTCCAGTCCCATGGGATCTGACAGGATTTTGACCTCTGCAGGCATTACATGACACTGGTGCACTTACATGCATGCAAGCAATACATTCGTACACATAAAATAAAAATAGTATATAAAGTATTTTTAAAAATAGAGAAACAAAGAGTTTTCAACAAATAGCAGCGGATATTTTATCACAGTCAACCCCCCCGCCACACACACACCAGGGACTCACTTCTGTTGCTCAGGACCCAAAGTTTCCAGACCTGCCCCAACCAGCGCCCCCTGCTGGGAACCAGGTGCTCAAACACATGAGGAGGGGGACACTCTACAACCAAATCCTGACACAAGGTATCTCATAATATATATGTAAATAATTCCATAATCTAGAGAAATGGCTTGGTGGTTAAGAGCACTGACTGTTCTTTCAGAGGACCTGGGTTCGATTCCCAGCACCCACATGGCAGCTAACAACTGTCTGTAACTCCAGTTCCAGGGGATCTGATGCCCTCTTCTGACTTCCACAGGCATTGCATGACCACAGGTGCACTTACATACATGCATGCATACACTCATACACATAAAATAAAATAAAAATAAAAAAATAATAACTCCAAAATCTGAGGGGGAAAAAGCCTCAAATTGGAAACACTTTTTGTCCCAAATATTTGGATTAAAGAGGAAAGAGGAAGTAAAAATATTCAAGCATCAGGAGAGTGGGGTGCATGGTTCTGGAGCCTGAGCCTTCTATTGTCTGTGACGCCTGTACACATGGTATGATGTTAGAGTCCAGAAGTCATGGTAATCATGAGATCTGGCTGTATTTGCACACCTACTGAGTGCCCATCACTTGGCTGATCCTTTGCTGATGGTCAGAGGAGACAGCACATGTCTGGAACGTGGCTCTCTCTAGACCCTGGGATCCCAACCTCGGAGCCTGGCCAGCCCATCGGTGTCACGTCCCACATTCTGATACTGATCTTCAGGGTCACCATGGCTCTTGCTCAAGACGTTTTCCTGGAACTTTATCTGCTCCCAAATTTACAAACTGTTTCCTCCTCTATGTCCCCTGCCCTGCCCTACCCCCAGCCTCACCCTGGGCTGACTGGATGGACAGACACCAGAGACAGACAGAGCCTCTGGCCTGACTCCAGCCCTTTGCTCTGATGCAGCATAAGGTGGGTGATGGGGTTGGGATTGCTGGGAGGGGTCTAGGAGCTCAGAGGGTGGAGGGTGGGGAAAGGGAGTGTGGGTGTCAGAGAAGTGATCACAAAAATGTGTGGTATGATGGACTATGGACTATGCCTACAACTCTAACACTCAGGAAGCTGAGGCAGGAGGATTTCCAGTTTGAACATGGGAGACAGAGTCTCAAAACACTGAGGACTGGGACAAAGCTCAGTGGAACAGGGTTTGCCTAACATGTCTGGAGCCCTGGGTTCAATCCTCAGCGCTCTTCTAGGGTTTGTGTATGCATGCATGTGTGTGCGTGCATACATGTATGTGTGCATGCATGTAGAGACCAGAGCTCAACCTTGGCTGTCATTGCTCAGGAGCTGTCAACCTTGCTTTGTGAGACAGGGTCTCTGATTGGCCTGGGACTCTGAGTAGGCTAGAGTGACTGGCTCTGGAGCCCAAGGAGCCTCTGTCTGTCTCCCCAGGGATCAGGTTACAAGCATGCACCCTCACACCCAAAGATGGAACTCAGGTTCCCAGGGTTGTATGGCAAACACTTTACCCCGAGCATCTCCCCAGGCTTGACTCTTTCCTATGGCTAACCTCACAGGTCCTTCAAGGCAGCAAGGCCAACCCTGCTGTGGATCACCAGAGACTGTCTTATAAATACCTGACTGGGAGTTCATCAAAAGCTAGCAGCATCTGTGAGCTCATGTCTTCCACCAGATTAGAAATTCGGGGCCATTCTCTCTCTCTCTCTCTCTCTCTCTCTCTCTCTCTCTCTCTCTCTCTGTCTCTCCCCCCTCCCCCCCCACATTAGCTTCAAACTTACTATATAGCCTCCACCCAAATGCTGCAATTACAGATGTTCATGACCACACCCTGATGCAAGACCTTTATCTCCCATAGGCTACTACCTAAGCCTCTACCACTGAGCCACACCCCAGCCCCTCACTGGGGGATTTTGGCAGGGGCTCTTTCCAGTGAGCCATGTCCCTAGCCCTTCACTAGGGGATTCCAGGCAGGTGCTCTACCACAGAGCTCCATCCCCAGCCTTTGTTTTACTGTTTTTTCTCCATTTTCTTTGAGAAAAGTTTGCACTAAGTTGTTGGCTTTGAGACTATAGGCAAGTGCTCTACTGCTGAGCCACACCCCAGCCCCTCACTGGGGGATTCTAGGCAGGGGTTCTACTGCTGAGCCACACCCCAGCCCCTCACTGGAGGATCCTAGGCAGGGGCTCTACCGCTGAGCCACACCCCAGCCCCTCACTGGCAGATTCTATCAATACCCGGAAGGAATTTATAGTCAGGAAATTGTAGTGGGAAAAAGAAACTATGAAGAAAGAACTAAGTGCACATTCAAAAAACCAAAAAACAATTAGAATATTATTGGCTAGTTCACAGATTGAGAATGAAATTAGTGAATTTGAAGACAGATCAATGGAACTGAAGCAATCAAAGGAAGATCCCAGTCACTGGGAGTCTGAGGCAAGAATGTTACAAATTAAGGATCTGCCTCCCCTGAAGAGTGAGTTTCACGCCAGCCTGGGCAACTTTAGAACTGTCTAAAAATAAAATGTGAGAGGAGAGCTCAGGATGTACCTCAGTGGTAGAGCCCCTGCCTAGGATCCCCCAGTGAGGGGCTGGGGTGTGGCTCAGCGGTAGAGCCCCTGCCTAGAGTCCCCCAGTGAGGGGCTGGGGTGTGGCTCAGCGGTGGAGCCCCTGCCTAGGATCCCTCAGTGAGGGGCTGGGGTGTGCCTCAGGGGTAGAGCCCCTGCCTAGAAGCACCCCCCCAAGCTGGTAGGAGTCCCTGTGTTCAATCCACATAACCACATAGAAAATTTTATTAACGCTGGTAGTGTCTGGGTCCCTGGGGGCCGTGGGCTGTAGTGAAATGTGACTAGTGGCTCTGATGTGACCTTTTCTGTTCCGAAAGATGGCTGACCCTGAATGCCAGCTGGAGCGGGTGGGGTGCCTCCGCCATCTCACCATGGCCATCCTCTCTGTGTCCTGTGTTGTCGGTGTGCTGGGCAATGGGCTGGTGCTGTGGATGACGCTGTTCCGCATGACCAGCACCGTCACAACAGTCTGGTTCTTCAACTTGGCCCTTGCTGACTTCTTGGTTCTCCTGTCCTTACCGGTGTCCATCTACATCGTGGCCAACGGCTGGTGGCCTTCTGCTGGCTTGGTCTGCAGGCTCTACATGGCCTTTCTCATTCTCAACTTCTTCGCCAGCATCTACCTGTTGGTCCTCATCTCTGTGGACCGCTGCATCTTGGTCCTGTACCCCGTGTGGGCCAGGAACCACCGCACCGTGCGGCGAGCCACTTGGCTAGCTATCGTGGTGTGGCTGCTGGCCGCTGCTGCCTGCTCTCCGTCTCTGAAGTACCGAACTGTTGACAATATAAAAGGCTGTGAACAATGTTTCTTCAACTTCAGCTCCCATAAGAAGCCCCCGCTGGACTGGAGTTTGGTGGATACTAACCAACAAATGGCGCTGGCTGTTGCCCACTTCCTGCTTGGTTTCTTAGTCCCTCTGTCTATCATCAGCACCTGTGCCTACCTCATCCGGGCCAAGCTCCGGAGGGAGGGCTGGGTCCACGCCAGCAGGCCCAAGACACTCCTGGTGGTGCTGGTGAGCGCCTTCTTCATCTTCTGGTTCCCCTTTAACCTGGGGCTCTTGGTGGAATCCAAGCTGCTGCCGTCCTGGGGCCACTCCTATCTATCCATCTTGTGGGTCACCTTCTCCCTGGGCTGCTTCAACAGCTGTCTCAATCCCTTCCTGTACGTCTTCATCGGCAGAGATTTCCAGCAAAGGTTTTTCCAGTCGGCATCTTCCGCCTTGGCCAGGGCTTTTGGGGAGGAGGGTTTCATCAGCCCTCCTGTCCTGGAGGCAAATCCCCCAGGCGGTGGTAGAAACCAGCAGCAAACCAGAAGTCCTACTTCATAGTCTGGGTTTTCAACAGAAAGTTTTCCTGTCTGTACCCTCCGCCTTGGCCAGGGCATTTAGCTGTTCATCAGCTCTCCCCACTTCCATGCAAACCAGAAATCCTTCTTCATAGTCTGTGCATGAATACCTATCCACACTGGCTTCCCAGACCTGGCTCCTCTTCCAGGAAGTCTTCCCACCAGTCCCTCCTCAAAAGCTCTGTAGTTGTCAGGTCTGGTGTTGCAGGCCTTTGATTCCAGCACTTGGGAGGCAGAGGCAGGCAGATCTCTGTGAGTTCAAGGCCAGCCTGGTCTACATAGTGAGTTCTAAGTTAGCTGGGGCTACAGGGAAACCTTGTCTCAAAAAGACCAAAATGCATGTAAAACATAAAACTTACAATTTTGGCCACTTGTAAATGTACATTTCAGTGGTACTGAATCCATTCACAAGCTGTGCAATCATAACTGTTATCTATTTCCAGAACTTTTACATCATCCCATACAGAAAATCCACCAACTAATCAATAGCTTCCTGTACTTGTCACTGTGAATTTGGCTATTCTAAGTATATCACCCAAGTAGAACCAGACACCACGTATGCTCTTTGTGTCTGGCCTATTTCACCTAGCATGTTTTCAGGATTCATCCATTTGTAGCTGGTCTCAGAATTTCTAATGCTGGATAATATTTCACAGTTCATGTATAGCAATGTTGTATAATCCATTCATTTGTTGATGGACATTTGAGTTGTTACTATCTTTTGGAAAATTGTAAATAATGCCTCTATGAATACTGGTTTGGAAGTATCCATGGAGGCTCTGCTTTTATCTTTTAAGTGCAATTGTTTCAGGAAGTTACAAAAACAAACAAACAAACAAAAAAAAACCAAAAAAAACAAACAGCTCTGTAGTTTAGACACCAGCATCCATTCGCCTTTCTTTTCCATCATAAGAAGAGCCCTTTCTTATGGAATATAGTGAACCATGAAAAAAAGAAAAACTACGTTTCCCAGTAATACTTTATTTCCCAGTATCCTTTGAACTAGGTGGCGATATGTCACTGCTTTCTGACCAATAGGATTTGAGTAGGCATAGTCATTGTAACTTCCTGAAAGTGACCTTAAAGGAAAGATTTGAACATTTTTCCAAAATTTGACTAGAAATGGAATCTGTCAGTCAGCTTTTGTTAGGTAACAAACACTTCCCCTCCAAGTTTAAAAGAGTTAAAAAACAAAAACAAAAACCTTATATGATTTCTGTGGCTCAGCAATTTGGGCTGGGTTCAACTGAGGGGCATGTGTGTGTGTGTGTGTGTGATCTGTGTTCATGGGTGTGTGGAGATCAAAGGACAACCTTGGGTGTCATTCCTCAGTACATCAACCTTGCTTTTAAGAAGTTTATTTCATTTTATGTGTATGAATGTTTTGCCTGTATGTATGTAAGTGCACCTGTGTATGCAATGCCTGTGGAGGCCAGAAGAGGGTATTGGATCCCCTGGGACTGGAGTTACAAATGGCTGTTAGCCACCATGTGGGTGGGCAGTCACTGGCTCCTGGGGGAGGGAGACACATTTTCAGCGGTGTCACCACTGGTAAGGTGCCTGTGCTCCTGGAAGTAACCTTAATGGAACTCATTCTGTCACTCCCCCCTTAAAAAAAATTAAGTGAGGCAGGTGGCATGCACATTTAATTCCAGCACTCGGGAGGCAGAGGCAGGTAGATCTCTGTGAGTTCAAGGCCAGCCTGGTTTACACAGTGAGTTCCAGGTCAGCAGGGGTTACAGGGAGACCCTGTCTCAAAAAGACGAGAGACAGGGGGCGGGGGAGACCAACAGAGCTGAGCTGCCTGAACAGGATGCTCTCCAAGGTGTGGAGCTGCCTGTGGGTTGTGGGCCCCAGACTTCCTGGTATCCTGAGCTGTCACCATTCTGGGGTGGGCTTTGGGGATGATGCTGCGAGTCTTTTCTGCTCATACATGTAACCCCAGTTAACCCCAATAAAACTCACTGGTTCAGAAGCTGGATTTTGATGGTGTCCTTTCTTTGGTCTGTGGTTGGGTCCCTGTCTGGAGTGAGAAGACATTGGTTCAGGTCTTCTTGTAGTAGAGTCACAGGAGAGTGACTGTTTGGGCAAATGAAGGGGATCAGTAGGAGGGAGAGAGGGACGGGAGAGGGGTGACTACCATGTATGAACATGTCAAAATGAAGCCCTTTTTAATGATGATAGCCCTATTTTCCCTAAGAACTTTGAATAGGGGCTAATGGTCTCTGGTCTAGCTCCTGTGATGACTCATGTGATTGTCCATGTCATGGGATCTGGAGTAATCTTGGTGTGGCCTGTGAGGGACTGTTTAGATGGTGTTTGTTGAGGACCCACCTTAAATTGGCACCATGCCACGGGCTGTGATGATCCTGGAGTGAGCAAAAAGGAGAAAATACACCGAGTACCAGCATTCATCGCTCTCTGGTTGGTGGTTGGTTGATTTTATGTCTTTGAGTGTTTTTCCTACATGTATGTAGGTGCACCTGTGCATACATTGCCTGTGGAGGACAGACAGAAGCATTGGATCCCTGGAACTGGAGTTACAGATGGTTGTGTGCCACCATGTGGGTGCTGGGAACCGAACTCAAGTCCTCTGCAAGAGCAGCCGGTGCTCTGACCACTGAGCCATCTCTCCAACCCCCTGTCTCTATTATTTTTTTAATACAGGGTCTCACATAGCCCAGGCTGGCCTCAGACATGCTATGTGACAGTGGCTGGCCTTGAACTCCTGATCCTCCTGCCTCCTCTAAAGTGCTGGGATCACAGATGTGTATGATCTCACCTGTTGGCTCTCTCGCTGCTTCTCTGTATCTTTTTCTCTGTGTCTCTGTCTCTGCTTCTCTCTCTGTCTCTCTCTGCCTCGGTGTCTCTTTTCCTGTGTCTCTCTCTGTGTTTTGTCTCTGCTTCTCTGTGTCTCTTTCTGGATCTCCCTCTTCCTCTCTCCCTCTCTCTCATACATAATACTATTAGTATGTGAGACTTTGAACACCAAGCCCACAGCCCATGCCCTGGCCCCACCCTTTTGCCTCAGTTTACAGCAGTGTCCCACAGGACAGGACAGGACAAGCCACTACCCTGAAGGTGACAGTCCCTCCCAAGCAGGGCCAGGCATGGCAGGGTCTAAGATCAATGCACTGAAAATTGAAACGGAGCATTGATCAGGTTGCCTTAAGAAAACTCTTGTGGGCCCCAGGAGACATGTTCTGTGGGTGGTGGTGCCTCAGGATGGGGGCACAGTGTGGGTCCGCTGTCGCTGGACCACACAGGCCTTTCCCATGGTCCTCACAGTCCCATGGTCCCCACACTCCCCACGGTTCCCACGGTCCTCACGGTCCCCATGGTCCCACGGTTCTCACGGTCCCACGGTCCCCACGGTTCCCACAGACCCACGGTTCTCACGCTCCCCACGGTTCCCACGGTCCCACGGTTCCCACGGTCCCACGGTTCCCACGGTCCCACGGTTCCCACGGTCCCACGGTCCCCACGGTCCCCACGGTCCCACGGTCCCCACGGTCCCCACGGTCCCACGGTCCCCACCATCCCACGGTGCCACGCTCCCACGGCCCCGCCCACCCAGCCGGGTCCGGCTGGGGTCCGCCTTCTCCCCCGGAGGGCAGAGCCCCTCGGGGAGGCCCTGTAATGTGCAGGGACAGGGAGTGAGGACGAGGACCGAGGAGGCGACTCCCCCATTTTCCCGCAGGTGCTGACCTCTGTCTGAGTTCCATCGTCTGGCCAGCTGTCTACAAACCTGCTCGATCCCGGTCCTGTCCCTCGGCACATGAGGACCCTCGGCGCTCAGAGGTCAAGTCACTTCCGGAAGGCCACACGGCCGGGAAGTGATGCAGACAGGACTTTGAGGCCTGGATCCACTGAATAAGTTCACGGAGCACCTGGCAGTCAAATGGCCTTGTGAGACCTTGAGAGAACTGGAGACGGGGCTTCCACAGTGGAGGGCCGGGGGCTCACATTTAGGGGAGAGGCTGACGTCTTGGGGAAAGGTAACATAGTAGGGGGCTAACACTCCAGGGCAGGGGCTGGCAAGTGGTGGGGAGCTAACATCTTGGCGGGGGCTAAGATTTTAGGGGGAGCGTCTGACATTTAGGGGTGGAGTAACATCTTGGGGGAGGAGCTAAGATTTAGGAGGCGGGGCTGACATTTAGGGGTGGGGCTAACATCTTAGGGGAGGGGACTAACATTCTAGAGGGCGGGACTGACAGGTGGGTCTGACATTTAGGGGTAGGGCTAACATCTTAGGGGAGGAGCTAACATTTTAGGGGGAGGGGCTAATATTACAGTATCTGTCACTCTACTTGGGAGCGCGTGACTCCTCCTCCTGTGCCCTGTCCTGTCCCCACCAGTACCTGACCCAGCACACAGTAGGTGCAACACCCCCACCTTGGGGACTGGAGTGGCAGGATTGCAGCATGGGAAGCCCGCTGTGCGCGCAGAGCCCGCCAGGGAGGAGTAAGCTCTGCTAATCACTACCTGTGTCTCTCCAGGAAGGGAGGGGAGGCAGAGCCCCCAATCTGGCCTGGTTTTTGATCTTCCCAGCCGTAGGAGACAGTCTGTCACCCATGTCGGGAAATAGCTGTCATGAGTCTCCTCGCCCCCTGACATCTCCCCGCCCAGATGGGAGCCCGCCCTGAGAAGCAGGTGCAGGGCCTACAGCTGCTCCCCCAGCGCCTGAGCTTGCGCTGTGTCACTCCAGCGGGCTAGAGACTGGCTGCGAGGGCGAAATTCAAACTCAGGACCCAGGGAGCCTGCAGCCAGTCCCCCTCCCACCCAGTGTGAATTCTTGTTCCCATTTTTGTTCATGAGGAAGGAAGTGAGGGAGAGATGGTGATTGCCTCTTGTCCCGGTCCATCCACAAGGCAAACATGCTTCATTGGCTCCCTGTGTCCCCCACGCTGCAACAGGCCAGGGGTGATCAAGGCTCTGTGCCATAGGCGCAGACACACAAATCCTGGAGGTTCAGGTTTGCTCCAGACTCCAAAAAATGGAGCCTCAGTTTGAGTGTGATGGAGCAGGGATGGTATTCCAACTACTCTGAGGGCTGGTGCAGGAGAGTCTGAGTGACTTAGTGATACTGTTTTAGAGAGAAAAAAAAAAACTGGGTGTGCTCAGTGGTAGAGCCCCTGCCTAGAATCCCCCAGTGAGGGGCTGGGGTGTGGCTCAGTAGTAGAGCCCCTGCCTAGAATCGCCCAGTGAGGGGCTGGGGTGTGGCTCAGTGGTAGAGCCCCTGCCTAGGATCCCCAGTGAGGGGCTGGGGTGTGGCTCAGTGGTGGACCCCTGCCTAGAGTCCCACAGTGAGGGGCGGGGTGTGGCTCAGTGGTAGAGCCCCTGCCTAGAATCCCCCAGTGAGGGGCTGGGGTGTGGCTCAGTTGTAGAGCCCCTTCCTAGAGTCCCCCACTGAGGGGCTGGGGTGTAGCTCAGCGGTAGCAAGCTGGTTCAGTCCCCAGTACTGAAAAAAGAAAGAAAAGATGGAAAATAAGGGGAAGAGAAGGAAGTGGAGGCCCCTGTGCCCCTGTGTGCCAGGTGACAGCACCAACTCGAGGTTCAGACTGGCATTGCAGAGGGCCTCACACTGACCATACCTGTGGGTACAATGATCTGTGGAAAAGCCAGGTGTCACAGAGACAGAACAGAGGCTAGTCTGCCAAGGGGTTGCTGTGTCCCGTGGGGCTGGAGGAGGCCTCTGGGAAAGGCCAGGCTGAGGACAGGGACTTGTCTGAAGGTACTGGGGAGCCATGGGAGGTCTGTGAGCAGGGGAGGGCAGAAATAGGAGCAAAAAGACACTGCTAGAGCCCATTGCTGGATGGGCGGAGATAAGAGACAGGGCTGGGACCCAGGGCTAGAGGAGATGGCCTGAGGCCCCACAGTTGGACCTTGGAGAGGGGACCGGCAGAGAGACTGGAGCAGGGCAGGGTGCTGGGTTGTGGGAGGGAAAGACGGTTGTGGGCTCAGCTCCACACCCTTCGTACTTCTCCCTTGCCTACCCTCCCCCTATCCCACAAGAACCCCAAGTTAAAGCCTGGCTGAGCCTGCCACCCACTTCTTCAGCTCCTTCCTCCTTCCATACACCACTTGACACTGCAGCCAGCCACGCCCTCCACACCTCCCTCTTGGCCATCCTAGGCTCAGACACGCCCCCTCCTCCCGCAGACTCTCTCAGCTTACTGCTCTCTTCTCATTGGACTGACTGTATGACTGTCTGAGACGGTTCATTTGCAGGTCTATTTATATTTCCTTTCCTGTAGCTGCTGATCAAGTGGCCACAGCTTTAAGGCAAAGCGGGCCTGGACATGGGATGAGGGGCAAGCGAGGCTCATGGACAGCAGTGTAAAACCATCCATTCTTTAAACACTTTTTTTTTTTCTGGTCTTTTTGAGACAGGGTCTCTCCCTAGCCCCAACTGGCCTGGAACTCACTATGTAGACCAGGCTGGCCTCAAACTCACAGAGATCCGCCTGTCTCTGCCTCTCCAGTGGTGGGATTAAGGGCATGTGCCACCAGGCTAAATAAAATATTTTTTGAGATTACATTTGAGACTGGTGAGGTGGCTCAGTCATTAAGAGCACTGACGGCTCTTGCAGAGGACCTGGGTTCAGTTCCCAGCACCCACATGCGGCTAACAACCATCTGTAACTCCAACTCCAGTGTTTCCAACACCCTCTTCTGGACTCTGCAGGCATTACATGCATGGGTGTGCTTACATACATACAGGCAAAACTCTTACACATGTAAAATTAGTAAATAAATAATATGTAAATATAGTCATAGTTTCACTTACACTTTTAAAACTTATTTTTTATGTGTATGAATGTTTTGCCTGCATGTATGTATGTGCATCATGTGTGTACAGAACCCATAGGGGCCAGAGAGGGCATTGGATCACCTGGAACTGGAGTTAAAGATGATTGTTAGCCACAACATGGGTGCCGGCAACCAGACCTGGATCCTTCAGTGCTCTTAACCGCTGAGCTGTTTCTCCAGCCCCTATTTTCTTTTCTTTTCTTTCTTTTTTTTTTTTTTTTTTTGAGGCAGGATCTCCTATACCCTAGGCATTGCCAGCATTTGACTCTGCACGAGCAGATACTTAGCCCCTGCCAGTGTCATGGCCAGAACCCCAGACCCCGCATACAAAGTGATACTTGTTTAGATTGATGGGGTAAGTGGTGGCCAGAGGGACTTCCAAAGAAGGCAGCACCCAGTGAGGTTCTGGGGTGAGTAAGGTTTTGCTGTCTGTAGTAATGGGATGAAGCCACGTATAGTGAGGGGGAACAGGAGGGACAGAGGCTGTGTGTGGGGGGGGGGGCTTGTTCTAAGGACTACGGAGGAGGAGGAAGGGAGGTGGTGGCCAGGGGAGATGGGCACACCCACAACACTCAGAGCTATGTGTCTACCTGAGGAGCTCTGACCCTTCCCTGTGGGGGTGTCCAGGGGAGCAGGCCAGTCCTTCCACTCACAGAGGGGGAAACTGAGGCCCAGACTCAGATCCTGCTGGGAGGCATCTCATTTCCCATCAGCTTTGCCTCCAATAATTCTTGACTTGTGGGTTGGCCACACATTGGAACTTCAGTCCTCAAGGGAAGCCCAGGCCACCAACTGCTGCTCAACACCCACCTACTGGTGGAGACACTCATCACCCACCTGCTGGTGAGCTCCAGACACAAGGGGATGAGGGGCAATGGACATAAGGACCTGAGTGTGACCCAGGGGTCAGAGAGCTGAGAGATGGGCTGTGTCCCCTCTGGGCTGTGGGAGCTTGAGTCCCCCCTCCCCCGACTGTGATAGAGCTTTTTGTCCAGGCTGCCTGGGACATGACTCTGGAAGGTGGAAGAGGCTAGGTGGAAGAAGGTGGCGGGGCCTGCAGAGCACAGAGGGACCCAGAAAAGCAGGGTCTGACAAGATGGGAGACCAGAGAGGGTAGTTGGGGAGAAGCTGGGGCTTTGCATAGGTGCACTGGGAAGCCACAGGAGTCTGGAAGTGGGGAGGGTGTGGAGATCAGCCCTGCAGTGTGCCCAAGAGACTGAATGAGGAAACAGGAGAGGAGGGTGAGATGTGAGCTAGGCCAGGGGTGGGAGACTGGGCGGCAGGTGTTACAAGAGCACAGGAAAATGAAACGGGGGGAGTCTGGATGGGCACTGGAAGGGTCCCCAAGGTTCAGGACTCAGAGACTTGAGGTAGCCAGGCACTGCTGTAATGTGGAAACTTCTGGGTCCCTGGCAGTACCCCACAGCCCATGGAGGACCCTGCAAGCACATAGTCTCCAGCACTCCTGGCGACTCTCTACCTGCCCTGGACTGCCCTCTTCTTCCTATACGCCGTGGTGACAACCATGTCCTACCTGCTGGACACGGCCAGCCACAACCTGCTGGCCCAGGCTGTGGTGTCCCCCCTGCCTGCCCTTCTGTCTACGGCCTGGTTTGGCCACCAGCTCATCGCTGATATCATCTTCACAGGGCTCCTGCCCCTGAGCCTCACCCAGACCCACACCTACTGGCCCCTGGGCCTCGCCTTCTGTCGCCTGGACCCCAGTCTAGCCTTCCTGACCTTCTGGGCCAGTGGCCAGTTCCTGACCCACACGGCTGCTGACTGCTGTGCCTTGCTACTACAGCCGGCCTGGGCACTGGGACACCAGACAGCTCGCTAAGTGGTTCTCTGGGCTGAAGGGTTCTGGATCCTTCTGCTGGGCCTGGCTGGGAGCTGCAAGGGTTTGAGCTGGCCCAAGTGACCCTTCCAACAGGACAATGACCCTAGCACCCCCCAACCTTGACAAGGACTCCTCGGCCTGGAGCCCTGTGATGGATTGGCTGGTGTTTGGGTTCAGGGTGCCACTCAGGGTGCTGGGGGCCTTCCATATGGTGGTTCAGATGTGACTGCAGCTGACCAGGGTCACAGGGAGGTCCCCCACTGCTGGGCCTGCCTGTGGCTACCACCACCATGCTGTTCCTCTGTTGGTTTCCCTTTCACCTCCTGTGGCTGCTGGGTGCACAGGGGCTGGGGCTGCAGCTGAAGGATGTGTGGGTGCTGCTGAGAACCCTGCCCCTCACTCTTCTGGGCTCCAGTGGCTGCCTCAGACCACTGCTGTATGTGTGTAGGGACCAGGCCTTCCAGGGGCAGCTGCTCAGAGCCCTGTGGTCCCCATGAGACAGACGAAGGGACAGGGAGGCAGAGGGTACGTAGCACTGGGAGTGGAGGCCAAGAGGCACTAGAGGGGTCTGAGAGCACCAGCAAAGCTTAGAGGGGCCGTTCTCTGAGAATGTGGGGTGAGCTGAACTGAAGACGTGCTGATGAGGAGAGAGAGACAGAGACAGAGGCCCAGAGAGAGACAGAGACCCAGAGAAACAGAAAAAGACAGAGATAAATAAATACCCAGAGAGATATAGAGGGACAGAGATCCAGAGAGACAGAGACAGAGAGAGATCCAAGACCCAGAAGGAGGGACAGAGACAGAGAGAAAGGAGAGAGAGAGAGAGATTGAGAGAGAGAGAGAGAGAGGAGACAGAGACAGAGACAGACAGGGTAGGGAGAGGACCCAGCAGCAGGGAGGATGAGCAGCCGGCCCCTTGGGTTGGAGACACACCATCGGCAGCAGACAGACGTCCTGACAAGGGGCAAGGTGCAGACAAGCTGCAGGGCAGACGAAAACCGAGAGGCTCTAGTGAGAGATGGAAATTAAAACCGGGACAGAGGCAGGCAGGGGGACAGGGAGACAGAGACGGAGGCAGCAGGCCCATGGGCCCGGATGTGAACAAAATTAAGCTGTGACACAGGTCAGCCACCGCCCACCTGCTCCTGAGCCCAAGGCCCGGTGCTAATGTGGGGACAGCTCCATGCAAACCAGGGTGCTGATCCCATCAGCGGCACAGAGACCAGTGGCACCTCTAAACTGCTGGTTCCTAGACAAGTACAGGTACTCCTTCTTCTAGGGCTTCAAAAGTCCCAAGTCCCTTCTATTATCCCTCCCCTTTTTGGATGGAACCAAAGCCTTGAGTATGCTAAGGAAAAGTTCTACCGCTGAGCCACACCCCAGCCCCTCACTGGGGGATCTAGGCAGGGGCGCTACCACTGAGCCACCCCCAGCCCCTCACTGGGGGATCCTAGGCAGGGGCTCTACCTCTGAGCCACACCCCAGCCCCTCACTGGGGGATCCTAGGCAGGGGCTCTGCTGCTGAGCCACCTCTCAATCATGAAGGCAAACTTCTACCCATTTTTTAAGGGGTGATTGTTTTCTGAGACAGGATCCCACTCTGTAGCCTAAACTGGCCTCAGACACATGGGCATTCTTTCTGTCTTAGCCTCCCCAGAGCTGGGCTGACTGGCCTGCACTACCACACCGAGCTCTGCTGAGCCTTTGACACCATCAAATGAAGCAGGATAGAAAAGGGGAAAATCAAGGGGACGTGCACAGAAAAAGGAGCACTTTACCCAGGAGTCTGGCTGAAACCTCCCACCAGGTGAAGAGTCAAGAATACCACATGGCTGGAGAGATGGCTCAGTGGGTTAGGGTACTTACCACCCAGGACCCATGTGGTGGAAGATGAGACTAGACTCTCAAAAGGTGTCTTCTGACTGCCACATGAGCGCTATGACACACATGCTCCTCTCCGACACACACCAACCCCCAAACCCATTTGCATCTATTGCTGCCTACACAGAGAACATAGGTCCTATGTAGAGATGTTTGAGGGTGTTAAAACAGCAACTTGGTAACTGAAGTCCTAAGCGCATTGGGCCATACTCCTTTCACAGCTGCAAGCCTGCCATCTTCTGGGAAGTTCACAAAAAAAAACTTTAAACTTTGAGCTTTGAGTAGTCAAAACTTGTCTTAGGGGCTGGAGAGATGGCTCAGTGGTTAAGAGCACTGGCTGCTCTTGCAGGGGATCCGGGTTTGGTTCTCAACACCCACTCAGTAGCTAGCAACCATCCAGTTCCAGGGGATCCAATGCCCTCATCTGGCCTTCTTGGGCATTGCACACACACGTACACACACACACACACACACACACACACACACTTTAAAATAATAAAAATAAGTCTTACAAAATCTTTGTGTGTATGATGTGTGTGTGTGAGAGAGTGTGTGTGTGTATGCTAGGGCACATGTGTGGAGGTCAGAGGACAGCCTTGGGTGTCTGTCCTCACTGCCCACCTGTGGTTCTTTGCTGCTGTGTACATCAGGCTAGCTGGCCTTTAGGCTTCCAGAGATTCTCCCCAGCCTGCCTTCTGTCTCTCCACAGGGGTCCTAGGATTATAGATTCACACAAACACACCTGGTGCACACAGGTGCACTTACATGCAGACAAAACACTCATATACATAAAAATTTAAAGGGGAAACACGAAAAACAAAAAATTAATTAAAATAAAAGCCAGGTATGATTGTGCATACTTTCGGTCTTAGCACTTGGGAGGCAGTGGGAGGTGGATCTCTGAGTCCGAGGCCATAGGAAATTCCACGTCAGTCAGGGCTATATAGTGAGACTTGTCTCAGAAAATTAAATCAAATCAAAAAGCATAGCATTAACCAGCACATAGAAAGTATTTATTTGTTAAAAAGTTAAAATAGTCAGGTGTGGTGGCACATAGCCTTTAATTCCAGCACTCAGGGGGGCAGAGGCAGTGGATCTCTGAGTTTGAGGCCAGCCTGGTCTATGTAGACTTCCAGACTATCCAGGGCTACACAGTGACATTCTGTCTCAAAACAAAAAACAAAAACAAAATTAAAATTAAATAAAATAGCAATAATTAAGAAATAGGAGAAATAGCTCAGTTGTTAAGAGCACTGGATGTTCTTGGAGTGGATCCAGGTTCAAATCCCTGCACCCACATGGCAACTAACAACAGTCCATAACTCCAGTTCCAGGGGAATTTGACGCCCTCTTCTGACCTCTGCAGACTTTGCATCACATGGGTGCACTTACATATGTGCAGACAGTACACTCACACACATAAATAAATAGATTAATAAAATAAAAGAATCCCAAGCCTTGATGGAGGTCTCTGTAAAGAACTCGGACAGCTGTCTTGGGTGGCTGGAGCCTGGTCTCCAAACCCACTCCTCTCTTCACACGGGAGGCGCCTTTGCAGCCTTCAGCTTTCCCTCCGGCTAATGCATCGCTGCATCCTGGGGCTCAGGATCCCGGAACTACCTGTTCATATCACCCGGGGGAGCACTCAGAGCTGAATCGATGCCCCACCCCACCCCAAGCGCGATGGTGGGACTTGCCAAAGCCCTCAGCGGATTTCCACAGCCCTGGCCTGAGACCCATCCATCTCCATAGGCCTGCGGTTGAGAAAATGCCAAGTTGATAGCTCCCGGAGGACGCAGAACCTCATAAGTGGTCAAGTCCTGCGGGAGAAGGGGTGTGGAGAGCCAAAGGCTGGCGTTGTTATGTGGTTGCAAACCACAGCCAAGTCTATCTGGGGAGCGAGGAGGTTGGAGGAACATTGTATATAGGTGATGGGGGGGCGGGGCGGAGAGGGCTATTTATAAAAGGCTTCAGTGGATGAGATGCAAAGTAGAGGTGAAGGGTACAGCAGGTGAAAATAAACTAGGAGTGTAGATGCTTGGCCATTTTTAATGAGTTATGGGGCTAGGGATGTAGCAGTGGTGGAGGGGGAGGATGTGGGACTCAGGGTGTCTGGGAGAGCGCCCAGGCCCATGAAGGTCCAGCCTGGGTTGCAAAACTCAAGCCCCTTGGCTGGTTTCAGTCTGGGAAGCTAATCCGAGAGCGCCACCGTGCGGTTATTTCTAGGACTGCATGCAAGGGCTCATCGCATGGAATGTATTTGAGAGCAGAGACCTGTCCTCATCCACAGAGGGCGCCATGACCCATCTGGTTCTTGCCCTGAAAACCGCCTGGGGAGGCTGGAGAAGGTGACGGGAAGGTAGTGGAAGGTGCTAACAGACTACCTATTTCAGGTTCTAGACACTTCTAAAAGCAGGGACACTTGACAACAGGTGATGAAGGGAAAAGAGGGAAGAAATGTTAACATTCTTTCAGATAATAAAGAAATTACAATTACAGACCCTCCACAGCTTACTAAGTCCCTTCACATCTCTGATGTCTGGCAATCCTGGAAGTGGACTTCCAAATGTACAGAACAAAGGTTTTCCCCCTTTGCCTGGCAGAGAAAGAGGGTTCTGCCGGTTTGGAGCTAGGTAGCAAGCTCAGTTTGAGCAGGTGCAGCTCGGACTGCATGGCACTGCATGAACAGGGCCCTGGCACTGCGTTGTTCTTACACTCACAGTTGAAACATCCTTTGAGTGTGGGTGTTCCTCAGAGCCCAGGCCAGAGGCTGGGCCTTGACCCTCAAACTAGAGAGGGTAGATCCTCATCACCCTCCTCCCTCAGACCCAGGGGTCCAGATCCCAGCCCTCCTCCCTCAGACCCAGGGTACTCCCCAGCCTCCTCCCTCAGACCCAGGGGTCCAGATCCCAGCCCTCCTCCCTCAGGCCCAGGGTAGTCCCCAGCCTCCTCCCTCAGGCCCAGGGGTCCTCCCTAGCCTCCTCCCTCAGACCCAGGGGTCCAGATCCCAGCCCTCCTCCCTCAGACCCAGGGTACTCCCCAGCCTCCTCCCTCAGGCCCAGGGTACTCCCCAGACTCTTCCCTCAGACCCAGGCGGCCTTCCCAGCCCTCTTTCTTCCCACCAAAAGTATGGTTTTGAAACCATAGTCCTTGGACGAGTGGGCAGCAGGAGCCAGGGTCTTGTGCTGTTACATTTATTAAGTCTCAGAGGCCCAAGTCATGGTTGAACAGATGGAGGTTGGGCTGGTGGACTAGGAAAGGGCTGGTGGACTAGGGAGCCATGTCTTCTCACTGCTGAGACTGTGGCAGAGACAGAGACAGGGTAAAGGTACATGGAGACAAGTTACAGAAAGAGCCTTGAAGAAAGAGACTAGAGGAACAACCTCCCCTCCTGCACCCCATCCCCTCCTGTACCCAACTCCAAATCCTGGGCCTGGCCACCCTCACCTTGTGGAAGAAGTAGATGGAAGCCAGAATGGTGAACACAGCCATGGCCAAGGTCACATTCTGGGGGAGGAGGGCAGAGGTCAGCTCCCTCCCTTCCTCCCTCCACCCTACCCCTGGCCTTTCACCTGTCCTCACTTCCTGTAAGTTCATGGCCATAGATCCTAGCCACACAGCGGCTTGGCCTCCCTTCCTCGGGCCTCTGAGTTAGTTGGGAGAAGCCTCAAGAATGGGAAGGAGTTGTTAGGAAATGGTGGCCATGGTGACCAGGGAAGGGCATTCTGGGTAGACAAGACATTCCGGGGGCATTATGCTGAGGGGGATGTGGGTGTGGAATGTCACATGGGTTGCTCAAGTTCAGCATCAACACCTGTAAGAGTCCAGACCTCAAGCTCCTCACTGAGAAGATGGGGTTTCTTCCCTGAAAGGTGTTTGGGAGCCATGGGAAAATCATGAACAGGAACAACATGCTGGGCCCTGGGTGTCCGTGGTATCTCAAGGCAGAGGGACTCTGGAGGAAGGAACAATAGTCAAGTGGCCCAGGCAAAACGGCATCCCCCCCCAGCCCCCCGTGTCTGCCAGATGCAAGGGTGGGGAAGACAGACTGACAGATTACACTGGAGTCTTGGAGCCTGGTCCCCAGGCTGGAGAGGAGGCTGGAGTAGTGGTGGCTGGGGCTGACCTCTGAGCCACAGTAACTGAGACCCTTAGACTCTTGAGTGTCTATCTGCTGTTCACCATATCAGGCCTCTCTCTCTCTCTCTCTTTCTGTAGATTTCAAACACTTTTTCTGTCCTTCCTGCCTTTAAAATGACTTTCCATAAGCCGGGCATGGTGGCAGAGTCGGGAGGCAGAGTCAGGAGGATCTCTGTGAGTTCAAGGCCAGCCTGGTCTACATAGTGAGTTCCAGGACAGCTGGGGCTACAGGGAGACCCTGTCTGAAAAAGACCCCCCCCCCAAAAAAAACCCCAAAAAACTTTCCAGGTGACGAGGGATACAGAGGAGGGGGTGGAGGAACATAGGAAACTTAGCACGTGGGATTTCCTCATTGCCACCTCACCTGAGCACTGGAGGTGCCTTTGTCCCCCACATGTAGATTCCCGCTGTAAACAAAGAGGAACCGAGAATGCATGAAACAGGGCAGCGTGGTACATCTTATCCAGCTCCCTGGCAGCGATGGTGATGTCCCAGGCTGGATACTGAGGGCAGTGAGGGTTGGAAGCCACCTTGGGGAAGCCTAGTGTTCCAGCTCTGACACCTATCAGTTGGTGACCTCAGGTGAATCACTTAAAGACTGCTGAGCCATTTTGTTTGTTTGTAAAGAAAACATGGGCCAAGATGAGGGTCGTGGAGATGGCTCAGTAGGTAAAGTACTTGCCATGTAAGCAGGAGGAACTGAGTTTGACTACCCAGCACTCGTGTACAAAGGCCAGCATGGTGGCACACACTTGTAACCCCAGCACTGGGGTGGGGTGGGGGCCGGACAGGAGGATGAGCTGGTCTAGCAAATCAGTGAGTTCTAGGTGCAGTGAGGGCCATCAGATTGGGAGGAAAGTGATTGAGGAAAATATTTTGACCCAGGGTCTCAGTATGTAAGCAATCCAGCTGGCACTGAACTCACTTCTAAGTACTGAGACAGGCATAGTACTTATAATCGCAGCACTTGGGAGGTAGAGACAGGAAAATCACCATGAGTTCAAGGCCAGCCTAGGTTATATAGTGAGTTCCAGGATGACTAGGGTTACATAGTGAGGCTTTGTCTCAAACAAATCATTTGTAGAATACTTCCCTACGTGTATGAAGGTCTGGGTTCCATTCCCAGCACCACATAGGCCAAGTGTGGCGGCACACCTACAATCCCAGTACTTGGGGATAGAGGCAGGAGGATGAGGCGTTCAAGGTCATTCTTGGCTACACAGTGAGTTCACGGCCAGCCTGGGCTACTCTAGATGTGATTTGAATGAGAAATGTTCCCGTAGGCTCAGGTATTTGAACACCTGGTCCCCAGTTGGTGGTGGTGTTTGGGGAGGTCATGGAACCTTTACATTATGGAGCCTTGTAGGAGGAAGTAAAGTCACTGGGGGTGGGCTTTAAGGGTTTATTACCTCGCCTAACTTCCTGTTCTCTCTCTCTCCCTCCTCTCTCTCCCTCTCCTCCCTCCCTCCTCTCTCTCCCCCCTCTCCCTCCTCTCTCCCTCCTCTCCCTCCTCTCTCTCCCTTCTCTCCCTCCTCTCTCTCTCCCTCTCTCTTTCTCTCTCTCTCTCTCTCTTTCTCTCTCCCTCTCCCTCTCCCTCTCCCTCTCTCCTCTCCTCTCTGATTGTGCCTGAGATGTGACCTCCCAGCTTTCCACACCTGCCATGTCACCATGATAAACTCAATGGAACTGTAAGCTAAAATAAACTCTTTTAAAGTTGCTTTGGGTCAGCTGGCATGGTGGTACACGCCTTTGATCCCAGAACTCACAGCCTAAATGGTAAAAGATAAACTCCTGTTGCCATAAGCAGCTCAGGAGGTGGCAATTTGTCACCAGCGTTAGGACAAAAACACAGACCCCATACATACACAGGGGAGGGGAATGACAGGTGTCACCCGGCCCCATTCAGAACCCAAAGTGTCAGCCTGGAGTGGGACAGAGCAGAACCTGGAGTTGCACAGCAGTTTCCTCCCAAGTGCATTAAGACTCAGAAGTTCTTTTTAAAAATTTTATTATTTTTATTTTACATGTATGTGTGTATTACCTGCATGCATATGACTATATGTATGTGTCATGAAATGCCCTCTGAGGACAGAGGAGGTCATCAGATCCCCTGGAACTGGAGTTACAGACAGTTGTTAGCTGCCATATGGGTGCTGGGATTCAAACCTGGGTTTTCTGCAAGAGCAGCCAGTGCTCTTAACTGCTGAACCATCTCGCACAAAACTCAGACGTTCTAAAGGAGGCTGGAAAAGACTAGAGAAGATTCAGGAAGTTGACCAGATGTGCAAGGCACCTCCCTCCCTGGGGTTACATACGCAGTAAGGGCTGCTATGGAGACTCAGGCCAGTGGAGCTGCCTGGGAGAGGCACAGACCAGCCGAGCTGCTTAGAGGACTAACCTGCAGAGCTCACTGCAGGCTGTGCAGTGCTCCAGGCTTCCAGGCTTCCACGCTGGGGTGGGCTTTGGTGATGCAGCTGACTTTGAGTCATTTAAGCACCTGTGACCCCTCTCCCACACTCCTGTATGTAATCCCAATAAAACCCATTGGCTCACCAAGTTGGACTTTGGTGGTGTCTGTACTTTGGTCCGTCACTGGTTTTTTATCTGGGGTGAGGTGTCACATGACACTGACAGGAGCCGAGAGGGGGTCTGGGTGGTGGGACAGACATAGGAGGGTAGAGAAGGATATATTCCTGGCTTTGCCTGTGGGTCCCTAAGATGTCCAGGTCCTATAAACGTGTGACTTTACGTGGGGAGCGAATTCGGCAGGTGTGAGTTCAAGGACCTGAGGTGGAGAGATGGTCTGTGATTGTCCAGGTGGCCCCACATATCACTACAAGGGTCCTGACTGAGGGAGGCACAGGCCATGGAAGAGGAAACCATGGAAGAGAAAAGAGTAAAGATGTTGTAGGGGCTTCACTGGAGAAGACCACTCAGACAAAGCTTTGCCGAATACAAGTCTACTAGCTGGCCAGTGAAAAGACAAGTTGTCAGAACCCAAGTATGTAGCACTAAGCCATCTTTAGGGTAAGCTTATATACAGAAAAACCATGACAGGAGTGAAAAGTTTAAGTTCCCAAGCTTACAGGTGGAGAGCCCCCTTAACAATTTCTATTCTCTTAAGCAATAGTTACTATTTTGCAGAAGCAAGCCAAGCATAACCTACAGAAGCCATAAGTCTGCAGTTAGCAGGTGCACTCTGGAACACACTGACCCATTCCCAAGGCAGCTGGGGTCCTGCTGATGTGTCTTCCCATACCCTGGGCAACTACCTAATAATTTCAGAGGCTAGAGTTAGCCTAAACTTCAACATGGCACAGCTATGGTCAAGAAGGTGCCACATCACAAAGACAATTATGTACAGGGCTGGAGAGATGATTCAGTGGGTAAGAGCGCTGGCTGTTCTTGCAGAGGACTGGGATTTGGTTCCCAGCCACCCACGTCGCACCTAACAACTCTCTGTAACTCCAGGGAATGCAGTGCCTTCTTTTGACCTCCATGTGTGGTGCACTTATATACATGCAGCAAAACATTCATAAAACTAAAAAAAAAAATTAAAAGACAGGTATGTATGAAAATATCTTAATGGGGCTGGGCTGGAGTGAGGTTGGTGGAGTGCTTGCCAGTGGCCCTGGGTTTGATTCTCAACACTGAAAATTCCAGGTGTGTGGTGCACCTGCAATCCTGGCCCTCAGGAGATAGAGGAACAGGGAACAGAAGTTCAAAGTCATCTTCAGCTTCATGGTGCATAGTGCCTTTGAGGCCACCCTGAGATGCATGAGACCCAGTCTCAAAACACAAACAAAATTAAGGGCCTTCAAGGTGGCTCAGCGGATAGACACCTGCTCACAAGCCTGATGACCTGAGTTCACTTTCTGGGATTCACGTGGTGGAAGGAGAAAACTGAGTCTTTAAGTTGTCCTCTGACCTCCACCAGTGTGACATGGCAGGTGAACACACACACACACACACACACACACACACACACACACACACAGTTTAAAAAGTTGTTTTAGCCTGGTGTGATGGTGCACGCCTTTAATCCCAGCACTCAGGAAGCAGAGGCAGGCAGATCTCTCTGAGTTCAAAGCCAGCCTGGTCTACAGAGTGAGTTCCAGGACAGCTGGGACTACAGGGAGACCCTGTCTTAAAAAGACAAAAAAATCTAAAGGTATTTTGACACAGTCTCACTATGTAGCCCTATCTGGCCTGGAACTCACCATGTAGACCAGGCTGTCCTTGAACTGACAGAGATCTGCCTGGCTCTGCCTCTGAGTGCTGGGATTAAAGGCATGTGAAAAAGTTAATAACACACACACAGACAAATGGAGGGGGCAGGGGCCACCAGATTAAGGTAACCAGAGGGGGCGTGGCAACGAATGGTGGTACCACATGGCTGGCTTTGAAGAGGCAGCCACAGAACACAGCTCTGGAAGGTGAGAGAGAAGGGATGGGGATCCCCCCCCCCACCGCCAGAGCTGGGCAGGAATCGCTGGTTGTCTGCCGCTACCCGTTTGGCAGTCACTTTGAGCGAGCACACCAGGGACAGCACCTCTGGAGACAGATTCTCATTCCTGGTGCACCTTGTTCCTGTGCTTGGTGTCACCTCTGCTTGCCTCATGTTTTGCTCTGATGTTAAGGAAGTTGGGAGTTACACTGACTCACCCTAGCAGAAGCTGAGGCAGGAGGGTTGTAAGTTCTAGCCAGCCCAGGCTACAGAGTGAGTTCAAGGCTAGCCTGGGCAACTTATTGAGCTCCTGTCTCAAAATAAAAAGAAATAAGGAGGTGGGGTGGGGATGGCTGGGGATGTAGCTCAGTCACACAGCACTCCCTCAGTATATGTGGGTACCATGGTGCAAACTCCCATCATACAAAATGCAAAGTGCTCCTGAATTCCTGACCCATGAAACCCCATGGACAGTAACAAATTCGAGGCTCATTTGGTGAAGTGCTTGCCATACAAACATGAGGACCTGACTTTGGACCCCACGTAAAAAGCTGACACAGTGTGAACCTGTGATCCTAGAGCTGGTGCAACAGAGCCAGGAGGATTCTTGGAGGTCAGTCCAGCCAAACTGGCAGGCTCCAGGCTCAGTAAGAGACCCTGTATCAAAAATTGAGGTGGAGGGCTGGTTAAGAGCCCTGGGTGCTCTTGCAGAGGACCTGGGCTCCATTCCCAGCACCCACATGGAGGCTCACAACTGTAACACCAGTTCCAGGGGATCCGACACCCTCTTCTGGTTTCTGTGGGCATTGTATGCACATGGTGTACACACATACGTGCAAATACTCAAGACACATAAAAAAGTAATATCTTCAAAAAAAAAAAAAAGGGGGTAAAGTGATTGAGGAGGACACTTACCAGACTCTGGCCTCCAAACACACTCACATATGCATACCTAGCCACCCACACATACACAGATACATTGCTAAGTTTTAGGGCCATTTATTACATGGTCATAATCATTACATGATTTGTAGTGGTGACTTTCTGAAAACAGGTTCTCTTAAGTGCTTAGTGTAACACATTCATCTGCATCATTTTGTGAGATGAATGCACAGAGAGGCACAGTAACTCACCCAAAGCCACACAGCTTGTAAATCGTGAGATTTGAACCTAGCCTGTCTATAACTCCTGGGTGTCGGTGTTTGGTCACAGGGCCCTGTTGGTTTTGATCAGCTTGTAGGTGGCATGAAAACCACCTTCAGAGAGCACTAACACTTTTTTTTTTTTTTTTTTTTTTTTTTTTTGGGGGGGGGGGATTTTTTTTTTTTTTTTTTTTTCGGGGTGGGGACAGACTGGGAGAAGGGAGAGAACAGAGGCGGTAAGTCTAAAGTGTAGGGAAACCTGGATTTGTCTCCTGGTAACGGTGTTCGGGCTTTCCCACTTACTAGGTGCTTCATCAAGCAAGCCAGTAGCCCTGTTGTGCCTCAGTTTCTCTGTCTGCAAAGCAGGGACACTGGTGGTTGTATGGATACTTTCTGGGGTTGGTGGAGATGAAATGGGTTAATCCCAGTCCCAGGAGGCCTGGGATGCTCCTGGGGAGCATGCTGGGGCCTGTGCTGGCTCACAGGGGGCCCAGTCGGAGGCTAATGAGCAGGTGAGGCCACAGCCAGACTGAGGCTGAGCTCAGCGTCTGCGCTCTGTGGAAATGGCCGAGCCAGGGTTTCAGGGCCACACTGCAGGACGGTTGCTGCTGCTGCTGCTGCTGCTAATGCCACCCCAGGCCCTGCTGGAGGGACCCCTGCTGTTCGTGGCTCTGGTAAGCAGCACCCCCACCCCTACTACTGCTACCTGACGCAGGTCCTACTTCCCCAGCCCTGACCCTGTGCCCTCCTGTCTCCAGGTGTTCCGCCATGGGGACCGTGCCCCACTGGCCTCCTACCCCACAGACCCCCACAAGGAAGCGGCCTCCACCCTGTGGCCTCGAGGCTTGGGCCAGCTGACCAGGGTTAGGAGCAGCGGGGAGGGGGGACTGAAGAAAGGGAGGGGGTGGATGGGGGTCCTACTAAGGCCACCTCTGTCTCCAGGAGGGCATCCGCCAGCAGCTGGAGTTGGGCCGCTTCCTACGGAGGCGCTACAAGGCCTTCCTGAGCCCCGAGTACCGTCGGGAAGAGGTACTGTGCTGACCTTTGACCCCAGTGTTCCCTTTGACCTTTCACCTGTGGTCTTGGACTCCAACAACGTGACCTGCACCCCTCTGGGCCTGAGACAACCAGGACCCTATCCTGACCTTTAGCCTGTCTCCACCTGAGATACAGCTTTGTCTGGATGCCCATTCACTCCAAGTTGACCTTCTGACTACTGAACTTGTGTCTTTGACCTCTGTCTTGCCCCCGATTTTTTTAAGGGGATGGGGGTTTTGGGGATGGAGTCTCAGGTCTTGCTGGGCAGGCACTCTTTCGTTAAGCTACCCCTGTCCTGACCTCTGACCTTTGATTCTCCCTTCAATTCAGACCTTCTTTTTCTGTCTCCTGACCTTAGGCTCAGTTCTGGCCACTGACCCCTGACTGACTCCTCTGAGGACTGTGTACTGAACTTTGGCCCCACATTTCTGGCCCCCATCTTGACCTCTAACTTCTAGCCCCCAGTGACTTTGATCTTTCTAACCCTCTTTGGCTCAGCTGGCCCCTAAAGTCCAACACCTCACCCAGCTCTGAACTCTGACCCTTGCTTCCAACTTCCAAAGTTGCAGACAGACTCCTGAACTTGCCCCTGACTCTCCATGCCTGACTGTAGACCCCTCTTTCTGATCTTTAACCTACCCCCAAACTGAATCTGAAGCTTTTGATTTGGGGAACTGCTGACCCTGGCCTGTGCCCGCCCTCCTGTCACCTCCACCTTGCCCAGGTGTATATCCGCAGCACAGACTTCGACCGCACGCTGGAGAGCGCACAGGCCAACCTGGCTGGGTTGTTCCCTGAGGCTGCACCTGGGAGTCCAGAGGCTGACTGGAAGCCCATCCCAGTGCACACCGTGCCAGTTTCTGAGGACAAGGTCAGGAGGCTGGACCTGGAGGGAAAGGCAGGATGAGTCTGAGTTCAAGGCCAGTCTGGGCACTTTAGAGAGACTGTCTCAAAATGAAAAGTTTAACAACAGGGCTGAGGATGTTGTTCAGTGGCAGAACCCCTGCCCAGTGAGGGGCTGGGATGTGGCTCAGTGGTAGAGCCCATGCCTAGAATTCCCAGAAGGGCTAGGGTGTGGCTCAGTGGTAGAGCCCCTGCCTAGAATCCCCCAGTGAGGGGCTGGGGTGTGGCTCAGTGGTAGATCCCCTGCCTAGAATCCCCCAGTGAGGGGCTGGGGGGGGGCTCAGTGGTAAAGCCCCTGCCTAGAATCCCCCAGTGAGGGGCTGGGGTGTGGCTCAGTGGTAGAGCCCCTGCCTAGAGTCCCCCAGTGAGGGGCTGGAGTGTGGCTCAGTGGTAGAGCCCTGCCTAGAATTCCCAGAAGGGCTGGGGTGTGGCTCAGTGGTAGACCCCTGCCTAGAATCCCCAGTGAGGGGCTGGGGTGTGGCTCAGTGGTAGAGCCCCTGCCTAGAATCCCCCAGTGAGGTCTGGGGTGCGGCTCAGTGGTAGAGCTCTAGCCTAGAATCCCCTAGTGAGAGGCTGGGAAATGGCTTAGAGGTAGGGTCTTGCCTAGCCTGCCCAAAGCCTTGGATTCCATCCCTAGCACCCGGCACATACAAAAAGGGATAGGGGTGGCGGGGGGTGGCGTTGCTGGAGATGGCTCAGTGGTTAATAGTACTGACTGCTCTTGCAGAGGACTCAGGTTCAATTCCCAGGCCCCATATGGCAGCTAACAACCATCCATAACTACAGTTCCCTGGGATCCAATGCCGTCTTTTGACCTCCGTGGGCATTGCATGGCACAGGCACACTTAACATAGATGCAGGCAACACACTCATACACATAAAATAAAAATAATAAAAAATACTAAAAAAACCCAAAAAAACAAAAAAACAAAAAGGGATGGGAAGAAAGAAAGGGACACTGAGTTGGAGAAGGACAGAGGCAGCTCCACTTCCAGACACCCAGGAAGGTGCAGAGCAGCAGGACCCCAAGAGTGTGAGCTGCCATCCCAGCGCAGCAGAGCTGGAATAAAGGGGAGATTGGGAGAGAGGCACAGGCCTGAACCCCCAGCCACATGGCCCACTGCGAGCTCCCAGCTGGGCCGCTGTCCTCTGAGCCTCAGTTTTCCCCAGTTGCTGAGGTTCCCCATGCGTAGCTGTCCCCGGTACCATGAGCTCCTGCGGGAGTCCACAGAGGCTGCTGACTACCAGGAGGCCCTGGAAGGCTGGACGGTGAGCACTGGGGTGCTGGTGGGGCAAGGCAGGAAGTGGGGATTGGTCAGTGCTCACCCAACCCAATGCTGTCATCCAGGACTTCTTGACCCGCCTGGGCAACTTCACGGGGCTGTCCCTGGTTGGAGAACCCCTCCGCAGGGCGTGGAAAGTTCTGGACACGCTGATCTGCCAGGTGAGCCCTCACATCTATGAATTAGAGGTTTTAAATTCTC
Organism: Nannospalax galili; assembly: GCF_000622305.1. Lineage (NCBI taxonomy): Eukaryota > Metazoa > Chordata > Mammalia > Rodentia > Spalacidae > Nannospalax > Nannospalax galili. The sequence continues at coordinate 2,486,193 of NW_008348313.1, forward strand.
ATTTAGGCTAGCTGCTTATTGGAGCAAGTGATCTGGCCCTGTGTGAGTTCCCCATCCACGTGGTGAGGATGGTGTCTACACTTTGTTTCATGGTAGAGGTACTGACTGAGAGGGGCTACTCCAGATTGCACTGGTACCAGCTCCCCGAAATGTCAGATTCCAAAATACCTCTGGTCCTAGAGGGCTTGGGAAGGACTATGGGCTGAGCACTAGATACCCACTCTAGCCCACATTGTGGGGAGCTGGTTTTTGAGTTCAAATGAGGGCCAGAGTCTGGGAGATTTGGCTGTCAAGCACTAGGACCCATGATTTAAAAAAGAGGGGTGTTAGGCTTTGGAGGTGGTTCAGTCTGTGAAGTGCTTGTCGTGCAAGCATGAGGACCTGGGTTTGGATTCCCAGCACCTACATTAAAAATCCAGGTGCTAGCCAGGTGTGGTTGTGCACACCTTTAAACCAGCACTTGGGAGACAGAGATGTGAAATCCAGGCTAGCCTGGTCTACATAGGGAGTTCCAGACAAGCTGTGGATCTAGGGAGACCGTGCCTTAAAACAAAACAAAAATCTGGGTGCTGGACAGTTGGCTCAGCAGTTAAGAGCACTGGCTGCTCTTGCTGAGGACCGAGGTTCGGTTCCCAGCACTCACATGGAGGCTACCAATCTTCCCTAATTCCAGTTTCAGGGATCAGATGCCCTCTTCTGGCCTCTATGCGCATTGCAAGACTTGGAAGCACTTACACATGATGCAGGCAAACCTCATACACATAAAAAACAAACAAACAACCCCGAAAAACAAATGGAGGTCAGGAAGACAGCCAAAGTTCTCTTGACTGACCCTCTCTCTCCCCAGCGTGCCCATGGCCTTGCCCTCCCATCCTGGGCCTCCCCAGACGTCCTGAAGACACTGTCACAGATCTCAGCCCTGGATATCAGGGCACATGTGGGCCCACCCCGGGCAGCCGAAAAGGCTCAGCTGACAGGAGGTGAGGTGTAGAATCTGGGGGGAGAAGGGGCCTTCCTCAAGCAGGGGATGGGTATCTAAGCCTGGCTCTTGACCATCAGGGATTCTGTTGGATGCTATCCTCAGCAACTTCTCCCGGGCCCAGCGCCTGGGGCTGCCCCTCAAGATGGTCATGTACTCAGCTGTGAGTCCTTGGCGGGGGTGGGTGGATGGTAAGGAAGCCCTGGTAATCCCAGTGTAACCTCAGCCCACTGCCTCTGGTAACCCTTATCTCTAATGTTAGCGTTGGCACACCGAGTTACTAGCAGCAGTCTGTGAGGAGGGAAGGGATGGGGTCAGAGGGGCAAGAACCGACTGGATCCCTGGACCCCTTCTGCCGTATTCTGCATCTCCGGGCAAGCGTGATACAAGGGCTTCTTGCGGCAGGCGCCTGCCCCGTAGTGTGGGTCTGGTAGACATGTGGAGTACTAGCAGTATTCTGCAGGAATCCTGACTCAGCCCCCCATGGGAATCCCCTGCAGCATGACAGCACCCTGCTGGCCCTCCAGGGGGCCCTTGGCCTCTATGATGGGAACACCCCGCCCTACGCCGCCTGCCTGGCCTTCGAGTTCCGGGGGCGCTCTGGGGACCCTGAGGAGGAAGAAGACGGAGAGTGAGGATGAGTGGCAGTTTGGTTCTGGGCGGGATGGAGTCTCAGGAGGGGTGATGGGTAGTGCCACTGTATCCCCTCTGCCCCCAGGAACGTCACTGTCTCCCTCATCTACCGCAACGACACCTCCCGCCCGCCCCTGCCCCTCAGGATCCCCGGATGTCCGGCCCCCTGTCCACTAGGGCGCTTCCAGCAGCTGACCGCTCCAGCCCGACCTCCAGCTCACGGGGCCCCCTGCCATGGCTCATATGAGCCTGCCAGCCCCCCAGGTGACAGTCCTCTGCACAGGGGAGGGAGTGGGGAGTCCCCTCGGCCCGGGATTCACAACCCCCATGTTCTTCCCGCAGCCACGGTGCCCCTGCTGGCCGGAGCTGTGGCTGTGCTGGCTGTGCTGAGCTTGGGGCTCGGCCTGCTGGCCTGGAGGCCCAGCTGCCTGCGGGCCCTGGGGGGTGCTGTGTGAGCGGGGATGGGCAGCTCCCCCCAACCCCCAGCTGGCATGGATCCCAACACGTGTGCTCACCTGCTGCTCTGCCTGTCACTTACTGTGCGTGCGCATGGGGACTAGGGCTGGGCAGGCCGCACCGAGTGTGCGTGCACATACTCAGGTGTTGTATGGAGGTGCTAGCATCTACCTGTGGGGTTCCCAGGGCAGGCAGAATAACCATATTCCACATTAACAGGGAGCCTGTGGCCTCAGGTCACACGGAACCCTGAACAGTCCCCCAGCAGCCCCTTCTTGTGGGTGGCAGAACAGGCTGGTCGTCTTGGGTGTCCCCAGTATACTTGGGATCCAGATGGGGACAGGGTTCACCGGGGCCTGGCTTGAGAGGACTCATCATGGCCATGCTGGGTCCTCAGCAGACTGAGGGTCCCACCCTCCCACTGCCTAGCAGCTACTCAAGGCCCACTCCTGGAGCCCCACTCCCCGGTTTTAGTGCTGTCAGCTGACACTGGGAAAGCCAGGGGCTTTCACCTGGCCTGGGGAGGTCCATCGAGGCCCAAGTCCGGGAGCCAACCTAGCACTTTCCAATCCCAGCACTTGGGGCGCTAAGGATCACCTTGTCTTACAAGAACCTAAAGAAAACCCCTCAACTAGGGGCCCAAGTTTGGGGCTGGGGCCAGCCTGCGGCTGTGACTGGCGCCCACCAGCCCACCTTTCCTCACCAGACCGCTGGAGCACCCTCTGGAAACGGGCTCGAGGTGGACAAGTCCGCCTGTGCCTCACCTGCCCTGGACCCAGCTCGACACCCCGATTCCACCCAGGCCCGGACCAAGTCAAACAGCACAGTCCTTGGAGGGCAACGAAACAGCCATTTAATAGGAACTGGCAGAGCCCCCAGGGCTGTATGCCTCGTTCCCCGGGCAAACACAGACCCACACTGGCCAGAGGCCATGTGTGCAGCCAGGCAAACCAGAGCCAGCTGGGACATGCTTCAGAAGGGAAGGGTGTGGCTAAAAGAAAATTGGAACAGGACCCCCCAAGGAAAGTCCTTACAAAGGGGGACCCTTCCCTCCCTAAAACTAAAGTGTCACACAAGCTCAAAATAAAATATAAAGTAAAAGTGCTGCATTAGAAAAGTTTAAACTCGAAGGAAGCCCTTACCATGAGGGCCTGGCCCTAAAGTGTCGAATATGCTTAAAATAAAATGTTAAGTCAAAGTTCTGAGCCCTTACAATTAAAGGAAGTATCACACGGGAGTAAAACATCATGTAAAAATGCTGCATTGGAAAAGTAAAAAATTCAAGATGGCCTATACATATTGGTACTTGGGGCCTGGGCAACAGAGGGGTGGGGACCTTGCTGTGGCCACCCACCTCATCATGGCCTGAACGGTTCAGCTCCCAGGGGCTTGTGTCCTCCAGGGGTTGCAGGTGGCCACCTGTGGCTCATTCCCCATGAGCTGTGGATGAGGATAAGGACAACCCTCTTGGGGTCACTGATTGTGGCATCAGAACTAGGGGGTATTTGGGAAGGTACTCAAGCCTACTTTCCCAGTAGCCCAGACTACTCGTGCTGCACGGGTGGCTCTTCCCCACAGGCCTGGTCAGAGTACGGGGGTGGGGGGGGCTGCTCCTCCGCCAGCCCGTAGGTGGGGTGACCTCGGCTGCGCTTGGCCTCCTTGATATAGAGCTCCAGGAGCACCTTGGTGGGCTGCTTGTCCACCTGCTCCCGGGGCACCCCACGGCTCAGCAGCCAGCCCAGGAGGTCCTTGCGAGTTGGGTTGGGCCCCAACATGAGCTTGGTGCGGCCAGGCTGGCTCTGCCGCCAGAGCAGGCCCACGTCGGCGATGGTCTGTATCTCCATCACAGCCTCCAGCACAGTCATGCCCCGCACCAGCAAGCTGACCAGGGAGAGCCGCAGCTCGGAGGGTGCAGCTGTGAGCAGGCGCCGCTGCAAGCCCTGGGTGAAGGGCACGTCCTCAGGGGCCAGAGCCACAGGCCCCTCTGGGTCAAGGTAGATCCACTCGAGCATGCCCAGCTCGCGCACCAGCTGGATGCCTTCCTCCATGGTGGTCCACGGCCGGAAGGGCAGCTCGGTGGCCTCAAAATGCAGGGAGGACTCCCAGCGCTGGCGCCAGGCCTGCAGCAGCCAGCTTACTAGTGTCTGGCAGCCACCTCGCAGGGCCTTGCAACGGTAGTTGAAGATGGCGTCGTGGGTGAGGTCGCCCAGCAGCCCCAGCTCCCCGGAATTGAGAGACAGGGCAGGGCCCCCCTGGTCATACACCCGTAGGATCCAGGTGACCATGAGCTCATTGGGGCTCTGCCGGAAGCGCCGCGAGATGGCCAGCAGCTCGGTGTACGTGTAGTAGCGGTCCCCCCGGCCCGCCTGGGTGGGCACCAGCACTCTCTCGGCCATGGCCAGCAGCCTCAAGGGTCAGAGAGAGGGCCTGGGGCTGCTGTGGCAGAGGCTAGGAAAGGACAGGGGGTGCTGGGAGGTGGCAGGGCCACACTCCTATCTATCACCCCTCCAGAGTAGGAGCCCCTCAGACCTCCAGGTGTCAAAGGTCCTCAGGGTGGTTGGAGCCCAGTATTAGGTATCACAGGGATCCCCAAGCACAGCCCTGACAGGATGCCTCATGGCATAGGGTCAGCAGTGCTTCAAGAGCTCAGGACAGCCTGAACCTAGCTGTCTGTAAGGGCATAAAGACTGTTTCCTACCCCAGGCCACCCTTCTGCACTTACCTGGAGGGAGCTGGGCTGTGTGCACAAAGGCCTGCAGGCAGGAAGGAGAGGGGAAAGAGGCTGGTGAGGCTCAGGGAGATTGATACCCATTAGTCCCTTTTCCCAGTCAGGGCCCCTCAGACCCCCGGGTGTCAAAGGTCCCGGGGGGGGCACCATGTCCTCAGGGTACTCAGAGCCCAGTGCTGGACATCACAGGGGTCCCCATGAGCAATGACAGGATGTCTCAAGCCATTGCAGCCCAGCACCCCATTACTGTCTGAACTTAGGTCTGTCTGTACTAGCTAGTATTCCTACCTACCCCAGGCCACCCTTCTGCACTTACGTGGGAACCAGGCTGTCTGTAGGAACTGCCTAAAGGAAGAAGGGGAGAGGCTGGTGAGGCTCAGGGAGACTGCAACACTCCACTAGCCCTTCTCCCAGTCAGGGCCCCTCAGACCCCTGGGGTGTCAAAGGTTCAGGGGGGCACCATGTCCTCAGGGTACTCAGAGCCCAGTGCTGGACATCACAGAGGTCCCCCAGCACAGCCATGAAGACTCTGCTCCCAGGCTGCCCTTCTGTGCTTACCTGGAGGGAGCTGGGCTGTGTGCACAAGGCCTGGAGGCAGGAAGGACCAGAAGAGGCTGGTGAGGCTCAGGGAGACCGACACCCCACTAGTGCTTTCTCAAAGCAAGGGCCCCTCAGACCCCGGGTGTCGAAGGTCCTGGGGAGCACCATGTCCTCAGAGCCCAGTGCTGGACATCGCAGGGGTCCTGGTAGTCTCAGTCCTCCCCTGCCCCTTTCAGCCCCAAGGGGATACTATAGGCAAGAAAATGACTGACCCTGGTTTCTGAGAGTAACAGGGGACCAGTCCCCTTAGCCTGCTTTCCATCAAATATATTTAGTTTGGAATTCCTGACCTGCCTTCATGTCTCAAATGCTAGAGCTGCAGACACAGACCTGTACCACCACACCCATCTTGTTTACTTTTGTATGTAGCCCAGGCTGAACTTGGAACTCAGGATCCTCCTGACTTAGTGGTTTGGAGTACTGGGATTATAGGCACAGACTAGGACCATCCCTCTATGTCCACCTTGACCCGCGTGGGCTGCCTCACCTTCTGGAAGGTAGGCAGATGAGGTAGAGGCTGGGCCTGGCCCCCTGATCTCCCAGGGCACGAGGAAGATGCCCTTTGCCCCAGGCCTGCTTCCCCCCAGTCTTCTAAGCTGCCTGGCCTTGGGCAGCATCAGTTGTCCACTCTGTAACTTGGGGAAGTGACTTTCCAGAGCTTTCTGTGGAGAAACCTGCCTCTCACTGGCACCCTACTGCAATTTGGTGAGCTTTTTCTTTTTTTTTTTTCCTGTAGGAAGTCTTGATATATAGCCCAGGCTGGCCCCCAACTCATGATTATCCTGCCTCAGTCTCCCATGTGAGTCATCTGCCTGGCTATTTCTCAACTAAACACACACGTGCTCAGCACTATTTAGCAACATAAATTTAATCCACCTGTTGTTTAAATGCATCTAGAAATGTGAAGCTCAGCCCCAGGAATACCCCCGCAACTGCACTCACAAGCTCCATGTGACAGGGCTAGCAGAGCATGACCACAGGGGTAGGCATGGGTCTGCCTATCCACCTTCCCCAGGACCTCCCACCGCTCCCTATGCTCAGTGCAGGGTACCTCTTCACTAGCGGGCCTAGCACACTGATGTGTTAAAGACAAGGTCAGTGACACTGCAGTCACTGTCCTCTGGGCTTTCGCAGGGAACAATGGGGAATTCTTCCTGCCTCTGCTGCTTTGCTCTTGGAAACATCCCTCAGATAAATCTTGTTATCCTAACAATGTGCCAGCGTACACCCAAGGCTCTTTAAGAAGTGACTGATTCATACTTTTTCTTCCACTCTACATTTTAGGCAGTCCTTATCTCTGAAGGCAGGGCACGTTGCTACCCTGAGTACACAGAGGGCTCAGACACCTGCTCCAGCCAGCACCCAGGTTCAGCTGCCTGGGCTCCCATAACTAAGACAGCTTCTGCAGATAAACACCCTCCATTCTTGGTAAATTAGGTGCCAGGGAAACTGACACAAAGCTACTTCACATGAAGGTGAACTAGCTGCGACCTGTTCAAATCAAGGAGTGAGAGTCCTTACCACAGAGCCGATGCTGGTAGGTGTCCTTTGGCTTGAAGATACACCTGTAACACAGGGAGGATGTGATGAGGACACACGTGGGGACCGCTTATATACAGAACTTCAAAAACCAGGCTCCTCAGATCCCAGGTGTCAAAGGTCCTGGGGGGCACTGTGTCCTCAAGGCTGATCGGAGCCCAGTGCTAGACATCATGGGAGCCCTGGACCTGGCCCAGAGGTCATGGCCACTTGTCCTCAGGATGGAGGCCAAGTGAGGAGAGCAGAGATCAAAAAACACAAGACCCAGAGATGCTTCCACTCAACCCAGCGACAGAACCAGAGACTCCTTTGGGATGGGCTGCCAAGACCTTGCTCAGCCCAGGTGTGAACAGATCTGGGAGAAGGCAGGGGAGAGCACTTAGCAATGCACACAGCAGGCTCCCAGAGGAAGGGGGTGGGGAGGAAGTCAGCAGCTCCCTTCAGGCAGGGGCCCACATGGTCAGGAGCGTTCCAGATCTTTGAGCACCAATTTACCAATTCCTTCGCCCCACCCTGTCCCGTGCTTTGCAGAGTCGAGGCTTGACCCCAGGACATCACCCATTGCTGGGCAACACGTCCACACTTGGCCCTAGACAATCCCTGCACCCCGCCCCAGGCTTTGCAGAGTCGGGACTTGAACCCATGACATCATCCACGCTGGGCAACGCGTCCACGCTTGGCTTTTTCCCCATCTATCCCTCTTCCATCATGCCAGGGTCCTCGCAGGTCAGCACAAGCCCAGTTTCCACCTGCTTCTCCCAGCAACCCGGAGGTCCACGTGCGGTGCACACTCACTTCCGCCTGGATGCCCCCCCAATCCTCACACGCTCTAAAGATCCCACGGGGTGCAGTGGTAGGGCTCCTAAGGAGAGATCCTGGCGGGAGGGAACACAAGGGAGGAGCACACGGATGTCATCCTGGGGGGGCGGAATTAGATGTCACACCTCCGGCCCTGTCACCCCCAGATGGGTAAGATGGCGGACGAGACCCGCGATGAGAGCAGCAGAAATGGCGGAGGCCGCCTGACGTGCACACAAAGGCCATCCCCCTCACCTGCCGCAAGGAAGCGCTCCCAAAGGGCCCGCCCTCGCCCCTCTAGGGACACCCGGGCTCCAGCGCGGGCCCGAGGCCCACGCAGCGCTCCGGACCCGGTCCACGTAACAAGGGCCCCCGAGACCAAGCCCCGCACCCCAGGACACGCGCATCCCCGAGCCCGAAGCCACGCCACGGACCGGAAGGCGTGAGACAAGCCAAAAAACACTCACCCCACACCTTCTCAGCAGCCGCTCGCCACCCACAAGAACGCGTCGCGGCCGCGAGTCCCGCTTTATACCGCGCGCCGCTCGGCAGGCCCCGCCCCCGGCGCCCTGAGGCTCTCCTCGGACTCCGCCTCTTTCAGGCTTCCGAAGCGGTGCTCACCAGGCCCCGCCCCGGGTGCTCCTCAGGACCCGACCCCGGCAACCCTCTGACTCCGCATCTCTCAGGCTCCCAGGGCCGCGATCCTCAGGCTCCACCCCAGCATCTTCAAGCCCCGCCCCGACGCCCCTCCGGCTCCGCGCCCGGCACCGCTCATGCTCCGTGGTGAGGCAGGCAACACTGCCCTTGCGTCAGAAGCCCTTCTTTGCCGTAAGGGAAAGAACAGTCGTTCACTGCCACTAGACACTTCCTGACCAGGGAGATGTGTTGCCTCTGAGAAGGACAAGGAAAGGAAGGAGGAGGAAGGACGCATCTGGACCGTCATTCTGTTACGCACGACTGGCAGTGCTGAGGCAGCCCCGAATAAGGGGCGGGAAGAGAAAGGACCCACCCCCGAGTGGGCGGAGACATGACCGGAAGCCACCCGAACTACCAGCTCAGCAGAAGGGCGGGCGGGTCACGCTTAAAGGGCCGACCCAAGGGAGGTGGGGGTCGGGGGGGATGCGGGGCCACTGGGAGATTGACAGGCGGTGGAGGGACGCACCCGCGTGGCTCAGAGGCGGAGCTGAAGAGTGATGTGCGGGGCCTGAGCGGGCCCAGAAGGCGGGGATTCCATCAGTCCCAAGGAGGAGGGTGGGAGAACCGAGTCCGGGGCGGAGGCTGGGGAGGACCTCTGGGTCTGATGGAGGAGGCTGGGAGGATCCCTGGGTCTGAAGGAGGAGATTGGGGAGGATCCTGGGTCTGAAGGAGGAGGCTGGGGAGGACCACTGAGTCAGAAGGAGGAGGCTGGGAGACCACTGAGTCTGAAGGAGGAGGCTGGAGAAGACTTCTGGGTCTGGGGGAGGAGGCTGAGGAGGACCCATTGGGATGCTGACCTGTATCCGTGCTTGGAGCTGGGTCAGGGCACCCTCCCCTCCCCTCTACTGTGTTGACACCGCCTTCCTCTGCACAGCTGGGGCTCCGCCTCTTCTCCGGTTCATGGGCCATGTGTCCCTGCTTCTGCCCAGGATCTGGAGTCTGTCGATCCTGGCGGGGCAGCTTATGGAGGCTCAGCGGTTGGAGCATTGACTGAGCTTGCAGAGGACCCGGGTTCGAATCCCAGCACCCACATGACAACTAACACCCGTCCGTAACTTCAATTCCAGAGGATCCGACGCCCTCCTTTGACCACCGCGGCCATTGCACACACGATGCACTTACGCACATTCAGGAAGTGTTCCTCTAGCACGAAGCCCCGGGTTCCATTCCTGATGCCGTGGAAACCAGGCGTGATGACACATCGGCCATCCCAGCACATAGGGGTGGCGGCTGGTCCAGCCGATCACACCTTCAGGTTCATTCTTGGCTACATAGTGAGTTGGAGACCAGCCTGGGCTACATGAGAGCTTGTCTGTTTTATTATTTAATGTGTATGAATGTACTGCCTGCATGTGTGTAAGTGCAGCCGTGTCTGCAGTGCCACAGAGCCCCAGCCCCTGCGGAGTGGATCTGGGCCGTGGCTCAGCAGATGCCAGTGGACCCAGACCTTCCAGACCCCAGCACTGGGGGCCAGCCTGGTCTACACAGCCAGTTCTGGGCCACCGGGTGACTACTAAGCCCTGTCTCCAAACACACAGCAACAAAACGAATCTAAAGGCCGAAGCCCCGGCCTGTGGTGAGCCAGCTGCTCAAGAAGTATGACCACCACGGATATGCAGGGAAGCTCATCCACTAAGCGCCACGTATATGCAGGCGCTCCTTCTTTGGTCTTTTACCTCAGTCCTTTCTCTTTCCGAGAGAGAGAGAGAGAGAGAGAGAGAGAGAGAGAGAGAGAGAATGTAGGACAGGGAACTCTAGGTAGAGAAAGCCACCAGGCCAAGACACAGATCAAACCTAATAGTCATCAGGAATTTTGGCCTGACATAATGTGCAGTCAAAGAGGGAGACCTCTTGAGTTTTTCCTCTGAAGTTCAGGGAGGAGATTGGCCCATCTGTGCCATCCATGTGTGAGCTAAGTAGCAGTCACATCTGTAGGGGACAGCCAGGGCCAGGACTGTACAAGGTAAACCTGAAAGTTGACCCTAGTACTGGAGAGGCAGAGGCAGGTGGATCTCTGAGTTCGAGGCCAGCCTGGTGTACATAGAGAGTTCCAGGCCAGCTGGGGCTGTAGGGAGATCTTGTCTTCAAACAAACACACAAAAAGGAATATTCTCAGCAGAAGATAAAGATTTTTCTTCAAAATACAGATTACTCATCTGGGTTGAGGGGAGCCAGAGGGCACAGAAGTTCTGAGCTGCAGGCAAGGACAGGGGTCACAAGCAGGCTTGTGGACACCAGCACAGACCATTGCCGTGTTCTAAGACCACATGGCCTGGATTGCCAGAATGGACCAGAAGTTCATGTAGTTGAGATATGAGAAGAGACCTGGGTGGAGGGGGTGACGCACATCTCAGCCCCCACCACTTGCCCCATCCTGGGGTTTAGCCCAATCCAGTCCCCTGCCAGGTCCCCAAACCCAGACTCAACTGCACTCACACCTGGTTCTCATGCTACTCCCAGCTTCCAAGCATCCCAGCTCAGCCCAGTTTCCTCAGGGCCCTGTGTACACCTCCACCCCACCCCTAACTTCCCCACCCCCACCACAGCACGGTGCCCTCTGCACCCAGGAGGCCAGCCAGACCAATCATGGAGAAGAAGAAGACGATGACCCAGGCCAGATAGAAGCTGATGCCCAGGTTGTAGGTCATGCCCTCCTGCAAGTACTTCCAGGCCTGCATCAGGTAGAACAGGACACCCAGGATGATGCTGATCCCTGTGAGAGCACAAATGCAAGGGAGTTGGGTGAGGCCCTCTGCTAACATGAGACTTTCTTTTGCCTCCCTCCCTCCCTCCCTCCCTCCCTTCTTCATTCCTTTACTTTTGTTCTTAGAACAGTTTTATTAACTTTAAAAGAAAAACAGCTCAGGGCAGGCAAGCTGTAACTCTCAGCAGCTACCTTTTGAGCTACCGTACCAAGGCCAGCCTGGGCTGCATAGCAAGCTCTTGTCTCAAAATGGTAACGACAGAGAAGAAAGGAAGGGAGGGAGAAGGGAAGGAGGGAGACCACTGGGCGAGGGGGTCAGGAAAGCCCAAAGTATTCACTTAGGTTCCCTCAGAAAGAAAGAGAACAAAGGAAAAGAAAAGCCGGCTCATGGGGCCTCCCTCAGCATTTTTGCATGAGTGAGCGCAGCCCTGAGCCATTCCCTGCACCTCCACCTCCTGAGTGCTGGGATCACAGACCTGAGCCACCAAGTCTAGTTTGTGCAGTTTGGGGTATGGACTCAGGGCTCTGTGCATGGTAGGCAAGCATGCTGTGGACTGGGCCACACCTCCAGTTCTCTGTTCTTTTTTCTTTCCTCTCCTCTTTCCCTCCCTCCCCTCCTTCACCAACTTCCCCCCTCCCTCCTCCCTCCTCCTTCGTTCCTCTTTCTGTTGTCATTTTGAGGCAAGACCTTGCTATGTAGCCCAGGCTGGCACTGACCTTGCCGTGTAGCCCAGGCTGGCCTCCAGCTTGCTGCACTCCTGTTACCTCAGCCTCCCAAGCTAGGCTTACGCATGTGTCCCCGTGTCTAGCATTGTCCTCCATTTGACCTCCAGATCCCACCCTTCTGCCCGTGGCCTCCTGGCAGTGCCCTGGTGGGAGGCATTCGAGTGATGCCCTAGTGACTATTGGAGCAGCTCTGGGATTCCCAGACCAGGCTTCTGCCCCTTATGTCAGGACGGCCACTCCTATCTGAGCCTCTGTCCCTTCATATGTACAGTGGGCATCGCTGGAGGACCCCTCTCTGAGGGCCACCGTGCAGGCATGTTGTGATTGGTGTGCATGCCCTCCTGACCACGGGAAACCGCTAAGACTGGATTCATAGGACATCAGCTCCTTAACGTTGGGCTTCTGGAATCACAGACGAAACTCTCAACCATGCTGGGTATGTTGGATTGACAGGCATTAAAAATAAGTTGTAAAAAAGGAAAAAACTTTGGGGCTGGAGAGACGGCTCAGCGGTCAGAGCACTGGTTGTTCTTCCAGAGGACCCGAGTTCGAATCCCAGCACCCACATGGCAGCTAACAACTGTCCATAACCCCAGTTCCAGGAGGATTCGATGACCTCTTCTGACCTCTGGGCACTGCATGACATGGGTGCACTTACGTGCAGGCATAACACTCATACACATAAAAATAAACATTTTTAAAAGATACTTTTTGGCCGGGCGTGGTGGCACACGCCTTTAATCCCAGCACTCGGGAGGTGGAGGCAGGCGGATATCTGTGAGTTCAAGGCCAGCCTGATCTACATAGTGAGTTCCAGGACAGCTGGGGCTACAGGGAGACCCTGTCTCAAAAAAGACAAAAATAATAATAATAATAATTCAGCAACATTAAAAAAAAAGATACTTTTTGGACTGTACTAGGCTATTTTCTTTTAAAAACACTCTATTATTTTTATCTTATGTGAGTGTATTCCCTGGATGTGTGTAAGTGCATGTGTGTCATGCAATGTTGAAGAGTTCAGAAGACGGTGTCAGATCCCCTGGAATTGGAGTCACGGATGGTTGTTAGCCACTGTGTGGGTTCTGGGAATCAAACCCAGGTCCTCTGCAACAAGAGCTGCTGGTGCTCTAACCGCTGAGCCGTCTGTCCAACCCCTGAGCTATTTTCTTGAATTCTTGAAAGTAATATAGTGTTTCCCATTAGGTTAAAAGAGGGACTTGCACCAGGCATGGTGGATCTCTGTGAGTTCAAGGCCAGCCTGGTCTACATAGTGAGTTCCAGGACAGCTGGGGCTGCAGGGAGACCCTGTCTCTAGAAGACTGGAAAAATGCCTTATTTTAAACTGAGGTGTTTTCTATCCTTTGAGCCTATGTTTAAACAATTACATAGATATTTTAAAGAGCCGTTTATTTTATGTGGGTGCGTGTTTGCCTGCATGTACATATGTGCACCTCATGCCCATAATACACACAGAGGCCAGAAGAGGGTGTTGGATCCTCTGGAACTGGAGTTACAGGCCATTGTGAGCTGCCCTGTGTGTGCCTAACTCCGGGCTTCTGCAAGAGAAGCCAGTGCTCTTAACTGCCAAGACATTGCTTTAGCCCCAACAATTTTATTTATTTGCTTATTTACTTATTTATTTTTTATCTTTTTGATACAGGGTCTCCCTGTAGCCCCAGCTGTCCTGGAACTCACTATGTAGACTAGGCTGGCCTCCAACTCACAGAGATCTGCCTGCTTCTGCCTCCTGAGTGCTGGGATTAAAGACGTATGCCACCATGCCCAGCTCAACAATTATATTTAAACAGAACTGTGGTCTTGTGATCCCACCAATGGAGAGGCTGAAGCAAGCCGGAGTTCAGGCTAGCCTGGGCTACAGAGTGAGACTCAATCTCAAAAAAATGGCCAGACTAACAATTTAGAAAGAGCTCCCAGACAATAGGGAAATTCAAACCCCAGTTATTGATCAGCAATATCGATCAGCAAACAGGAAGCTGTGTGTTCTCTGCTCTCGGGGACCCTCTGTTCCCTGTAAACTCAAGCTATTCTAATCAGTTTATTAATTTTGAATTGTTTGAGTGAGTCTGAGAGTTAAAGAGCTAACATCAAGTGCTGGCCTCTCTATCCCCCCTGAAGACCACCCCCATCCCTGCTTCCTTTTTTTGAAACACTCTCATAGCCCAGGCTGCCCTTGAACTTGTGATTCTCCCTCCTCGGCCTCCTGAGTGCTGGGATTTCAGGTCTGTGCCAACATGCCCTGCCCCTCCTTTGAAGAGCAGACCCACATACAGTACCTCATTCACATGTGTCTGGAGCCTTAGAAGGGTCACTAACACTTTAATGAACCCTAAGAGCTTGTCTGGGGGTTCCCGCAGGGGATTTGTGGTTATTCAAATCACCTCATCAGAACAACAGTCCTCTACTGAGTATGGAGGGACACATGTGGAAGAGTGAGGGAGGGAGGGGGACACTGGCCTAGCTGGTCCGTTCAGCCGAACCAACCACGGGCCTCAGTGGGGTGACAGATGATGCACCTTCGGTGACCAAGTTGACCTTTTCTAGCTGAACGGTTCTGCATCTCCACATGACAAAAACAGTTAATCCCCATTGGGCTGAGGATATAGGTCAGTGGACAAGGTTCTTGCCTAGCATACAGGAAGCTCTGGGTTCCGTCCCCAGTACTGTGTAAACTGGATATGGTGGTGCACACCTGGAATCCCCCCACTGGGGAGGTAGAGGCAGGTGGATCAGCAGTTCATGGTCATCCTTGACCACATACTGAGTTCAAGGCCAGCCTGGGCTACATGAGACTCCGTTTAAAAAAGGAGAAAGGGAAACGTATTGCTATACAAGAGAGAAGGAAAATGTGGCTTGGAGAAATGAATCAGCCTGTTGGGAAGGTGGGGCAGGACTGGAGATGGGGCTGGGGAGGGGCTGGAGTCAAGGCTGTGCTGGGGACAGAGTTAGGCAGAGGATGCCCCTGGGTGATGGTTGAGGACAAGGATGGAGTTGGGAATGCCTTGGGTTGAGTTTGAGAGGGAAGTTCACAGCCCACAGGCTGGAGTGAGAGGAAGGCGGGGCTGGGGTGGACAGGCTTTAGGTTGAAGTTGAGCTTCACAGGTGCTCGGGGCTGGGTTGACCTTGGGATGAGCATGGGAGGTGATGAGCTTGAGGTCACATGGATGTTGAGGATGTAAACAGGGTGGTCTGGGAAGGGATGGGATTGTGCTGAGATGAGAAGGGAGGCAGAGGTGTTGGACAGGAGGACTGGGTGTTCGGGATTTGCTGCAGACGGTGTGGGAGTTGGAGATGAGGCTGGTTTGGGAGGTTGGTTTATGGTGCTGGGTTGCAGATGTTGTTCAGAGGTAGGACTGAGGGGTGGTGGTGAGGCTGAGAATAGATTGCACTTGGAGTACAGTAGGGACGGGGTTGGCCTTTGTGCCAGGGAACCAAGGGAAAGCATTGGAGCGGCGTGCCTGTCACGAGGCTGCAGACGAAGAGGGAGAAGTCCATCAGGGGCAGGCTGGTGCTGGGCAGGAAGATGGTGCCGATCAGACCCATGCACAGGCAGAAGCTCATGATGCCCGCGATGAGGAGGAAGTCCCAGGCCAGGTCCAGCAAGTCTGGGGGAGAGGAAGACCAAGACACCAAGACTGCTGGGGACGGCCCAGTCCGTCAGGTGTCTGCCATGCGGGCTAAAGACTTGAGTTGCATCCCTAGAACGCACTAAAGAAAGTGGGTACAATGGCAAGTGTCTGTAAGCTCAACACAAGGGGTAAATACAGGCAGATACCTGGAGCTTGCTGGCCAGCTAGCCTAGGCTATTTGGTAAGTTCCAGGCCAGTGAAAGACCCCTGTCTCCAAAATAATATGGGGGGAGGCTTTAGATAGCCTCGCAGTTAAGAGTGCTCACTGATCTTCCAGAAGACCCAAGTTTGGTGCCCGACTCCCACAATGGGGGGGCTCACAACTGCCTGTACCTCTAGTTTCAAGGGATCTGACACCCTCCATGGGCACTTGTATACACACACACACACACACACACACACACACACACACACACATGCACACACAAATATAATTAAATCTTAAGTAGTAAGGTGAATGGGGCTGGAGAGATGTTCAGCAGTTAAGAGCACTGGCTGCCCTTGCAGAGGACCCAGATTTGGTTCCCAGCACCCATGTGGCAGCTCACAACTGTCTATAACTCCAGTTCCAGGGGATCTGATAGAGCAGTGCATGCCTTTAATCCCAGCACTTGGGAGGCAGATCTCTGTGAGTTCAAGGCCAGCCTGGTCTACACAGTGAGTTCCAGGCCAGCTGGGACTACAGGGAGACCCTGTCTCAAAAAAAAAAAAAAAAGAAAGAAAAGGAAAAAGAAAAAATACAAGAAAATAGGTGTGAGGTAGGAGGAGGGTCGACCTTACAAGCGTTTTTGTCGTATTCATTCATGCAGGAGATGTCCAGGCATCGTGTATAGAAAATAGTGTCAATAGGGATGGTTTGGGAGCTGGTGGGGTCATCCAGGGGCTTCAGGGGCACTTGGAAGTGGATCCAGGGTTGCCCAAAGCTGATAAGGCTGATCATCACCATGCCAGCCAGGGTCAGCGCCAGGCTCAGGTGGCGGCTGATCTTCCTGGCCTCAAGTAGCAGCCTCCAGCCAATGGGGACCAGCGACAGGTGATGGCACTTGCTGTGGAACCTGCGGCAGATCACAGGTGGCCAGCATCAGCAGGAGATTGCCCACCTTGCCCAGTCTCCCTACATCCATCCTTCAAACCTCACCTGCCCCACATCCACCCTGATGACACACCCAGGTGCTGCCTCCAAGCCCTGTCATACCTTCAGTCTCATTATCAATTATTTTTTATTATTACTATCATTATTTTTAGTTGAATGTTTTGCCTGCATGTATGTATATGCACCAAATACATGCAGTTTCCACAGAGACCAGAAGAGGGCGTCAGATCCCCCATAGAACTGGAGTTATAGATGGTTGTTAGCCACCATGTGGGTGCTGGGAACTGAACCCAGGTCCTCTGCAAGAGCAGCTGGTGCTCTTAACCACGGGACCATCCCTCCAGCCCTACACACCTCCAGATTCTGATGCAACTGCATCTAGCCTTGAAGTTGGCTTCCTGTGCACCCCTCTGCCACTTACCTACTGGAATCCATTGCGATGGAACTGGTTGGCAGGTTGTAAAAACTGCCTAGAGTACTCTGGCTGCTTAGTGAGCCCTGTAATGCTTCTGGTAAGCTCTCCTTGGAGTCCCAGACAAAGGACTTAAAGCTCTTGATGCTGGCCGGGGAGCTCTGGGTGAGGGACAGAGGAATGTCTACCTTGGTCTGGGTTTGTTTTCTGGGGAAGTTGGGTGGCAGGGTTGTGAAGGAATGGCTTTCCGTATCCATTTGGTGGTTGTGGATATCCAAATGGTCTCTGTTCAGGTTAAGAGAACTTACAGACCTTAAATAGCGATTATGGTAAATCGAGGCGGGCTCACGGGAACTGAGCCAGCGATTGTAGGCAACAGATGGTGAGTTTGGTGAGCCGAGTGTGTGATCTTCAATAATGGAGGAAGGCTCTTGGGTGCTGAGGTTGTGAGGGAGGGTGACGGGGCAGAGGGGCCTGGATGTTGAGCTTTTGAGAGAGAAGAGCTGTTGATGGTGATGGTGACGGTGACGGTGACAGTTCCTCGATACTGACACTTCGAAAGGAAATACTTGATGGTGTTTTGTGGATGCTGACCCTTTGAGTGAGTGGTGGTTCCTGGATGCTGACCCTTCGGGTGGAGGGGGCTGACGGTGGTTCCTGGATGCTGACCCTTCGGGTGGAGGGGGCCGATGGTGGTTCCTGGAAGCTGACCCTTCGGGTGGAGGGAACTGATGGTCGTTCCTGGGTGCTGACCCTTTGGATGGAGAGCGGGTGCTGGTTGCTGAACCTGGGAGTGTGGGTGATTGACATGGGCTTTTGCAGCCCACTGTTCTGGTGACCTTGTGTAGCATACTGGCGATTGGGGGTCCTTGTCAGAGAGGCTTGGGTTTCATATGGCCTTCTTCTGGGAGCTGCTGGCCTTGTACTATGGTCAGATGTGTTGTTCTGGTTCATGTTCAGAGGCAAGGCAGGGCCAGTCCCTGGATATAGTCCCCTCGTGTCAGCCTCTTCTTCCAGATACTTCCATGGCTGCCTGGAAACCTGTAGGTCTCGCTTTGAGGTTCAGGCTGCTTCCCTCTCTCTCTAGATCCTGCTCACGATTGTTGTCCCCACACAGCAGTGAGGGACTCAGTCATACCAGCAGCTGGGGGAACGGTGGGTTCTATGACAGTTGGAGGGATTCCAAGAGGACGCAACATTGGCCATGGCGTCAGAGTCCACCAGAGATATTCGTGAGTGACCGGGTGCTAAGGCAGGGCCAGGGGACCAGACAAAGTCAGAATTGGAGCAGACAGGGAGATGTTGGGTTGGTGATGGACCAGGACAGGCCAGGTCAGGCCTAGGTAGGTCTGAGTCAGGACTGGGTCAGCAGCATGTCTGAGATGCATCGGCAGTTTCTAGAGGGCCTGAGATCTGAACTTTATACTTCTACCTATTTGTGTTTTTCCTCTAAGCCAGCTTCTTCCTTTTGTCCCCTCTCTACCTCCATCACTCTCTACAACCCTCTCCCCTTCTGTTCAGTCTCCTTCATTCCCCTGGGTCTACTCCCTGCCCCTGAAGACCTCCAGTTAGGGTTGGGGAGAGAAGGCAGAAGCGGCCACGACTTGGTAAGGTGGGAGCATTAGGCAGGCACCCCAAACAGGGCAGGGGACCTTAAAAACACCATTTCCCAGGTAGGCATCACATCCTGTGATCCCAACACTCAGAGGCAGGAGGGTTGCATTGAGTTTGAGGTCATCTCGGGTTACAGAGTAAGATGTCTCAAAACAACAAAAATAACCAAAACACTTGACTCTTTCCTGACTTTATTATTTGATTTTTAAAATTTATTTAATTTTATGTGTATGAGTGTATTGCCTGCATGTATGTAAGTGTGCTATGTGTGCTCAGTGACCACAGAGACCAGAAGAGGGTATCAGATCCCCTGGAACTGGAATTACAGATGGTTGTAGCCGCCATGTGGGTTCTAGAAACTGAACTCGGGTCCTCTGCGAGAGCAGCCAGTGCTCTTAACCGCTGAGCATCTCTCCAGCTCCCATTTTCTGATTTTTAAAATCTTTATATTTTTATTTATTTGTTTTGGTTTTATGTGTATGAGTGTGATGCCTGCATGTAGGGAGGTGCACCAACGTCACACAATGCCCTCAGAGGACAGAGGAGGGCGTTGGATCCCTTGGAACTGGAGTTCCGCATGGTTGTTAGCCTCCTTGAGGGTGCTGGGATTCAAACCTGGGTCCTCTGCAAGAGCAGCCAGTGCTTGTAACTGCTGAGCCAGCTCTCCAGCCCTGATTTTTTTTTATACTGCACTTTAGAGGGAAAAAGACTCATAATTTAAAAATGTTTATTTACACAAATATCAATATTATGTTTATTTTAAAAATTTGCTTATTGATTGATTGTTATTTTCTGTGTATGAGTGTTTTGCTTATATGTATTTACTTGTGCTGTGTGCATGTGGTGCTCATGGAGGCCAGAAGAGGTTGTTCAATCCCCTGGAACTGCAGTGATGGACAGTATTGACATCATGTGGGTGCTGGAAACCAAACCTGGGTCCTTTGCAAGAGCAGCCGGTGCTCCTAGCTACTGAGCCATCTTTTTGGCTCCCAGATTTATTTATTTTTATGTCTATTTATTTTGTGTGCTGAACATGTGCCATGGGATGCGTGTGGAGACAAAAGGACCTGTAGGAGTCAGTTCTGTCCTTCTACCACGACTGCTCTGGAATTGAGCTCAGATTGTCAGGCTTGGGAGCAAATTGCTCTTACCCATTGAACCATCTCGATGCCCCCCCCAGAATCTATCTATCTATCATCTATCTTTCTATGGTCTTTCTGTTTAGCCCTGTCTGGCCTCAAACTCACTGTGTAACCCAAGTTGGCCCCAAGCTTGTGACAGTCCTCCTGGCTTAGCCTCTTGAGTGCTGAGATCATAGACAGGTGCCACCATGCCTGGCTTGATTAGATTTTAGTAATTATATAACATTGGGTTTCATAGAGAATCTAGGCATTGTTCTTAATAGATGTTGTAATGCTTTTAAAAAATGGCCAAAGGTAATTTTTAAGACATGCCTGGCTGGGGCTGGTGACGCAAGCCGTTAGGGTTAGTACTGGGGAGCCAGAGGTAGGGGATCTCTGTTAGTTCCAGGCCAGTGAGGGCCACATCGTGAGAGTCTGTCTCAACCCTTCCCGGAAGACAAGCCTGATTCCATGATACATTCAATTTTAAAGGTGTTAAAACTGCATTTTAGAGTCAGTGAAATATGGTATATTCCTTTTTTTTTAAGCTGCTGGAACAGGATTTCAAAATTAAGCAGCAGTAATTTAAGTCAAAGAGTTGCTGGGCATGGATGGTGTCCCCCTGTAATCCCTGCACTCACTATGTTAAGGCAGGAGGAGCTCCACAGTTTGAGATCAGTCTGATATACATAGTGAGTTCCAGGCCAGTCAGGGTTACAAACTGAGACCTTGCCTAAAAACAAATAACAAAACCAGGTCAGTGAGATGGTTCAGTGCATAAAGGTGCTTCCCACCATCCATCCTGATGTCCTGAATTCGATCACAACCTGAGTTTGATCATTGGGACCCACATCATGGAAGGTCCCACAAGATGTCCTTTAATCCCACACATATACACACTAACACAATCAATCATCAGTCAATCAATCAGCCAATCAATCAATCAATCATCAATCAATCAATCAATCAATCATCAATGTAATTAAAAGAAAACAAACTTTGGCCGTGGCTGTCGTTCAGATAGTAGAGTGCTGTGTGTTCCATCTCCAGCATCACGTAAACCAAATGTGGTGGTGCACACCTGTTATCCCAGCACTGGGGAGGTAGAAGCAGAAGGATCAGGAGTTCAAGGTCATCCTTGGCTACTTAGTGAGTTCAAAGCCAGCCTGGGCTACATGAGAAGGCTTGCCTCAAAAACAAAGAAAGTGATCAATGGGTGAGTGACCCAGGAAGAGGGCACACTGCGTCAAGGCTGCAAGGTAGGGCGACCCTTGGAGACAGCAGAAACAAGGCTGAGAGTGAGGCCATGGGACTGGACTTGGTGAGCGTGGGGTGGCCGGCTATCTGCATCAAGATTACTGATGGGCAACTGTGTCAGAAGAGGACTGTGAATGGAAGGAATTGCAGATGATGTTGCAGGTTATGTTGGCTTTGGGGCTGGCCTAGCAACAGCTGTCATGGAGGAGATGGCTGTGGGTGGGAGGGGTGACTCAGAAGAAAGATGAAGGTGGAGCTGGGTGTGCGGGAAGGTGGTGGAGGAAGATTCAGGTCCCCCAGAACACGCTTCCTCCCCAGACAACCTCCTCTGCTCCTGGGAGGAGGACCGCAAGATGGTCCTGCGGGCCTGGTCCTTCGTCTTCATCTCCCTGGCGACTGTGTTGTTGTTCAGCGTGATAGATGGGCGGATTGCCTACCTGCAGGGTTCATACGTTGGATTCCTGGGATTCTGGATTGACTGCAGGAGGCACAAGTGTGCCAACGTGGGCCAAGTAACCGGTCAGTGCACAGGCTGCGGGGTCCTGCTGATGGGTGCTGAAGCTGATGGGGGCAGTGCTCCTGCAGGAGTCTCTCTGAGGGAGGAGCTTAGGGCCGATGGTGGGGTACATCATTGTTGTTGGATGGTAACTTTGTGAATGACAGTGGGATTATTTTGGAGGTGATTTTGGTGATGTGAGTGGGGGTGATGCTTTTCCCTTTTCAGTTTTTTTTTGAGGGGTGTGGGGGATAGAACTCAAGGCCTTGAAAATGCTAGGCAGGGCTCTGCCACTGAGCCACAGCCCAGCCCCTCACTGGGGGATTCTAGGCAGGGCTCTGCCACTGAGCCACAGCCCAGCCCCTCACTGGGGGATTCTAGGCAGGGCTCTGCCACTGAGCCACAGCCCAGCCCCTCACTGGGGGATTCTAGGCAGGGCTCTGCCACTGAGCCACAGCCCAGCCCCTCACTGGGGGATTCTAGGTAGGGCTCTGACACTGAGCCACACCCACAGCCCCTTAGAGCTCTTTTTATTTATTTTGTAACTTGGTCTCACTAAGTTGCTAAGGCAGGTCTTGAAGCAGTTGCAGTCCTGCCTCAGCCTCCCTAGTATCTGGGATGACAGGTGTGCACCACCAGGCCCTGCAGTTCAGGTGATTTGCATACAGGGGTGTCTTTTGGGCTCCTCATGGTGTCAGAGGGAGGGATCTGGGACTGAGGGTTGGGTGGCTGTAGCCACCTCTCTAACTCTCCTCCTCAGTTTACATTCACATGAGCAAGGGCTTCATACTCCTCGCCATGGCTCTGTGCCCCATCCTCCTGTCCAGCATGTTCCTGTCCTTCTGGTCAGTCTGCCGCCGCCTGAACAAGGTCGATTATGTCTTCAGTTCCCTTAGCATAGGCATCGGTAAGTGTGGGCGAGGGCAGGGGTGCCCGGGACCTCCTCAACCCCTCATCACCCCACCCAACTCCGGAGCCTCCTTCTGCCTGGAAGTGTGGCTAGATTTCCAGGTCTGCTGCCCACAGGGTTCTCTGTCTCTTATCTTGGGCTCTCTATGTAGCCCAGGCTGGCCTGGAACTCACTCTGTAGCCCAGGTTGGCCTTAAATGTGCAATACTCCTGCCTCAGCGTTCTGAGTAGCTGGGATTAAAGTCAGTGCCACCAGGCCTGGCTCATAGCTCTGTATTCCAGGTTCCCTTCCTCTCCTCACTTCTTACCAGGTATCCTTCAACCTGTCCTGTGCGTGGGGGGGGGCGGGGCGTGTGAGCGCGCGCGTGTGCCTGTGCCGGAGGGACGGGAGGTTGCCTCTGTCTCTTCCTCTTCCTGGTTGTCCCTGTCCAGCTCCAGTCCTTCTCCGGCCCCACCCAGTGCAGGGTTCCTGATTTTCTTCAGCATGACGCTCTTTGTCGTCAACTGCGTGAGGCTGAGCCCCAGGCCGCAGGTTTCCTACCAGCTGAGCTTCTACCTGAGTTGGTGTGCCAGCAGCTTGCTGCTGTGGGCCGGTGAGGGCGGGGCCTGGGCTTGGAGGGCGGGGCCTGGACAGTGGTGGGGCGGGGCCTGTGCTGGATGGGGCCGCGCCTTGGTAGGGGTCGGGCGGGGCTCGGCTGTTAGGGCTTTGTCGACGCCCGGCAGGGAGGAGCCCTGGAAAGGGTCAGCCTGGTGGGCCCCGGGGCAGGGTGAGGTGGGGGCCCTGATTCTGCACCCCCGCGCCGCCTGGTCCCCCTCCTCCAGGAACCCTGTCCTATCTCAATCAAGTGAGGATGTGGAGCTACGCCACGCCCTTCGTGGAGCGGAGGGTCAGCTACCTCCGCTGGGCCTCGCGACGCCACTTCTTGGGGTGGCACCTGCCACAGTGCCAGGCCTTCGGCTTCCAGAGCTCCGAGCCCTCCCTGCTTCTGTCTTCAAGACGCAATCTGAACTACCGTCGGAGCCTTTCGCGGGAGGACGTCCAGCTTTCTCCCACCTCTGTCCCCAGCGCCGAGGCTCCATCAGACCTCCCGTGAGGGGCAGACAGGTGGCCAGCCCCGGCCACCCAGGCTAGGGCTCACCCCTTGTGGCCCTGGGTCTTGGTCGGAACCCTATTCCGGAAATCCAACACTCCCTCTGGGTAGATCCTGGTCCATGGTCCTGCAGAGCCGTCCTCAAGCCGGTCCAGGCTCTGCCCAGCCTGCCACGCCGCTCCCAAGCCTCTCTCTCCGTCCTTTGGTCCAGCCCTGCCCTGCCCAGGGTGTCCACTCTGGGGACCCCCAGGCTGGCACTCTGCAGCCCAGACTTTGAGGCAACCATGCCTTTCTGTGGATAGGATCCTTCCCTGGAAGGCCAGACTTGAGAGAACATCGCTATCCCCTTCTTGGCTTCCTGAGCCGCAATAACACCTGGGCTGTCTAAATTTTCAGCATCTGGTCTGTGATCCCTTCAGGCTGGCAGGATGGGGTCGGGCCTAGCCTGAGCCAACCTGAGTGCAGTCCCTGACCAACTCTGGAAGGTCAGAAAGTTCCAGAACAGGAGGCTGTTTAGATGCATGGTGGGTTTTATTGGGAGCAGGGGCCAGAGTGGGATTCAGGAATTGCTCTTCATCGTGGCTGTTATCCAGTCCTTAAACTTTATAAGTTTGGTGTAGATGGCGGGCTTCTTAGGGTATCCACAATCGGGGTGACCCCATGATGTGATACCTTGGAACATACCATCGCAGATCAGTGGGCCCCCGGAGTCGCCCTGGGAACATTGGGAGAGGGACAGAAGGAGTGAGGGAGGTCTTGCTGGCCTGCTGACCCAGCTCGGTCCTGGGGTCTGACTCCCCCCAGAAGAAGGCAGTGCTGGAGAGACAGCTCTGGCCAGTAGAGAGGTTTGGAGTTTAGCTCTTACTGGGGCATGATGGGGGGGGGCACCACCAACCAGGTCAAAAGGGAGGAACAGGACCAGCTGGGTGCTGGAGTCTCCCCACCCAGGTGCACCACTTACATATGGAAGGGTAAGAATTCATAGTACCCAGATGGGGGATGGGGAGTGGGAAGGGGCCTGGGAGAGACCCACACCCAAGAGAGAATTTTGTCCCCTCCCTCAACCCTCCACCACCCTGCTGGGAGGGGCTGGCTCACCGCACAGGTGTCTTTGCCCCCTTCCATGCGCCCAGCACACAGCATGACATCCGTGACCTTCTGGAGGTGGGCAGTGACACAATATTCATTGGGCAGGAGCTCCAGGTCCACACACTGTAGATCGTCTGGGTACTGGTCTGCAGGCCAGGGGGCAAAGAGCAGTGAGCAGACCCCGGGCCAGTCCTTCCTGCTTCTCCATCAACCCCAGGCTATGTGGTGGTCTGACCCAGACATACAGTTGGAGGGATCGGTGCTGCCCCAGCCTGAGGTGAGGCATGTGCTCCCCAGCCTGGGCTCCTCGGTGGGCAGGTGGAGGACCTGGACGGCATCTGTGATTTGGGCGGCTTTGGCCAGGCGCAGTAGCATCAGGTCATAGCTGTAATCATCGTCTGGGTAGGGTTTGTCATTCTTGAGGAGGCTAAGGTTGAACTTGGGGTGTAGGAAGCTTTGACTGACAAGTCTGTGCTGACCAGAGGGCTCATCCTCAAACAGGTTGCTGCGACCCAGCCAGACCTGATACTCCCTGTGGGGAGGGAACGAAATGCAGGGAATGAGAGGAGGGAGATGGGGAAGGGCCCAGGGAGGAGAAAAGAGGGGTGGGGAAGGAAGGGAGTGAAGAAAAAGGAGAGAAAAGAGAAAGCAGGAAAAGGAGGAAGTAGAGAGAGGGACAGAATGACAGAGAAACAGAGACACAGGGACCAGGTAGAGAGAGGGGTACAGAGAGAGAGACCCAGAGAAAGAGAGTGAGAGAGAAACAGAGACATAGACCAGGTAGAGAGAGACAGGCAGAGAGAAAAAGAAAGAGAGAGAGACAGAGACAGATAGAGAGGTAGAGAGAGAGAGAGACAGAGAAAGATAGAACCAGAGATACACAGAGAAGGGAGAGGAAGAGGGAGAAGAAGGGGGAGGGCCTGGGAGCCAACCGGGGGCAGCTGGGCCTGGGTACAGCCTCCCCAGCCATCAGGGCCCGGCCCACAGCCAGGGTTGAGCTCTCTCCCCTCCCCAGCACTCTGCCCTCCTCCCTTCTCCCTCAGCAGCCCTCACCCAGCTCCAGCGCTGACCAGCCCCTCCCTGCATGTCCCCAGAGTGGACAGAGGGCCCTGCAGGGACAGGCTGGGCTGGGAAGGTGGAGTTCTCTCACACATGCACATTTGGGGACATCCCTCCCTGTCCTCTGGATACTCCCTAGGCCTGTTCTTGAGTGTGGCCTGAAGTGATGGTGCAGGAGGAGGGAGAGGAGGAGGGGGAGGAGAAAGAGAGAAAGAAGACTAAGAGGGAGAGGAAGAGAAAGGGACAGGAGGAGGGGAAGGAGATGGTGCAGGAGGAGGGAGATGAGGAGGGGGAGGAGAAAGAGAGAAAGAAGACTAAGAGGGAGAGGAAGAGAAAGGGACAGGAGGAGGGGAAGGAGGAGGGGGAGGAGGAAGAAGCAGAGGAGGAAGAGGAGGAAGAGGAGGTTGGGGATCAGGAGAAGGAGCAGGAGGGGGAGGAGGAGGAGATGGAGGGGAGGAGGAAGAAGAGGAAAGAGGAAGAGGAAGAAAGGGAAGGAGGAAAGGAGGAGGGAGGGGAGGAGAGAGGCCCTGGACAGATGCCACAGAGACACCCGAATGTGCATATAGATGGGAGAGAGAAATGGAGACAGAGAAGAAAGACTAAACATAAGCCTGGAGAGAGAAAGGATCACAGGCCCAGGAGCCCTTGGGTAG
Source organism: Nannospalax galili (assembly GCF_000622305.1). NCBI lineage: Eukaryota > Metazoa > Chordata > Mammalia > Rodentia > Spalacidae > Nannospalax > Nannospalax galili. The sequence goes on from NW_008348313.1 coordinate 2,512,493, forward strand.
AGCGGCCCAGCCCTGCTCTGCCTCTTCCCTTTCAAACTTCAGCCATTCCGGCCCTCCTGTCCTTCAGTCCTCCAGCCTGGGCTGGAGCCATCACCACTGACTGCCCATGCCCTGCCCCCCACCGCAGCTCCCTTCCACTCACTTGTTGTAGCAGTGGGCAGCTGTGAGCACCCACTCGGGGTCTATCAGGGTGCCCCCGCACTGGTATTTGGTATAGTAGTACACCGCCACCTGCCAGGGTTGGGAATTCTTCTCACAGTCCTGGCCTCCTACGACCCTGGACTGGATGGGAGGTGCCGCACCTGCGACAGAGGTAGTGGGGGTGGGGTTAGCTCAGAGAGGGAGGTGTGTTGTAGGGGACCACAGTGGAACGGGGTTGGCATTCCGAGGACATAGCCAAGGGATTTGGGGAAGAGACCCACAGGTGGCTAGCCCTGGCTGGGGAGAGTTCTGCTGCAGGGTGGGCACAAATTGACTAGCTCCTGGCGTTTGGAGCAGGAATCAGGTCTGGGGATCTGGTCACTTAGGGCCTTGGGTTAAGGAATGGCAGCCTAGTGGTTTGGAAAGAGGAGGGGTTCTGGAAGCCAAGGACTTGGAGAACAAGAGTTGGGGGGAGGCTCTAGGGCTGGAGAAGAGGTCAGGGCCTGGGCTGTGCTTTTGGGGGTTCAGAAAAAGATAAGGTATTAAGTCTGGGGATAAAAACATCTGGGAGGGGGAGCTTGGGGGTGATTTTGGGGTCCCTGGATTGGCCTGGAAAGGGTCACCTAGGCTGGAAGAGAATGAGGGCTCTCTAGTTCAATGTGGTAGAGTTGAAGATGGGGGTGGGTCTCAGGGTTCTCACTGTGATAGAAATGGCATCTAAGAGGGGGCTGCCTGAGAACAGGGTTTGGGGCAGATGGGGATGGAGTTAAGAGATGGGACATAAAATGGGGCGGGTCTTATGGTCTGGGGGGTACCAGAGGGATTTGGGGGTTCTCCTGGAGGCAGCCTTGGGGCAGGCATGGAGAAGCAGTTCAAACAGGCTAAGCCACTGTTGTGTAGAGGGGAGGGACCCACCTGATGTGGGGTACTAGGTTCACATAATGGAGTCTTTGGGAGATCCTGGGAAAGATAGCCTGGCTGGGAAAGGTTTGGCTCCAGGTTTGGGGATCCCCCGAAAACTAGTGCTATGTGGAGGGGTTCAAGTGGGGTAGGATGGGAGCTTGGGGAGAGACAGGAAGTCAGTAATGAAAAGAGCCTGTAGCTGGTGGAGGAAGATGGGCCAAGGCATGGGGTTTAGGGGCAGGGAAAGGACACAGGACATGGTGACCCTGGCAATCTCAGCACACCAGAGGGGGCTGAGGCAGGAGGATTGCCATAGGCCAGCTTGGGTTACACAGTAAGACCTCCCCCTCCCAAGGGCCAGGGAGATGGCTCAGGCTGGTAAAGCACTTGCCATGTAAACAGCAGGACCTCAGTTCAATCCCCCAGAGCCCAGGTAAAAACCCAGGCATAGTGGCTGGAGCCTGGAACCCCAGCACTGGGAGGCAGAGACCTGAGGATCCTTGAGGCTCACTGGCCAGGCAGCCTAGCCAGATGGCAGAGCTCTCGGTTCACTGAGAGAGACTGCTCTCCAAACCAGACCAAACTAAAAGAGAGATAGGGACCCTACACCAGGAATTGGGACCCCTCTGACCTCACAAGCCACTTTGGGAAGCAGGATTGTCTGGTCGAAACTGGGTGACTTGGGAGAATTTGGGGACCAGATGTCAGGGTCTGGAGCACACAGTCTAAGGCTGATAGCTGGACAGGCAGAGTCAGCAGGTATGGGTTTTGGGTCACTGGGCCCCAGAAAAAAAGGGAATTGGAGAGATGACCAGGGTTCCAAGGAACCAGGGGTTGTGCTCCTCAGAAGGGCTAGAGAGCCTCAAAGAGAGGCAAAGAGATAGGCAGGTGGCCAGAAAAGAAGAGAAAGTCCCAGAAAACTGGAGGGGCAGGGACTTAATGTGGGACCGACTCTGAGGGACTTGGCAATGTGCAGGGCCAGGAGAGATGAACTGTCAGGTTCCCCAGGCTTGGTCCAGGTGCTCATCGGGCGTAGGGTGGGAGGGAAGGGAAAAGGACTTCCAGGAGCTCCAACCCGCTTCCTTTCCCCCAGTCTCACCAATCCCTCCCAGGGCCAGGGCCAGGGCCAGGGCCAGGACCAGGAACCACATGGTGACAGCTGTCCAGGAGCAGCAGGTGGTGAGCAAGGAGCTGAGGTGTCTCCTCCTTGGGGAGCCTTAAAAACCCTCACTCTACCCCCAGAGCCCCGCCTCTGCCCTGCTGGCACTCAGATGCAGGCCAAGGTCCCGCCCTTGTAGACAGGAGACTCCCCCCTCCTACCCCCCACAGCTGTGGAAGGGGAGGGAGAGCCGCACCTGCTGTCTCCAAGGCCCTGGGTCACCCTGGAAGCCTTCCCAGGGCCGAAGCTGGGTACAGCAGGGCCTGTAGCTCTTGGGGCTTTGGGGCCTATAGGCAGACAGGTAAGGGGGGGCAGAGAGAGAGACAGGATGGAGGAGCAACTGACCCCCATTACACAGCTTTGTACCCCAAGACCCAGTACACACTCAAAATCCACAGAACTCCAATTCCTTGTACCACTTGTAGCCAAGAGAGAAGCGAGCGCCCCCAAAACACAAGGTTTGGCTTTGAGAATGTTAGGGCTCTTGCCTTCCCAGACTCAGAATCTAGATCACTGAATTTTATTGTTTCTGTTATAATAAAAATTTGGACTGGGAGTGGTGACGTAAACATTTAATCCCAGCATTCGAGAGGCAGAGGCAGGCGGATCTCTATAAGATCGAGGCCAACATGTTGTACATAGGGAGTACCAGGCCAGCTGGGGCTACAGGGAAACTGTCTCAAAAAGACCAAAAAAGGGAGAGGGGCGGGGCTGGAGAGATGGCTTCCTGGTTAAGAGCACTGGCTGCTCTTGATGGGGACCCAGGTGTCGATTCCCAGTACCCACATGGCAGCTAACAACGGTCCCTAACTCTAGTTCCAAGCGCCCTTTTTCTGACCTCTCTGGGCATTTCACGACATGGCACACTTACACACATGCAGGCAATACACTCATATGCCTAAAAAAATTGGGGTGCACAGTATTACAATCTAAGCACCCTCTGATCCATGAATCTGAGATCTGAGGGGACTCCCAAAGAGTGTCCCCCCAAGCAATTTGGGGTCACAATGAGCCTTCTAGTCTGTATTTAAGAAGGCGTGCTCCAAGTCACATCCTTCAAAGCTCCAAAGACCTAGACTAATTTCCAGGTCAAGATATCAGCTTCAGGAGGTGGCGGCTGGAGGATTGGAAGTTCAAGGTCAGCCTCAGTTACATAGCAAGTTGGAGGTTAGCCTGAGCTCGCTCTCTCTCTCTCTCTCTCTCGCTCGCTCGCTCGCTCCCTCTCTCTCTCTGTGTGTTACAGAGGTGGAGCTGGGAATGTAGCTCAGCTGGTAGAGTGATTGCCTAGCATGTGTCAGGTCCTGAGTTCCAGTCCTAGTGTTGCATAAAACCAAGTGTGGTGGTACACATCTATAACCCTAGCACTTGGGAGGGAGAGGCTGGAGGATCAGAAGTTCAAGGTTATCCTTGGGTAATGTGAGGCCCTGTCTCTTACTAAAAAAGGTCTAGGCCTGGAGAGATGGTTTAGTGGCTAAGAGCACTGACTGCTCTTGCAGAGGACCGGGGTTCAATTCCCAGCACCCACACGACAGATAACAACCATCTGTAACTACAGTTCCAGAGGATTCAGCACCCTCTTCTGACCTCCGTGGGCATTGCACAACATGGGTGTGCTTACACACATGCAGGCAATACACTCCTACACATAAAAAAGGTCTATTATAAGTTGCAACACCCATCCCACCCTACCAATTCAATCTTCAGACCTCAGTGATCCCTTGACTTTGACATTCAAGACCACTTTTGGGGTCTCTGAAGAGAATCGGATGCAACCTAGATGGTAAGGTTACAGGCTTCCAACTTGAATCTTGACTCTGATAAAAATCAATACGGCAGCACGCAGCATCCCAGTCTTGTCGCCATGGCTACCGGGAAGCATTAAAGGTGGAAGATGAAGTCATTTTTGGTGATATAGCATGTTGAGTCTTCTCACTGGGATGCAAATTTCCTGAGTACAAATAAAGTGTCAGATGTTGTTCTGATCAATTAAGATGCATGACCTCATTTAATCTTTAAAGACACCTTAGGAGACAAGCATTATATTATAGCAACCCCATTTCACAGACGGGAAAACCAAGGATGAGAGAGACTGGGCCCCTGATCCAGGTTCCTACACCTTATCCATTGAATAAGCAAAGCCCTACTTGAAACCATGTTCCTTTACCCAGGGAAGGGGATCCTGGGTGACATGGAACAGTAGACCCTGTTTCCTAGCTCCCCACCCATTTCTTATCAGCACCTAAGGAAAGTGACAGACACTTTTACAGAGAAAACTGGATTAAAGTTGTTAGCTTGGTATTAAGCAGGTGACCTCAGGCAGGGACCTTGGTACAGAAGGGCCTGGTTCTGTCTGGATGGGGCTTCTGGACAGCCATGGGGTCTTGGTCAGGGCCCCAGGTGGTCATTGTTGGCCCTGGGAGGCCAGTGAGGGCCCCAGGTGGTCACTGTGGGCCCCAGACAGTCAGTGAGGACCCCAGGAGGTCAGTGAGAGCCCCAAATAGTCAGTGAGGGTCCCAGGTGGTCAGTGAAGGCCCCAGATGGTCAGTGAGGACCCCAGCTGCTCAGTGAAGGCCCCAGGAGGTAAGCAAAGGCCCCAGGTGGTCAGTGAGGGCCCCAGATGGTCAGTGAGGACCCCAGGAGGTCAGTGAGAGTCCCAAATAGTCAGTGAGGGTCCCAGGTGGTCAGTGAAGGCCCAAGATGGTCAGTGAGGACCCCAGGTGGTCAGTGAAAGCCCCAGGTGGTCAGTGAAGGCCCCAGGAGGTAAGTGAAAGTCCCAGGTGGTCATTGTGGTCCCTAGGCAGTCAGTGAGGACCCCAGGGGGTCAGTGAGGGCCCCAGGTGGTGGTCCAGTGAATCAGTTCCTCTTCATGGTTTCCCGGATCCACTCCAGGTAGCTGCAGACTTTGGTGTAGACACCAGGCTTGGTGGTGGTATCACAGGGAACGTCCCCCCAGGACACAATGCCCTGTAGGGCACCACTACACACCAGGGGTCCTCCGGAGTCACCCTGGGGGAGAAGAGGGGTTCTTAGGGCCAGTAGGAACTTCCTGAATATTTCATCTCATGTAGTGCAGACTCCTGATCCTCCAGCCTCCACCTCCCAAGTGCTAGGATGACAGGCATGTGCCAACATGCCTGGTTTGTGTGGTACTGGAAATGGAACCCAGGGCTTCATGCTCTATGCAAAATCAAACCAAACGTGTGCTCACTCAACGCAGCCTAATCTCAGTCTTTATGCCTTCGGTACCCTTCCCCCAAATCCACCCCATCCCACAACAACCCCAACACACTTCCCAATTCAAACCAAACTCACTATCCTGTGGTTTCCCGGGCCACATCATCCAGACAGACCCCCATCTCTAGCCCCATCTCCTAAATGCCTTTGGTATTCTGTCCCCAAACCTAACCACAGCTCTGCATTCAGCCTGTTCTGTCCTAGTAAGCATATTTTGTCAACTTGACACAGCCTAGAGGCATCTGAAGGAGCCTCAATTGAGTCACCCAAAAATTGGATGGGCCTGTGGGTGTGTCTGTGGGGGGTTATCTCGATTGCTGGTTCTCGTGGGAGGGTCTGGCCCACTGTGGTCGGCACTGTCTCTATACAGGAGGTCCTGGGATGTATAATGAGGTTAGCTGGGGAACTGCAGAGATGGCTCAGCAGTTAAGAGCAATGGCTGCTCTTGCAGAGGACTTGGGTTTGATTCCCAGCACTGACCTGTTGGCTAACAACCATCCGATGCCCTCTTCTGACCTCTGTGGGTGCACTTTATACACATGCAGGCAACACACTCATACACCTCTCCTTCCACCCTATGTCCCCCTCTTGACTCTGACCTCACAGGAATCCGTGCCTCCACCCTCGATGCCAGCACACACCATAGTACGCAGCACTCGACCTGGATACTCCTTGTTACATGAAGCTTCCGAGATAATGCTGATGTTGGCACAGTGCAAGGTATCTGGGACGCTCACTGAGGAGGACAGTGGGCTTAAAGTATATCCATAACCCTTTGGCCCTCATCCCCCTCCACTTAAGAGCCCTGGAAGACAGGGTGGCTGGAGGCCTGACATCCAGCTCCATCCTTCCATGCACCTTGTGACTCTGGGCTCCCTGTGGCCCCAGGCTCCTTGTCTGACACCAGGCCCCAGCCAGACACCACACAGGATTCACCAGGACGTGGGCAGCGTGTAGGTAGAGCCACTGGATGCACCTGGGGTGACAGACGTGCAGGCTGTAGAAGTCGTATCAACATGACGTCATGCCGGTGAGAGCGGGCCTCATAGTTGGGATGCGGGATGATGCGGGAGACTGCCCGCAGCTGCTCTGGGCCATCCCGCCTGCGCAGGTTGTGCTCGCCCAGGCGGACTCTCATGAAGCTGTGCGGGGGAGTGGTTACAAGCATATATGTGAAGGAGCAGGTGGAGACGTCAAAGAGTGGACAGCATGGGGTCATTGAGAATCTCTTTCCTCAAAGCCTTGAAGCTAATGGCTCTAGCCATGGCCCCTCAAGAACCCAGTAGGTAATTCTGAGATGGAGGCCGGCCTGGTCTAACATAGCCAGATCCAAGACACACAAAAACAAAGCGACCCACCCAGGAGTCCCAAGTCATGGACACGTCTGGAGCCCCTTCCTTCTTTAGAATCTAAAAGTCTCAGATTCCCTAGAGCCCTCCCCTACCAGGGACTCAAAAGACGAGGGGTCTTTTCCATCCTCTCTTCTGTACTTTAGGAACCTAAGGAGGCAGAATCCATGCCCTGGACCCAGGGCCTTCACCTCTAGCCTCTCCATCTCTCAGAAACCAAGAACTTGGGTCCCCTCCCCATTAAGCCCAACAGTCCAGATACCCCAAACCTAGCAGCTCCCACCCTCAGCCATGCCCTCCCCTCCAAGTCCTGCTTCGTACCGGGTTTGGCAGTGGGCAGCAGAGAGCACCCAGTATGGGGAGATGAGTGAAGCCCCACAGTTAAAGCGGCCACGTTCGAAGAGGGCCACCTGCCAGGGCTGAGAATGAGGCACGCACTCCTCGCCTTCCAGCATCTTGTCGCCATCCTGGGCTGGGGAGAGAGAGGGGGAGAAAATCCCTCCCTGAAGATCCTTCGGCCTCTTCAGCATTTCTGCTAGCTCATGACAGTGGCAGAACAGACCCCAGAGCTGGGGGGAGGAGACAGCTGGATCCGGGGGCTCACTGCCAGCTAGTGTAGATGCATGATGAATTCTGTGAGCGACCCTCTCTCAAAAACCAGAGGGGTAGGAACCAACTGTAACTCCAGCTCCATGGGATCAGATGCCCCCTTCTGGCCACTGCAGGTACTGCATTCCTATGCACATACACACAGAGACAGATAATTAAAAAGGCCGGCCTGGTCTGCAAAGTGAGTTCCAGGCCAGCTGGGGCTACTAAGGAGACCCTGTCTCAAAATTTTTTTAATTAAATAAATAAAAATTAAAAATACTTAAGGGGGATGGAGTGATGGCTCAGTAGTTAAGAACACTGATCTTTCAGAAGACCTGGGTTTGAATCCCAACACCCACATGGCAGTTAACAACTGTTCATAACTCCATTTCCAGGGTACACCCTCTTCTGTCCTCTAAGGGTATTGCATGACACAGGTGCACTTCTATACATGCAGGCAATACATACACATAAATAAAAAATAAAAATAGGGGCTGGAGAGATGGCTCAGCAGTTAAGAACACTGGTTGTTCTTGTAGAAGACCCAGGTTCGAATCCCAGTACCCACATGGCAGCTAACAACTGTCCATAACTCCAGTGCCAGGGAATCTGACAGCCTCTTCTGTGTCCCGCGGGCATTGCACGTCATAGGTGCACTTACCTACATGCAGGCAATATGCACATACACATAAAATAAAAATAATAAATAAAATATTTTAAAAAATAAAAATAGCTGGGCATGGTGGCACACGCCTTTAATCCCAGCACTTGGGAGGCAGAAGCAGGAGGCTCTCTATGAGTTCAAGTCCAGCCTGGTCTACATAGTGAGTTCCAGGACAGCTGGGGCTATAGGGAGACCCTGTCTCAAAAAGACAAAAAATTAAATAAATAAATAAATAAATGAATAAATAAATAAACCACACACCCAACTTAAAAATAGGTGGGGAAGCAACTGAGGATGATTTCCAGTGACAAAATCTGGTTTCCACCTGCACCACGCATACATGCATACACTGCACACACACACACACACAGACACACACACACACAATTTCCCCACACCTGCACACACATGCATACATTACACACATACACACAATCAGAGCCCCCCATACCTGCGCACACATGCATACACTACACATACACACTACACACACCCTACACACACACTCACACACACTACACACCCTCACTCACATGCACACACACTATACACACTCGCACATACACTATGCACACTCACACACCACACACACTACACACACACTACACACACTACATACACCCTCACATGCACACACACTATACACACACTATACACACACTACACACACACACATACACACAGTCTTACCTATTCATTTGAAGCTCCATGTTATGTTCTGGCTTTGACAACCATTGCCTTTTGTAGAATCGGAGCCCCCCCCCTTCCTTTGGGACTCTGGGAGAGGAATGGGGGGGGGGCGAGGGCAAGACTGCTGTATGACTGGAGGTGAAGAAGGGTCACTTGGAGCCAGTTGCTCAAGGCTACCACAGACATCAGACAATGCGGTGGCTGAACATGTGTGACACTCAGTCTTGGTCCTGGACTCTGCACATCTCAACCAAATTTGGGGAACCATGCAAGACAGCATGGACACATGGACAGCATGGACACAGCCAGACACAGGGACAGTTGGGGACAGCACTCTAAAGTGGAATTCACTCGCAGGCAGATTGGTCACAGCTCAAGAGCCATAGTGAAGGGGCTGGAGAGATGGCTCAGTAGTTAGAGCACTGGCTGCTCCTGAAGCGGACCCAGGTTCAGTTCCCATCACACACGGCAGCTAACAACTCTCTGCAGCTCCAGGTCCAGGGGACCCGATGCCCCCTTCTGGGCTCTCATGGGTACTGCATTCGTTTGGTGCACATACATACATGCAGACAAACATGCATACCCAGAAAATAAAAATAAATCTTGCAGGTGTGGTGGCACACGCCTTTAATCCTAGCACTTGGGAGGCAGAGCCAGGCAGATCTCTGTGAGTTCAAGGCCAGCCTGGTCTACATAGTGAGTTCCAGGACAGCTGGGGCTACAGGGAGACCCTGTCTCAAAAAGACCAAAAAGGAAAAAAAAACCAAACCTCTTTTAAAAAGACCCCCAGTGGGGCCGGGCTGGTGGTGCACGCCTGTAGTCCCAGCACTTGGGAGGCAGAGGCAGGTGGATCTCTGTGAGTTCAAGGCCAGCCTGGTCTTGAACCAGGCCATAGTGAGTTCCAGGCCAGCTGGGGCTACAGGGAGACCCTGTCTCAAAAAGACAAAAAAAAAAAAAACAAAAAAAACCCACCCCTAGTGACGATGTTTATATGCACAAAAACACCCCTAGTGACAATGTTTATATGCACATATGAATATGGATTGCTAGGACATGGCACACATGTGCACACACAGCACTGGACAGAGGTCAGACCTAAAGTCACAAGTCTCCAGCGTGGGGCTTGGCATCCAGCGTCATCTGTTTCACCAAATGGACAAAGAAGATGGAGTGGTCTTTAACCCTGGGCTCAAATGTACTTTCAATGAGACCCTGACCTGTGTGTGTGTGTGTGTATGTGTGTGTGTGTGCACGCATGCACACGTGCATGCGCATGCACCCACATAGGTGTGCATGGAGGCCAGGGATGACCCCTGGTGTCCTTCCTCAAGGGAGATGAACCTTGTTTACAAAGACTGGGTCTCTCTCGGGAACCGGGGCTCACTGATTTGGGTTCCCTGGCTGACCAGCGAATCCCAGGATCTGCTTGTGTCTCCCTTCCCAGTGCCGGGATTACATGCACGAGTGGCTTTGACATGCACACTCGGGGGTCCTCAGGTTTGTTCCCTCAGCAGTTTACGGACCGAGTCATCGCCCCACCTGGGCTTTGACCTCCTGGTGCCTGTTTCCTCACCTGTTAAAAAATGGGGATGTGTGGCTGCGAAGATGGATAGGGGTCTGTGTGTGCATGTGTGTGTACATGTGCATGTTTGTGCATGTGAATATATGTGTGCTTGTGTGCATATGTGTATTTGTGTATGTGTGCATGTGTGCTTATGTGTGTATATGTGTATTTGTCTATATGTATGTGCTTAGGCATGTATGTGTGTACTGTGCATGTATGTATGTTTCTGCATGCATGTTCTTGTGTGCATGTGTGCATATGTGTGGATGTATGTTTATATACATGTATATGTGTATGTGAATGTTTGTACATGTATGTGTATGTGTGTGCTTGTGTGTATCTATGTGTGCTTATATGTATGTGTATGTGTGTGCACTTGTGTATGTGTACGCACATCTGTGTATGTATCTATGTGTGTGGGTGTGTGTGTGTGTGGCAAATTGTACCTGGCGCATTACAATTGCTTAATAAATATTATTTATTCATTCATTTACTTATTTTGATTTTTGGAATCCAAGTCTCACTTGCAGCCCAGGTTAGCTTAGAATTCACTATGGAGCCAGGCTCATCTTGAATTCATGGCAGTCCCCTTGCCTCAGTTGAAGTGCCATCATGCAGTGAATCTCAGTTATTTTAAGAAGAGGACACAGACATTTGTTTATGGGTTGTCCATTTAGATGTTCAGGTGACACACATTTGTCTGCACAGACCTAGTTGTGAGAACTGAGGCCAAGGTCAAGACTGCCAGTTAGAGGCCGGGGAGATGACTCAGGAGTGGACCTAAGTCCACCCCCCAGCACTGTTTAGAAAGCCAGGTGTGGTGGCTCACACTTGTAATCCCAGAGCTGGAGAGCAGAGACAGGCGAATCCCGGGCCTTGCCAAATCACTGAGATTCAGGCCACTGAAAGACCCTGTCTGAAAAACTAAGGCGGGCCAGGCATGGTGGTGCATATCTTTGGTCCCAGTGGGAGGCAGAAGTAGGCACTCTATAAGTTCCAGACCAACTTTGTCTACATTGTGAGATCCAGGCTAGCTGGGGCTACAGGGAGACCCTGTCTCAAAAAACCAAATCCAAACCAAACCAAACCAAAACAGCGCCTGAGGAATGACAGCTGAGGTTGAGCTCTGGCCTCCATATAAACATGCATACATGTACATGCACATGCATGGACATATAGAAACACACAATAAAAAAAGTGCTTTACCCACAAGCCATTCTGTGGAACTCAGAGACGCAGACACCAACCTCCAGGGTGCACACTCAGAAGTGAACAGCCTGCCTCCCCAAGATCAGATACAGAGCTGGGCTTCAAAGTTCAAAGGAACACAGCAGGAGAGGCAGACCCTAGGGGACAGGATGGATTCATTCACCTCTGGGTCAGCCTGTGCCAGATTCTTAACGTTCAAGGTCACTCACTGAGGTTTTCATCGGGGTGCCTGGCTCATGAATGACATGATCATTTGAGAATATTTGAGAACACAGCCCCTTACACTGTGCAGTGAGGATGCCCCTTCCCCAAGGTCAAGGCCCTTGACAGACACCCACACCCAGGCTGGATTGGCACAGCTAAGCCAAATGTCTACACTCTGCCCTCCAAGGTCAGGAATGGGGCCAAAGGCCCCTGGAGGCCTTGGGAATGTGGATGTGGTGGAGAAGAGGCTGTCCTGTGGAGGAAAGCACTAAGTTCGCAGCTGGGTATAGGGCTGCACCCAGCCGGTCCTGGCTGGAGGAGGGCAGAGGCCCCAGCTGGTTGCAGCAGGTGGTGGAGACAGGGCACAGGGAATGCCTGAGGGGAGGCTCACCTGCCAGCTCTGGGCAGGTGGGGCTCATGTGGGGAGTAGGAGGACATTAATGGACAGAGACCCCCACCCCCAAGTTTCTCCAGGGCAGGTAGCATCGGGTTACACTGAAGTTTTCCACAGAGGTGGTAGAGATTAGTGAGTTCTCCCGTCACCAGGGTCACCTTCATTTAGTGGCCATCCCTTTCTGAGACACAGTTTGCTCCCTTGGTAAACAAGGGCCATGGTGTCCATCCCATACATGCGTGTGTGTGCGTGTGTGTGTGTGCGTGTGTGTGTGCACATGTGAGACTGTGCTGAGGCTGAATTTGGGTGTCCCCTCTATTTTTCTTTTTTGAGACAGGGTCTCACTGTGTAGCCCCAGCTGTCCTGGAACTCACTATGTAGACCAGGCTGGCCTTGATCTCACAGAGATCCTTCTGCCTCTGCCTTCCAAGTGTTGGGATTAAAGGCGTGCACTACTGTGCTCGGCCCACCCACCTTATTTGAAAAAAATCATTATATTATTGTGTGGGGAGGTGGTGGGTAGGTGCAGGTGCTGTGGTATGCATGTGGTCAGTGGACAACCCAGGCAGTCAATTCTCTCCTTCCACCATGTGGGTCCTAGAGATAGAATTCAGTTCATCACACTTGGCAGCAAGTGCTTTTACTTACTGAGTCATTTTGCCAGACCCAATTTACGTTTGAGACAGGTCCTAGAGCTCACTGATTGGCTAGACCAGATGATCAGTGAGCTCCAGGGGTCCACCTGTCTGCACCCCCCAGTACTGGGATAATGGGCAAACTCTGCCACAGCTAGATTTTTATGTGGGTGCTGGGGATCTGAACCTGGGTCTTCGTGTTTGCACAGTAAGCTTTTTTTTAATATTTATTTTATTTTATGTGTATGTGTGTATTGCCTGCGTGTATGTAGGTGCACCTGTGTCGTGCAGTGCCTGTGGAGGACAGAAGAGGGCGTCAGATCCCCTGGAACTGGAGTTATGGATGGTTGTTAGTTGCCACGTGGGTGCTGGGATTCGAACTCTGGTCTTCTGCAAGAACAGCCAGTGCTCTTAACCACAGAGTCATCTCTCCAGCCCCGCACAGTAAGCTCTTTATCCACCAGGCCATCTCTCCCGCCATCTCATATGGTCATTATGTGTGAGTGCTAAGCGTCCTGCCTGGCTTTGCCTAAGGACCTGCCATGTCCAAACACCTCACAGAGCGTGACACTGAATCCTCACAGTGAACACTTGAGGCCCAGAGGGGTAAAGTAGTTTCCTCAAGGTCACTCAGCAAGGAAGCAACAGCCTCGAGACTCAAACTCAGGTTTAAGGACGGAGGTGGTCCAGCACCTCCAGAGATCATGATGACTCGTGGGTGTTGGAAGGATTCAGGGACATGGCAGGTGGCTCAGGGTCATGAAGAGGTCTCTGGGTGAGGTAGGGGGTGCCAAGTTCCAGGGCTTGTACCCTGTGGGAAAGGGAACACCCCACTCCCACAGACCAGGGCCCGACTTTGGTGCCCCTCACCTGCAGACACCAGCACGATGGACACAAGAAGCAGCCACATTGTGGAGGAAGGTCCAGGGCTTGGAGGAGATCTGGAGAGGGGAGGGCAAAAACTGGGCTAAGACTGAGCCCCAGCCCCGACCGTGATGGCTGCAGACACCAATACATCTCCCTTACCTAAAAGACTTCCCTTCCCTCCGTAGCCCAGGCTGGCCTCACACTCACGATCCTCCCACCTCAGCTTCCCGAGGTGTGCACTGCCATGCTAGGCTAAGATTTCCTTTTTACCACCCTGTCCTCTGTCTTCTGCAGCCTCCACCAGCTCTCCCTCGTAGTTCCAATTGCTGGAAGGTTCTCGCTGTTCCTTTAGGCTCTGGCAGACCCCAGCATCACGCATCATCTCTCTCCATCCCCATTGCCCTGGCTTAGGATGCTACCCAACGTCCCACAGGTCTTGGGTTTCCTGGAGGCTGAAATTACTGGACCCTGCCCTGTACACCTGCCTTCCCTCCTCCCTCCTTCCCTCCCTTTCTACCTCTAGCTCCTCACTGGGGGACTCTAGGCAGGGCTCCACCACTGAGCCACACCCCAGCCCCTCACTGGGGGATTCTAGGCAGGGGATCTACCTCTGAGTCACACCCCAGCCCCTCACTGGGGGATCCTAGGCAGGGGCTCCACCACTGACCCACACCCCAGCCCCTCACTGGGGGACTCTAGGCAGGGGCTTTACCACTGATCCACACCCCAGCCCCTCAGTGGGGGACTCTAGGCAGGGGCTCCACCTCTGAGCCACACCCCAGCCCCTCACTGGGGGATCCTAGGCAGGGGCTCCACCACTGACCCACACCCCAGCCCCTCACTGGGGGATTCTAGGCAGGGGCTCCACCTCTGAGCCACACCCCAGCCCCTCACTGGGGATTCTAGGCAGGGGCTTTACCACTGACCCACACCCCAGCCCCTCACTGGGGGACTTTAAGGAGGGGCTCTACCTCTGAGCTGCACCCCAGCCCTCTTTTGACTGTTTATTTTGAGCCAGGATGTCACTAAGTTGCCTTGAGCTTTTCCACCATCATGCCTCAGCCTCCTGAGTGTCAGGCCTTGACTACCACACCCAGACCCTCCAGGGTCTTTCTATGCCCAGAGCTGAGGGTGCCTCTCTTCTGCTTACAAACCTCTATGGACCTCTGTTGCTCTGGAAAGAGAGTCCCAGACCCTCAGGTGTACTTTCAGGAACAGGAGTGTCTTCCCCCCTCCTGACCTGTTGGCCTGGGTCTCTGTGACCTTGTTGTTCTAGACACAGCCAGGGCTGGACTTCCGCCCGTTAGGTCCATGCCTCCTCATCTTGCTGAGGTTGTTCCTTCTGGGGACCTTTTCTGATGCACCCCCTCCCCCCACGCACACACATAAACACACACATACTCTGCGATGTCTTCCCTCCTTTGTCAGACTGGGACCTCCCTCGGAAAAGACCCTGTCTGACTCTGGGTTCCCAGGCACAGTACTGTGCAGGGTCTGCTCGGTGGAGAGACTTCAGGAAGCTTGGAGAGTGAATTCAAACCCTTCTCATCTTTTCCACTGTTATTTGTCCTTGGAGCTCAGTCTGAGTCTCCTGGGAGACCACCCCCCATCGGGAAGGGATCCTATAAACATTTATCCTGTCCCTAGTGGCCACACATGCTGAGCCCTGTTCCCCATCCTGAGGAAAATGGTAATTCTAGCCAGGCTCTCTGGTTTCCAGCTCAGCCCGGTTTGGGACCTGGCACTGAGGACACCTTGGGGAGGGTGTTCTGAACTGACTTGACCTGGGATAACTGCTGACCACATCCTTGGCTTCAACCACACACATGGGTTTTCAAGGACATCCTCCCGAGTCTCTGCATCCCTTCCTCCTCTCTTGACTGGGGGACATTTTCTTGGTTCAGGTTCAAGCTGAAGCCACAGAAAAGAACACAAAATACTCTGTGCCCTTGACACTTGATTGTCCCAGTAGCCTCTGTCTGCAGGAGACCAGGGAAATTCCCAGCATTCCCTTGCCGCCCCCATCCACCTTCCCAAGCTCCTTTCACAAATATCTCACCCCCTCCAGATCCTCCAGTGACATCCAGGGAAGCTGGGATATCAGAAGAAAGGGGCAGCACCCCAAGCCTGAATTTATAAGCTCCTAGCCCCACCTGGATCTAGGGGGTGGGGTTGGGTAGAGATGGCTGAGAAGCGGCTGAGGGTCAGGTTTACAGGCGGGACGCCCTGGTGGCAGGTGGGGTGGGAGACTAGGTTGGTCTAATGAGCGTTTATTAGTCTGAAGCCTTTGTCTGAGTCTGTAAGGAGGAATTTTCCCCAGGGGCAGTTCATCCAAGGGGAGGGTACAGAAGGGCGGGAGGACAAAACTGCAGGACATTCAGTGCGGTTGGTATAGGGTGTGGAAGAACCTGGATTCTAAAGTCATACTTCTTGGGTCTGAGGGACAGAGTTCTATAGCTGTGACTCTGTTTTGGTTTTGTTTGGTTTTTATTTACTTCCATGTGTATGAGTGTTTTGCCTGCTTGTGTGTCTGCAATGTCTTTAGAGGCCAGACGAGGGTGTCAGATTCCCCAGGAACTGGAGTTACAGATGGTTCTTAGTCTCCATGTGGATGCTGGGAACCAAACCCAGGTCCTCTGCAAGAGCAGTCAGTGCTCTTAACTGCTGAGCCGTCTCTCCAACCCCTGTTTGTTTTGAGACAACAACCTTACTATGTAGCTCAGGCTGATCTTGATCCTCCTGCTTCAGTCCCAAGGCCTGGGATGACAGGTATTTGCCACCACGCCCAGTTTGGAACTTGGATCCTGGGTTTATGCTATGTAGACTGGAGGGATCTTGAACATGGTATTCATGACCTCAAGTCTGGAGTACAGAGTTCAACTATTTATTTTTAAGATTTATTTATTTTTATTTTATGTATATGAGTGTTCTGCCTGCATGTGTGTACACCTATGTATGAAGTGCTCACAAAGGCCAGAAAAAGGTATTGGATTCCCCGGAACTGGAGTTACAGGTGGTTGTTAGCTGCCATGTGGGTGCTGGGAACTAAATCCAGGTCCTCTGCAGGAGCAGACCATGTTCTTAATCCCTGAGTCATGTCTCCAGCTCCTTTATTGATTAAAAAAAATGTAAAGTGTGCATATGTGTGTATATGTGTGTGTGTATGTGTGTGTATGTATGTATTACTCATCTCTTCCTCCTCCCCTCCCACTTCCTCTTCCTCTTTCCCTTCATTTTGTTCTCTCTTCCTCTTCTTCTTCCCCCTCCCTCCTCTCCCTCCTCCCCCGCCTCCCCTCTCCTCCTCTCCCTCCTCTCCCTCCTTCTCCCCTGCTTGCACTTGCCCTGGGTTCCATCTGAGGTGTGTCAGCACATGTCTGTAATCCCAGTACCCAGGAAGTGGAGGTAGGAAGATCAGGAATTTAGGGCTATGTTCAGCTACACAATGACTTTGAGGCTAGCCTGGGCTATATGAGACTTGCTTCAAACAACAGCAATGAAAACAAAAACAGCAAAGAAAAGGGTTGGACTGGGTCAGACCTAGTGTTGCATGCCTATAAATTATAATCCCAGCACTTAGGAAGTAGAGAAAAAAATGCAAGGTTTGAGCCAGCCTGGGCTATATAAGTTCAAATCCAGCCTAGGACACCTAGTGGAACCCTGTCTGAACAAAAATAAATAAGCCTGGCCTTGAAGACAGCTATGGCTTGATTCTGAGATTGTTGCTGTTGTCTGTGGGGCCTGCACTGGGGGACCCCTAGGCAGTTGGTGTCTGGGCTCTGGATTCCGCAGTGTTAATTCTGGGGTCTGGAACTCGGCCTCGGAACTCTGCATTCTGTAGGCTGAGAATCATCAGGGAGATGACCCAAGGCTTCCGGTATTTGTGGCTGGGCTCCTGGTGTCTCAGAACTCCCAGAGGGCCTTGAGCAATTGTCTAGAGCTAGCTAATGAGAAGGTCCGTGGGACTGAGCTGAGGTCACCCACTAAGGACAGCGCCTTGTCTGGCTCGGTCCCTCCCTAGGTCTAGGAAGCAGTCGCTTTTACGGGGAGAAACCTGAAAGGCTGGCTCAGCCCGAGAGCTTCAGTCACAGATGTCTCTGGAACACTGGCTTTTAGGTTCGAGGGCACTTTGTCAGCTCACGTCCTCAGAAACCCTGGAACCCAAGGTGTTAGAATCGTCTAGAACCGTGTGCAATCAGGCAACCTGGAACCCCTGAGCTTTCAGATGCTGTGGGACCCCCAGACCTGCAGGCATTGGAGAACTTCAGGTCTCTGGTCCAGACCTGTGGACACCTGGATCCCTGGAGCTGTTCTGGAAGTTTCCCTGCAGATTCACGTTCAGTGTTTCGCCTCACGCTGAGCTGGGCTTCCACTGAGCAGATGTTGGCAGGATGCTGACCCCGGCCCTCTGCTGCCCTTCAGCCATCTTGCCTTTCTCTCCGCTTCCCTGGGAGACAGCTCCTGGGCGTCCCAGGAGTCTGGGACTCCTTAGCTAGTAACGGAAGTTCAGAGAGGCAAAGGTCACTGAGAAGGGCGAGGGGACAAGGGGAGGGAATCTAGTGGTCTGATTCCCAGGTTCCAGCAACCTGCGTCTTGGTTGGAGCACCTGGCAACCTGGGGAAAAACAGAAACTGGGCTTATAGTAGGAGCTTTTAGGGGGGTGCAGGCCTTTGCTAAACTTTCCACTATAAAGCCACATGCTACTGTGAAATTGTCCAGGCAGGTACTGATTGTGTTTCCCAGTCACACCTGGGGGACATCTGGGGAAATCCCACACCCAGCCCAGTGCAGTCTGGGGCTTGGGCTCTGGGATGTGTCTGCCCCTCCCTCTAGCGGTGACCTCATCTCTGTGTTCTGTCCCTCAGGCTGGTTGCAGCCATCCTCCTGGTTTCTGTGGAGCCAGCTGTCCTTCACCTCCCTGGGCCTCGGTCCTGGAGCTCTGTCCTTCATTACTCTGCCTCTTCCTCCTGCTCCTCCTCTTCCTCCTGCTCCTCCTCCTCCTCTTCCTCCTTCTGCTCCTCCTCCTCTTCCTCCTTCCCCTCCTCTTCCTCCTCCTCCACTTCTTCCTCCCCCTCCCCCTCCTCCCCCTCCTG
>NW_008348313.1:2531247-2554625 GCF_000622305.1 Nannospalax galili
CTCCATCCCCCTCCTCCTCCCCCTCCTCCCTCTCCTCTCCTCTCCCCACTCTTCCTCCTCAGCATACACTTTGGGGAATCTTTGTTTCATCAGCTCCCATGGTTTAGCCACTGAACACTCAGGCCTCTTCCATCCGACCCCAACCTTCAGCCTCCTGCAGCCTCCTGCTCCTTGGCACCCTATCCCTGGTGTCTCCAGGGCCCTCACTCACCCTGCAACCCTCTCATCCACCATCCTTACCCCTTTGTTTTCTGCAGCACTTTGACCCCAGCCCTTTCCTGCCCCCCTCTCTGCTGGCTTCCATCTCAGTCCCCTCAGCCTGCCTGTAACTCACACTCTACTTTGATGGTCACCACACCCTCCTTCTGGTCCTCCCATCCTGCAGTCTGTACTCTCTGTCTATGTGTGTCCATACCCTTTGTGGCTTACCACCCTTCTCTGATGGCCCTGTTGTTCCCAAAGGCTGTCCCTCAGTCTAGAGTTCCATCCCTTTTGGGGTGCCGTTTCTAGAGGCAATCTTTGTGAACCCCAGTCCAAGGAGATGTGAGATGTTGCCATTAAGGGAATTTGAGTCCTTGTTCCTCATTGGCCGAGTGAAGGACAAATTAAGACACTCAAGCTCAGACTCCATTGTACTAGTTAGTTATTTTATTATTATTTCTTTGTATGTTCAGTGTGTGTGTGTGTGTGTTTGTGTGTGTGCCTGAGCGCACGTGGAGGTCAGGGATTCATGTCGGGTGTCTTCCTCTATCAATCGCCACCTTATTTTATTATTTAAATTTTATTTTAGTGAACTCCCACAGGTTTTCTGTGTGCTACTTTGCTAGCAATCAACCTGTTGGGAACATTTGATTGCTGATGAAGATTTTCAGAACCACACTGCAAATTGTCAATACTTTGGGGCATGGATCTCTTGTAAATCTCAGTTGCTAACAAGGGCTGACAGCACAACCGGACCAAGAACTACCTGTTTCTTTCAGAAAGGATTGTCTTAAACATCTGCAACTTTGATGGACCTTCGTAGTAGTGTTTGGAGCCCAGAGTCCCTGCTGGCTGTAAGTCCATGTTGAGTTCCAGTCCTGGTTCCCTGGGCACAGAGCCCAGGGGAGCAGATGGCGGGAGGGGAGATCCATGAAAGAAGTCTACCCATGTCGTCCAGGACCCATGGAGGCCAGAAGAGGGTGTCAGACTCCCTGGACCTGGAGATATGGATGGTTGTGAGTCATCATGTGGGTGCTGGGAACCAAACCCAGATTCTCTGCAAGAGCAGCCATTGGGACATATCTCCAGTCCTAAAACCTTGTTTCTTGGTCTCACAGGTGTGTTACCCTTCTCTGTGTTCGTGAAATCCATTGACCAAGACCCAGTTTACAGTTGGGGAAGTTGAGGCACAAGGAGAGGTTCTACAGAGTGAGGCTGCATCACGTAAGGGAAGGTCACCATGGGCAGAGTCCAGATTTCCTATCTGACTTCATGGCTTTGCTGTACTTACAAGGACCAGCCACTAGGTGACACCAGTGCGTGTCCACAGAGAGACTTCTCTATGTGAGGAGGGATGGAACTGGACCCCTTGGTCTGAAGGAGGAGGCTGGGGTCTGGACCCCTGGGTCTGAGAGAGGAGGGCTGGGTCCTGGACCCCTGGATCTGAGAGAGGAGGGCTGGGTCCTGGACCCCTTGGTCTGAGGGAGGAGGCTGGGGTCCAGATCCCTGGGTCTGAGGGAGGAGGCTGGGGTCCAGATCCCTGGGTCTGAGGGAGGAGGCTGGGGTCTGGATCCCTGGGTCTGAGGGAGGAGGCTGGGGTCTGGACCCCTGGGTCTGAGGGAGGAGGCTGGGGTCTGGACCCCTGGGTCTGAGGGAGGAGGCTGGGGTCTACACTTCAGGGTTCCTGAAAGAGGAACAATCTTGGGCTAAAAACATGAAGGACATTTGAATCTGGCTCATGGTCCCAGCCTCAGCCTCCTCCAGGATCATGAGTTTGGGCTCCCAGTCCTCTCCAATGCTTCCTTCTCTGGGAGTCAGGACTTCGACTCCCAGCCTCTATCCCCCAGCATGCCCAGCCTGGTTTGATAGGAGGCCCAGACAGCACCCAGGGTGGGGAGACACATGAGATGTAGGGTTAAAGTCTCTAAACTGCACAGACTGGGCATGGAACACAGAGGCCCCAATCCTCAGAACTATGTCACACCTGGGAGGACAGAGTCCTCCTCCTCCTTCCCCTCTGTGTGGCTTGCTCTACATGCGCTGATCTTTTCTGTTCCCTCTCAATTTCTCCTGAAACCTATTTCCTTCCTTCCTTCCTTCCTTCCCTCCTTCCTTCCTTCCTTCCTTCCTTCCTTCCTTCCTTCCTTTCCTTCCCTCCCTCCCCCCTCCCCCTCCCTCTTCCTCTTTTTCTCTCCTTCCCTCCCTTTTTTCCTCCATCCCTTCCTTCGCTCCTTCCTCCTTTCCTTTTTGATTTTTATTTTATTGTAGAGGAGGCACTCAGTTCTGAAGAGTTTTGCCTGAACCAGTCTTAGAAGCAAACTCTGGCTGCACTCCAGCCTTTTGATTTCTAAACAGGTGTTTTCTGCCTGATCCTCCCCTTCCTTCCTTCCTTCCTTCCTTCCTCCTTCCTTCCCTCCCTCCCTCCCTCCTTCCTTCCCTCCTTCCCTTCTTCCTTCCTAGACAGGTTCTCACCATGTAGTAACCCTCACTGGCCAGCTATGTAGACCAGGCTGGCCTCAAATTTAGAGATCTGCCTGTCTCTGCCTCCCAAGTACTGGAATTAAAGGTGTGTGCTATCATATTTGGTCAAAAAATTTTGAAAAGAGGGGTTTAAGGTCATCCTCAGCTAAAAAAGCAGAAAAGAAAAGAAAAAAGAAAGAAAAAAAAACAGGCATGGTATCACATGCCCTTAATCCCAGCACTCAAGAATCAGAAACAGGTGGACTTCTCAGAGTTTTGGGTCAGTCTTCTCTACATGGCGAGTTCTGGGCCAGCAGGGGCTACAGGGAGGCTGTTTCAAAACAACAACAACAAAAAATTATTTTATGTGTATGAATGTGTGTGAATGTTCCTGAATGTATGTATGTGCATCACGTGTGGGCTACTCTGGACCTGGAGTTACAGACGGTTGTTAGTCACCATGTGGG
The DNA here is from genome assembly GCF_000622305.1 of Nannospalax galili. Classification (NCBI taxonomy): domain Eukaryota; kingdom Metazoa; phylum Chordata; class Mammalia; order Rodentia; family Spalacidae; genus Nannospalax; species Nannospalax galili. The sequence continues at coordinate 2,534,376 of NW_008348313.1, forward strand.
TGCTGGGAACCAAACTTGGATCTTCTGCAAGAACAGCCAGTGCTCTAAATTCCTGGAGCCATCTCTCCGACCCTAGCTTAAACTCTTGATCCTTCTGCCTCCATCTTCTGAATGTTGAGATTTCAGACACGTACCACCACACCTGGGTTTGTGCAGTGCTGGGGATCAGACTCAGGGCTTCACGTGTGCTAGGCAAGCACTCCACCAACTGAGCTCCAGCCCAGTCCCACTTGGTATGTTTGTTGAACATCTTTCTGCTTTTTCTTGAACTCTGCCTCTCTCTTTCCTTCACTTGCTATATTTTTTATAAATCCCTAAAAGAGAGGGCATGGGGATGACCCAGGCTAGAGACATTCTGATTGGAGATGGAAGTGAGGACCGTGACTAGAGTAGGTTCAGAGGTCATGGGGAGCTGGTCATGAAGACAATCCGTATGTCACAGATACTAAATGCAGCTGGCACTCAGAGTGTGTGTAGTCAGTCAAACTCAGTGTCGTGCAAGGATGCGGAGGTGACTGTACTTGGCTGTGCACAGCTGGATTGGCACCGATGGGTGCAGACATGGATGACACTGTCAGCTAGACCTTGCTTGGCTTAGGAACAGGTGCAGCTCCAATAATCACATCACTGGCACTCATTTGCATAATTGAATATGCATGGCTAAGAGCTGGATGTCTGCCATGCCATAGACATGCGTTTGCACACAGGGACTGGGTGTGCAAGGCCAGTGTGTCCCACCTGAGGTCTCCGAGGTCTCTGCCCGCCAGCTTTTTGAGAGCTCTCTCCCCCACCATTCCTGGATCCCTTCCCTGTGTCCAAAATGGCTACTACTCCTCCCCTTTTGCCCAGTGCGCTCAGCATCAGCGTCTCTCAAGGTCTCTCAGCATCTGTCTCTAGATGCCCCCCACCCCGTTCAGTTCTAGCTTTTCAGAGGGTGCCTACCAAACATGATAATACCTAGAATATATGACCTCCTTCATAAAAATAGATCATTTTAATCAAGGGCACATGATGTATTCATGTGAGATGTATATAGCTATTCACACTGTGTAGATAAATACATCTGAAGTCGGACATATTCATTGAACTAGATAAAGACAGTCAAGGGTCATACTGTTATCCACCCATAAAGCCCATTAATGGAGATTCAGAGTTGCAGACCCAGATCCCAGAGACCAGCATTGGGATACACACCCACTAGACCAGATTCCAGAAAGTGAAAGATAATGAGTATGCAGGGAGCCAGGGAAGGAAATGCGATAATCTCTAGATCACCCCTAGATCAGACATCTGACGTTGAAGGTAACACATCAGGTTCCTGTTTGAGGACGTAGGGCACCCCAGAGGGGAAGTAGTGTGGACACAGAGGAAGTGAGCAAGTGAGCAAGAGGGTAAGAGAATGAGAGAGAACTTCACAGTCCTCCTGTGCAGGCTGTCCCTCCCCACACAGTGTCCTCCTGTGCAGGCTGTCCCTCCCGATTCCACAGTCCTCCTGGAGCCTTGTCTGGGTCTCAGTCTGCCCTGTCACTGTCATTATCCTCTCTCACTTCAGTTCTACAGAGTTCTGAGACAGTGAGTCCTACTTTTAACCATTGAGTCTGAGGGGGATTTGGAGTCCCCGACACTCACACAGTGAGTAAGCTTCCATATACTGTGGTCCCTTTGACTGAGTACCCAAGCTTAGGGTGACATCCCTCCTCTGCTCAGGAAGGTGCTTAGATGTCCAGAGACTTCAGGGGTTGTCCCTCATGGTGTCCTCCATCCACTTCCCTAAAGCATCACCTTGGTGTACACACCAGGCTTTCTGGGCCAGGCACAGGGATCATGAGACCTTGGAGCACCCCATCACAGACAAGTGGACTCCTGGAGTCACCCTAAGAGAAGAAGGGACAGACAGTGAGAGAAGCCATCCTGCTATCTGTCAAACCTTGGCTGGCTGATTGCTGACTGCAAACCCCTAGCTATGGGAAACACCTGTCTGCAGAGCCCATAGGCATTCCAGAGGGGACACGGGCTGGAGGCCTCAGAAATGGGGAAAGGAAGTCGGGTGCAGCTCCCTTTCATACAGGAGGCAGGTTTGTCCTTGTCCCCCAAGACAGGTCAGCAGTGGAGAAACAGGGGCCGCCACAGCACCCTCCCACCTGGGGCTCAAGTCACAGCCCACCCCCCAGAAAGTTTTCCTAGGAATAGACATCCCCTGCCCAAGGTCCTGGGAGCCATGGAGGGCCAGGAGCAGAGCAGGCAAGGCCAGCTCTGAGATTAGGACCTGTAGGGATGCAGTGCAGGGAGAGAGACTGAGTCAGAAGCTGTTGGGGAACCCTGCTGTTAGGGTCGCAGTTTCTCCATGTCCGGATAGCCTAAGGGGCTCAGCGCCTGATGGAAAGACTCCCCTTTTCAGCAGAGGGCCTCCTGCTCTCTTCCTGGCTCACTTTGAAGTGCCCACCACAGATGCCTTATCTAAAACATGACCTCTGGCATAGAAACTACCAGGTTTTTTCTATGTAATAATCAGGCACTGTCTGACAGCCTGAAAGAAGCCCACCACCACATGTAAATAAAACATTCTAGGAATACCTATCAACTAAGGCTTTTGCTACTGCCTGCACACTATAAATTCTCTAGTTTCCCCCTAATAAACTGGAGCTGTATCACTGAATCTGGCTGAGCTGTGTTTCATTGCACCTGGGACCAGCCTGTGAACAGTCTTCCCAGAAGAAGCTGCCTTCCGTCAGCACTCACGCACCGCTTCTGCGCTCCCCACTTTGCTCTCCCTGCCCCCCACGGACCGGTGGCCAACGACCGCTGGCACAGGGGGAGCGTCCCCCAGCTAGCCTGAGCCTCCCGCAGAGCCCGCCCTGCAGCCTGCAGCTGGCGCAGAGCCTGCACTTGCCACCGCCGCAGACCCGCCATTCTGTAGCCGCCTGCACCCGCAGCGGTGGAGGAAGAGAGCCAGAGAGACCCGCCCCTCAAGAAGCCTTCCAGGGAGGCTGTGGTGTGAGACCAGGAGGTCAAGACCACAGACAGCACTGACTCCCTGCCCCACCCCTCCCTGCAGCCCAGTCTTCACACCGACACCAGAGGGTGCCAATGAGCAGTCAGCCCTGCCCTGCTCTGCCCAGCACCACCCATAGCTCCCAGCAAGGAGGGCACATCTCCATGTGTCCCTGCAGCAAGCGACCCTCTGTCGCCTCTGACCCCTGTTCACACTGTCCCCAGAACACTTGTCTAGCCACAGGCCCCTTTATTGCCCCTCACACCCTCCAGCCCCTCTGTCCCATGACCAGGAACCAGTCAACCCTCTGCGGCCCCCAAGGCTTTAGGGTCCCCTGAAACCTATGTCAGGTGTTGCTTCATCTCACCTTCCACCCCACCTCACATCCCTACCATTAGCTCTGTCTCCCGCTCTTCCCAGGCCTCCTCCCGCCCCAGGCCTCCTCCCTTGTGAGTCCCCCTCCTCTGCTTCCTTTTCTGACTGTCCTTGAGCTGTGAAGCTGTACCCTCCCCCCTGAGTGAGCAGGCAGCCTCAGCAGGCACAAGAAATTCCCTGGAAACTTAGGTGTCTCAGCAAGCTGGAGAAACAAACAGGGCTCAGAGAGCCCCTCCCTGAGGTCATATAATTAGTCAGCAATTGGGGGGAAGATGGGGGGCACACTCTTCAGTGGAACTGCCTGCAAATTGCTGCCTGCAAATTGTGCTGGGCACTCCAAGGACACAGCTTCTGTGAGTCTGCACTCAAGAGGGGCTTTTTGATAATCAAGTTGTCTTTGTAGCCCACCCTCCTGTAACTAATCCCAATAAACTCAAGTGTTCACTGTAATGGCCCCAAATGGAGTTCCCAAATCGTAGCAGCGAAAGTAACTTCATTTCCTTCGTTTTGTATAAAGCAGCCACTTTAACTTCAAAATCTAGAAAAGCGGCCGGCTTCAAGGTCAGGTCTGAACTAAGCTGCTTCCCCTAGAAGAGTGCTTTCTTTGGAGTAGCTGACCTTGGGCACCTTCCAGACACTGTAGCTGTGCTTCTTGCCTGGCCAAGAAGCCTAAACAACAACAGCAATCAGAAAGTTCCTCACTGTCAAGGTCTCTGTACATCTGTCAAGAGAAGGACTAACATAAGCTTGTTCTGGTTTCTGTAGTTTGCTTGTCTGCTAACTTGGGTGAGAAGAGGGCTTTCTTTGGAGAAGCTGACCTTGGGCACCTTCCAGACACTGTAGCTGTGCTTCTTGCCTGGCCAAGAAGCCTAAACAACAACAGCAATCAGAAAGTTTCTTACAGTCAAGGTCTCTGTACATCTGTCAAGAGAAGGACTAACATAAGCTTGTTCTGGTTTCTGTAGTTTGCTTGTCTGCTAACTTGGGTGCCCTGACCTACTCAGGACCACCTGGCTTTACTTGTGTGTGATGAAATTCCTATGGTATTTGTGGGTTTTGCCTTTATAAGTTAGTTTCATCCCCTCCTGGGGCAGTGGGTCCCAAATCTGCCTTAGGGCCCATGGACGGCTAGAGCCCTCATAAATGTGACCTGTTAAAATTTGAATTGGGTCTGGTTGTCTTTTCCCAGTGGTTTCAAACTCCGTATCATCACCAAGTGGAAGTAGATGAAATGTTTCCCTCGGCTGGTTGCTGCTTCTCTGTCTGAGGTGAATACACAGCCTCCCCAGAAAAGCAACAACCCACCCCACAAAGGTATTATATGTTGGGGTGATCTCTGCTCACTGTTGGTGTCCAGGGCCTGGGATGGTCCCGGGCACCTTTGAGACACCTGAGAAAATGTGTGCAAAGACTGAGAAGCCGAGCTGTGGGGATGTGAGATACTTAGGGTGCCCAGGGTAGGAAGGGAAGGAACTGGACAGAAGCGATTGGGGACACGCTGGGGCAGAAGATGGGCTATGGTCTCTGAGGAGCTGAGCAGACGCTAGTGGGGCCTCAGCCCAGATTCACTTTCCCCTAGTCTTTCCAGCCAGGACCGTTGGGGATGGGTCAGCTCACCATGCCTGTGTCTTTGCCACCTCCCATGTGCCCAGCACACAGCATGTACTCTGTCACCCTCTGTGGTTAGGAAACCTCACAGATTGTATTGGCCATGAGCCTGAGGTCCACACACTGCAGCATCGTGGGGCGTAAGGCTGTGGGGCAGGGAAACAGGGCCATGAGCACAACACTGTAGCAGCCTCTTCCCCCTGAACCCCACTTCCCTCTCCAGGCTGTGTCTGGCTCAGGTGCACCCTTATCTGACCTAGTGCTGCCCTAGCCAGATGCCAGGTAGAGGCTCCCCAGCTGAGGCTGAATCATGGATTAGGGAACTATTCCTGCCCGTGGTCCTATGACCTCCACAGTCGTGTTGTGGTATTCGTGAACTTACACACATCCACACACAAAATAAGTGTGACAAAAATTGTTTAAAAACCAAGAGAGCAAGAAGACAGACACGGGACATCCATCTTTGGCCTTCACATGCAACACACACACAGAGACACATAAACACAGTAACAGTATACACACACAAACACATACACAGACATACACACAAACAGTAACAGCACATACACAAACACATACACAGACACACACACACAAACACAGTAACAGTATACACACAAACACACACACATAAACACAGTAACAGCACACATACACACACATAAACAGAGTAAGAGTATACACACACACTGGATATACAAACAATAACCCCCACAACAGTCCACACACAAACATCACACATTCACACACACCATTTTTTATAAAAAGAACCTCAAGGACAGAGTATAAAAGGACCAAGGAGAACATCCTGGGAAATAAGGGACAGAGTATCCAGGAGGAGAGAGGGAGGGAGGAAGGGAGAGAGAGAGAGAGAGAGAGAGAGAGAGAGAGAGAGAGAGAGAGAAGGAAAGAGGAAAGAAAGAGGAAAGAGACAGAGGGATGTGGGAAGAAAAGAGAGAAACAACAGGGAGGGACGGAGGGAGGGAGGGACGGAGGGAGGGAGGGGGAACAGAGGGGAGCCTGGGAACCACTGGGGGCAGCTGGGCCTGGGCACAGCCTCCCCAGCCATCAGGGCCCGGCCCACAGCCAGGGTTGAGCTCTCTCCCCTCCCCAGCACTCTGCCCTCCTCCCTTCTCCCTCAGCAGCCCTCACCCAGCTCCAGCGCTGACCAGCCCCTCCCTGCATGTCCCCAGAGTGGACAGAGGGCCCTGCAGGGACAGGCTGGGCTGGGAAGGTGGAGTATTCTCACACATGCACATTTGGGGACATCCCTCCCTGTCCTCTGGATACTCCCTAGGCCTGTTCTTGAGTGTGGCCTGAAGTGATGGTGCAGGAGGAGGGAGAGGAGGAGGGGAGGGAGAAAGAGAGAAAGAAGACTAAGAGGGAGAGGAAGAGAAAGGGACAGGAGGAGGGGAAAGAGGAGGTGGGTGTGGGGGGCACAGACATGGAGACAGGATGTACAGAGGACAAACTAAAACACAGCCACACATAGTCACACACAAACTGTAAGACACCAAGAGACAGCAGGACAGCAGCTTAGGGAGAGATGGGAAGGGACCAGGTTGTCATGGAGATGGTGGTCCAGCCCCATTTCTGCCTCCCCCATCCTCCCAGGCCACCGGAACCAACACCAGCCTTCATCCCTCAGACCTGTTTCCCATGAGGTCATCCAAGGGGGTGTCACCTGTTCCTTCTTAAAGACTAGATCCCCTCCCCCATCTCAGGGAGGCCAGGATGCTAGACAAGTGCCCTGGATCTGAGCCACACCCCAGGCCATCCTATGAAGTGGGCAGCCGTGAGCACCCACCGGGGTTGCACCAAGACAGCCCCACACATGGCCACGCCATAGTGGTAGCTGGCTGCTTGCCAGGGCTGGGAATGCCCCCCACACTCGCAGCCTCCCCCATCCTGGATTCCAAGGAGGGCGAGGCACCCGGGGTCAGAGAAGCTGGGTAGGCGGGCTTGACAGACAATGTGGGAAGGGATCAGGAGGTGAAGATGTCTGGTGGATGTGAAGGGACCTGGGGCAGAAGACCAGGGCTGGGGCTGGGGTCAGGGGTCAGGAGTCAGGGGTCAGGAGGTGCTGGGAAAGGACTGGAATTCAGGACCACCCGCTGGGTCGGTGGGTGGTGGGTGATCCTGATTCCCTGTGAGCACCAAACACCCCTGGCATCTCTTGGGAGGCGCCAGGCAACACCTGAGCATATTTGGACCTGAGGGTCGTGGGAGAGCCGAGATGGGTGAGGGGTGAATGTTGGATAAACCGTGGGGTCTCTGGAGGGGTAGAAAGTCCTAGAAGTGCAGCTGAACTCCCGTGGAGGAGGTCTGTTTGTTGGGAGGGAGTTCTTTGGCGGGCTTAGGGCACAGGGTGCAGAAAGGCCGGGCAGGACAGCGGCTAAGGCAGCTTTCGGGGCGTTTCTTGCTCTCCATTGGTGAAGGTCTGTGCCAGGGTTGGAATGAGGAGGAAATCTCAGAGCCTTGATGAGATTGGGAGGCCGCGGTATTTGTGAGCTCAAACTGGATCACTTCACTCTGATGGAACAGGGTGGGTCACAAGATCCGGGTTCCGAACGGCAGGACTGGGGGTCAGAGGTCAAGGATGGGCAGACAGTTCACAGGTAGATGGAAAAGACAATGATGCTGTGGTAGGGTTAAGGGACTGGGATGCCCACAGTGCCCCCCACAATGAAAGGCTCCTGGGGGTTCTGAACCCCACAATGGGTGACAGAGGGGACCCAGGAACCAACCCCCTGAGGAAAACTGGTTGGAGGAAGAGAGCATCCCGGGGATGGGGAAGTTCTGGGGTTCCTGGGCAGGAGCAGTTAACAAGGACAGTGAGGGTCTGGGCAACCTGGAGGGGCGAAGCTGGGATCTTGGGGCAGCGCTGAGAGAAGCAAGAAGAGCCCCTGGTCCCAGTCGGCTGTGGGTGGAGGATGAGGCAGGGGTGGCTCCCCATGAGAGGAATTGTGTATGGTGTGAGGGCCAGATAAGTGGGGGCCCCTCTTCCTCCTGGTCCCTCACTCCTCACCAGATTCCCCAGGGACAGGATGAGGCACAGACCCAAGGACAACATGGGGACAGGAGTCCAGGCACAGGTGGCAGTTGTGGCTGAGGAGCCTGGCCAGGCAGATTTAGAAACCTTCAGTCACCCAGAGCACCGCCCCACCCTGCTGGCAGGCAGACACTGGCTGAACCCTGCCTCTGAGGCTGTGAGCTGGACCCCTTCTACACCAGGAACTGGGGAGATGCAGAACTTCCTGTTCTGAAGATGCTGGATGCCCCTGGACATATCCCTGGGGTGTGAGGCTGATAAGCAGGGTGAGTCATTCAGGGAGACTTGATCAGAGGATGGAAGCTGGCTGGAATGAGGTCCAGGGAGGCCCTCAGCACAATGTCTCAGGCACCTGGACTCCAATTAAGTCGTTTTCCTTCAAGCCCATTGTCTCTGTGCAGACCCACACCACGGGGCTGGTAGCTTTCAGCTAGAGGCTGACTCCCTAACCCCTTATTTAAAAGATTTACTTATGTGTGGGTAGGTTGTATACCTCCTGACATGGATGCTGGGAACTGAACTCGGGTCCTCTGGAAGAGCATCAAGTGCTCTTAGCCACTGAGCCATCTCTCCAGCCCAGTCAAACCGCTTTTAAGAAAATTATTTAGTACTTTGTTTATTTTTTTATGTTCATCTGTGTATGTAGACGGAGGAGAGGAAGACTCCGGGTAAGCTCTGTTTTCTGCCTTACGCCCTTGGGACAGGGTCTCCCGCTGTACCTGGAGCTTGGCCGGTGGTCAGTGAGCCCCAGTGAGTCTTTTGTTTCTGCTCCGTGTACCACTGAGGCTACAGGTATGTGTGTATGACCATGCCTTTTTATTTTCTTTTTTGTCTTTTTGAAGCAGGGTCTGTCTGTAGCCCCAGCTGTCCTGGCACTCACTATGTAGACCAGGCTGTCCTGGAACTCACTATGTAGACCAGGCTGGCCTTGAATTCACAGAGATCCGCCTGCCTCTGCCTCCCAAGTGCTGGGACTACAGGCATGTGCTAACACCCGGCTATGACAATGCCCTTTAAAAAATTACATTCTATTTACTTATTTATTGTGTGTGTATGTATACATGCACAGGTTTGTGTGAATTCATGCCAAGGGAAAGAGAAGGTTAGAGGATACCTTAAGGAAGTGGCTCTCTCCTTTCTCCATGCGTGTCCCAGGGATCAAACATGGGTCCTCAGAATTGCTGGAGAGCACCTTATGCACTGAGCCATCTCCTCGGCCCTTGACAATTCCCAGTTTTTATAAGGGTTCTGGGGTTTTGAACTCGGGTCCTCATACCCGCACAGAAAGTGCTCTAACCCTCTGAGCCATCTCCCCAGCCCCACTCTCTACCTTCTCATGTTACTGAAACAGGAGCCTCAGCATTGAGAACTCCCTGATTCCTGTACTCCCACGTGCAGAATCTACTTCCCTTGACCTGTCACTTCTGATTAAAAACAAAAACAAAAAACAGAAAAACCCTGCTATTCACAGAGGCATCCATCCAGCTGTCTCCAAGCTGGAAGCAGGAGTCTCCATGACCAAGTTCCCTAGTATGTCAAAGTCCCACATCATGCCAAAGACAGGGACTTCATCCACATTCCTGATTCTGTTTCTGTGCACTCTACACAGATCACTGTTTCTCATCCCGAGGGTCAAGAGAATCCTTTAGAACAATCAGATGTCATCTCTTTGCCAGAACACAGACCTCAGAGGGGTCTGTGCACCTTCAGATCTGGTGACACTTAAAATCACATTGATGGATCACAGAATAGAATCTAAAAGAGGCAGGCCAGCTCCTGGGTTAACTCTAAGATTTCACACATTCCCAGCACATTGGTATTTTAAATGGTTTCATAAAACCAGCCGCAGCAACGACTCAAAAACTAGATAAAATCTTCCCCCTCTTCTAAGTGAGAGACTAGTAAATGTGTAGGCCATAGGGAGATTAGGGTGGGACTTAGACCCACACTGCAGACTGGAGATCGGGGCACAGGGACGTGCTCATCTGGGAGTCTCACTGACCAAGACACAGATCAGAGTCCTTAGAATTGTCCTGGCTGGGAAGTCAGTCTCTGACTGTGAGACCTCCCAGATTCAGTGTCCCTAGCGTGTCCCAGTCCCCATAACCATCCTGACCCAGACCAACCAAGCACAACACACACAACACCGACATAACCCAATCCAACCACACCTCACTCCACCTAACCCAACATCCTCCCCCAACTTAAATCCAACCATACTTGTATCCAAACACAAGCCAACAGCAGCCAGTGCCTGGATCTGCCGTCTGCTCCCAAACCTCCTGTGTCTCAGTCCCTTTCCCACTTGTGATGACTAACCCTGGTTGTCAACTTGACACACCAGGGAAGAGGGAACCTCAGTGAGGAGCTACCTCCATCAGACTGCCCTGTGGGCACGACTGCGGGTCATCTTCCTCGGGGATGATGAATGTGGGAGGCCCAGTCCACTGTGGGTGGTGCCGTCCCTATGCAGGTGGGCCTGGGTTTCACAGGAAAAGTAGCAGAACAAGTCAGCGGAAGAAGGCCAGTACCCAGAGCTCCTCCGTGGTCTCTGCTTCAGCTCCTGCCTCCAGGTTCCTGCCTTGAGTTCCTGCCCTGTCTTCCCTCAGTGCTGGATGGTGATGTGGAAGTGTGGGCCAAGTAAACCCTTTTCCTTTGGTCAGTGTTTAGTCAGTGCTTTATCACAGCAACAGAGAAACAAATTCAGACACCAAGTCATTTCTTTACCTCTTGGCTTTTCAGCTGAGCCAATAGTGGTCTGAGCTCATCAGCTCAATTTCTGATACATCCTCTGGCCAAGGACAGTACTAAACAGAGTATTTAGAGATAGAACTGGGCCAGCAGCTTGCACCATCCAGGCCACACTTCAGCCTGGTATCCAGCTCCCTCAGGGGAGCACACAAACAGCAACAACAAAACAAACCAGTAACACACACTCCCTTCCATCCTGAAGCCATACTGTCCCGCAAACACCAATGTTGCCTGTCTCCGCTCAACAAAAGCCAGTCCTGTCCCTCAGCTCCAACCTCATCCTCCATTCTGACCAGTGCCGTCCTCTGTCCTCAACCGACCCAGTATTTGATGTGATCAGAGGGACCCAGGGACAACTGCATCCTGCTCCCTTATGGACCCCACACCTGTCCTCCAGGAGCCCCTTTCAGCTGGGACCATGGGGGTCCTCAGCTCCACGTATGCACCTGGAAACAGCATGCTGCGTGTCAGGTGCCCTGACTAGTCTTTGTTCTGTCTGTGGCCGGGATTCTGCAACGTGGCCGACACAACATGTCTGGGAGACCCAGGTAGTCTGTGCAAGAGGAGGACACCCCTAAGGGCGGGCTTCTCCTCCTTCCACACACAAACCTAGAGAACCCATCACTGGCAATGCCTGGCCTTCCTCAAGCATCCTACGTTTTTCCCTTGGGTCAGAGGCTTCTTCTCTGACCCTGGGTTCCAGGTAGCTGTGCCTAGAAGTGGGGACGAGAGAGCTGAGAGCCTGACACCCTGAACCCTGAGACCCTTGAGACCCTGAACCCTGTCTGCTGAGCCTGAACATCACCATTACCACTGAACTTTTCCAGACTGTCCTTCAAGGATATTTGTCCATTGGGCAGCCTTGCTAGATGGTGTTGCTTGAGGTCAGCTTTGCTTGCTGTCCTGGGAAGGAACATTTTGTCCCTCCTATAACATCTTTACTGTCGGGGATGACAGAGATAATGTCTCTCCAGAGTGAGTTTGTTTTCAGCCCAGGTAATAAAGATAATGTGTTCAGCATTACAGAGGCTGGGCATGCATCCACACACCTCTTGTATTTAGGGAGCTTTATTTTTATTAAGTTGTTTTCTTTGTTTTGATTTGGTGTGTGTGTATGCGTGTGCTCTGGGGATTGAATCTAGGGCTTTATACCTACTAGGGACACCCCTGACCATGCTCCCAGACCCTCACTGGGGGATTCTAGGCAGGGGCTCTACCACTGAGCCACATCCCAGCCCCTCACTGGGGCATCCTAGGCAGGGGCTCTACCCCTGAGCCACACCCCAGCCCCTCACTGGGGCATCCTAGGCAGGGGCTCTACCCCTGAGCCACACCCCAGCCCCTCACTGGGGCATCCTAGGCAGGGGCTCTACCCCTGAGCCACACCCCAGCCCCTCACTGGGGCATCCTAGGCAGGGGCTCCACCACTGAGCCACAGCCCAGCCCCTCACTGGGGGATCCTAGGCAGGGCCTCTACCCCTGAGCCACACCCCAGCCCCTCACTGGGGGACTATAGGTGGGGGGGTCTACCCCTGAGCCACACCCCAGCCCCTCACTGGGGGATTATAGGCAGTGGCTCTACCACTGAGCCACACCCCAGCCTCTCACTGGGGGATCCTAGGTAGGGGCTCTACCATTGAGCCACACTCCAGCCCCTCACTGGGGATTCTAGGCAGGAGGTCTACTGCGGACCTACACCCAAGCCCTACACAGGATTCTTTGCCCAACTTCCTCACAGTCACACAAACTCTTGTGTGTGGCAAACCCACCTAGACTGCTCTGCTCACCCCCAGGGGTTTGGGGGACTGTGGGTGCTGTTACACTAAGGTCAGGCTGCCTGCTGGCTGTGGTGCAGTCTTTGACTCACTGTCTGTTTCCTGAGCCACCGTGAACTCTGGCCTTCGTATGTTGTTTGAGGCCCCTCAGAGTGTGGGGGTACCAGCTGGGCAGTGGGGCTGTACCTTGAAGGACACAGGAAGGACGCTCATTGGGTGTGGAGGGCAGGAGGAGGGCATGGTGGAGGCACAGAGTGTGGGATGGGACTCTGGTGGTCTGGGGTCAGTCTTTGAGCGCCCCAAAGGCAATAGTCAGGGTGGGGTGCAGAGGAGTGTCCACCACCCGTTTCCTAAGCCTTTAACGACACCATTAATCTTTCCTCAGGTGGCGACTGGTCATGGTCCCCACACTGTCCTCGTGGACTGTCTAAGTGCTGAGGGTTGAGTCTGGCACATATAAGCACTCAGTCGTGCTGATACACACCCATAAAAACCATGCAGGGTCAGGGCCTCTCACACACGGAACCCTCACAGTGACCCTCTGCAGCAGCGTGCTCAGTACAGTTTAACCTTGCCCAAACTGCTTAGCCCTTTGTCCAGCTCCTGACAAGCCTTTGGTGTGTCCCTCCCACCTGCCCTGCCTTTAGTCAGGTGGGGACCTTGGCTTCACAGTGTTCTACAGTGTGGTGATGTGGGTGGCTTTAGAGCCTCTCGTATCAGTAGTCTTCTCTGGGAGCCAGATGATGGAGGTCCACCATGAAGTCTCTGACCATGTCTGTGTGACCGAGCCTCAGTCACTTCTCTGGGTCCTCCTTGGGTTCCCTGGTTTTCAAGTCCCCATGCATACTGTCCCCTCAGTCTGTGATGTGTGTGCCCAGTGGTGATGGATGGTTTTAAATGTCCCCTTGACTAAGTAAAAAGATCTCTGTGACAGTTGATGCACATGTTCATGTGTCTGTGGAGACTTTTCCAGGAGAGATCGACTTGTGCGTCAGAGACTGATAGGAAAGATCCATTCTGTATGTGACTAGCACCTTCCAATAAGCTGTGGGCTTATTGGATGAAAAGAAGCTGGAGGGGCTGTGGTTGTGGCTCAGTAGTAGGGCACCTGTGGCCGTGTGTGAGGCTCTGGGTTCAAGACCCAGCCCCAAAATAAAGGACTGCGAAGAAGTCAGTGTGCATGTGTGGAGGCTTTCTCCTCAAATCATTCTGTGCATGGCCGTCATCCTCTGCTGTGAACTCCAGTCTTCCCATGTGGACTCAGGACCAATGACTTCCTATGTCTTCAATACTCATGGAGGCTGCTGAGGAACCTGACTTCCTGGACTGATCATCTCCCTGGCTCTCAGGCTCTCCAGTATACAGACAGCTACTGTGGGACTACCCAAGTCCTGCTGTGTAAGGCAATCTAATAAATCCCCCCTTATACTGCATACATGTTGCTATATAGATATCTACAAATATGTGTATGTATTTGTAATGTATACATACCTTCCAAAGAGATAAATAATGTATATTATATGCATCCTATTGGTTCCGTTCCTCTAGAGAACTCTCACCAACATGCTGGCCGTGTTCTCACTTATGTCTGGGTGACACTACCTCCTTGCCAGCTTCTCTACCTGCCTTGACTGCTTTCCTGTGTGTGTGTGTGTGTGTGTGTGTGTGTGTGCATCCTTGAGACGTGTGACAGCTGAGGGAAGCCTGCTGCTGTCCTCTGAGGGTGTGTGCTTACTTCCCACTGTGTGAACCTATAAATGCGTTCACATCTGGTTGTGTGTAGGGTCACCTGTGTGTTAGTATGTCCCAGGTAGGCATCTTAGTGACTAAGGGTCCAGCCTGTGGGGCAGGTCATATAATTTGTATGCAGTGCCTGAGGGCAGACTGTGGGAGGCAAGGGTTCGGGAAGAGGATGGGGATGGAGAAAAGGATGGGGATGGGGAAGAGGATGGGGATGGAGAAGAGGATGGGGATGGGGAAGAGGATGAAGATGGGGAAGAGGATGGGGATGGGGAAGAGGATGGGGATGGAGATGAGGATGAAGATGGGGAAGAGGATGAAGATGGGGAAGAGGATGGGGATGGGGAAGAGGATGGGGATGGAGAAGAGGATGAGGAAGAGGATGGGGATGGGGAAGAGGATGGGAATGGAGAAGAGGATGGGGATGGAGAAGAGGATGGGGATAGAGAAGAGGATGGGGATGGAAATGAGGATGAAGATGGGGAAGACGATGGGGATGGGGAAGAGGATGGGGATGGGGATGAAGATAGGGAAGGGGATGGGGATGGCCAGCCCACTGTGGGTGGTGCTGGGAGATAGCAGGAGTCTGTCACTCCTTTAGTAGACAAATAGTAAGGGAAGGACAGGCCTGGGTGGGTGCAGTTTCCTTTTGCCATGTCGTACAATGTCCAGGATGGCCTCCACTTCCTGGTTCTTCCCTAAGACTGGGGTGGGGTGCGGGGGACGCTTTTTTTGGCTTGTCCCAAATGTGCAAATCTTCTTTCCTGCCTTTTAGTTCTTTAATCAGTGGAGAAAACAAACCAGTTCCTGCACCACTAGATGGCAGGAGGTTCCGAGCTGTGTAAAAAGCTTGCCAACTTTGAGCCTCTGAGCAAGTCAGCAAGCAGCATTCCTCCCAGCTGAATTCCATAGACTTCCCTCAGTGATTAACTATGATATGGAAGTTTAAGCCAAATAAGCCCTTTCCTCCCTTAAATTGCTTTTGATCAGAATGTTTTATCACAGCAATGGAAATCAGACTGGAACAACACCCAACTGTTTGAAAATAGAGTGAAATCTGAGATTTTCTTTCTTGAAAACAAATGAGTGGAACCACCAGGACTCCAATAATACCAGAAGTGGATGCCGTGTCCCGGATCTGAGACAAAAGACATTACCCTCAGCACAGTGGGCAGCACAGGCATTTTCCTTGACCCCAGATGCTATGGGGTGATGAACACCAGCCTGGCTGATGTGTGCACACCGTGGTTTGTTCATTTGAGGGGAATGTGAGCCTCTTGACATGTTTGATTGTACACGGGGGCCACTAGCAAATTTATTGAGGAGGGGAGAGAAACAGACATAGAGAGGGGTTCTCTTTATTTACTATTCTGGAGTGAACAAACTCTTGTGGAAACCTTGCCTTTAAGGATAGCAAACAAATCCCTTTATACAGAGACTTCATATCTCCTGGATGATGAACAGACTTGCTCTGAGAGCAATGCCCATCTTCCACGCTGCCCATATGTTGGGTAGCAATTTCCCACAAATTGAAACATTCACTCCTAGAAGAAGGAGGGAGACTTATGAGACTCCAGATGCAAATGAAGCTTGTAAGCCTCAGGGGGCTTCCTGAAACTTGCAGAACTCACAAGGCCCCTAAGACTCACAAGATCCCTTCCCCAAGGTTGTAAAAACAGCAAACTGCGAGAGAGGCTCCCACCTGCTGAGCCGCTCCGAAGTTGTGAAGGGAGTCCAGGGTTGCACATCTCTTGGGTCGTCACTCAGGCTGGTGGGCTTTGGGGGTTACAGCTGCATTTGAGTTATTTCTCCTTCTGTAAGTCACCTCTCACTGGTACTCTGGTAAGTAAGTCCAATATACTCATCAGTTGAACTGCTGCAGGGAGGATCAGGCTAGACACTGTATGCATGTACAGGAAGCAGATGTTTTATTTAGGCTGCAGCCTGGTCCAATGGGCTCAAATTTGTACCCCAAAGGGAAGTAGCACACACCTTTTATACCTTAGGCATTGGGTTACAGCGAGAAGGAAACCTACATTGATTGGCTATTATTAAAGTCCCCTAAAATCAGGCAGATTATTATAAATTTAGAAAATAAAAACATGCCTAAAAAAGCCCCTGTCTGAAGTCATCGCCTGAGACAAACAGAAATGAGGGAGTTTCGTCAAGACACAAGGCAAGTGGGTCTAGCTAGCTGTGTCAATGTTCTAACCACAAACTTGTCAGGTGAGCCTTGCTGACTGAGACACAGAGAAAATTAGGATTAAAATCCACATTTTCCTTTAATATCCATTCCATCAGGCTCTACATCACATCACCTTGAATTTTGGAAGCATTGTTGCTGTGGTCTGTCACTGCTGCCCCATAAGAGACTAGTAGAGCCGCTGGAGAGAGGGCTCAGCAGTTAGAGCACTGGCTGCTCTTGCAGAGGACCCAGGTTCAGTTCCCAGCACCCACATGGTGGCCACAAACCTTCCTTAACTCCAGTTCCAGGGGATCCTTCACCATCTTCTGGCTTCCTCCGGCATTGCACAACACAGGTGCACTTACATGCATGCAGGCAAGGCACTCATACACATAAAATGAAAATTGCGGCTGCCGCCAGCTGCGGTCACCCTTCCACTCTTCAGGTGCTGGGTGCTGTCTCCGGGTGCTGCTCCTCCCGCAGGTGCCACCTGCAGTCTCACGGGCACTGCCCTTGCTCTAGCCTGCCGCAAGCTGTGGTCCCTCTTCCGCTCACTGGAGCACTGAGGCAGCTCTTCTGCTCACCCAGTGCTGGGGCCACTCTTCTGCCTCTGATCATTGCTATTTCTGCCTGGTCCTGGACCCCAGGGCTGGTGAGGAGACTGTGTCAGTGGAGCCCCATTCAGACACAGGAGACCAGGTTTGGTCATGCAGATCTGGTTTATTGTAGAAGGGCACAGCCTTATATAGGGGTGGGGTCCAATCAAGAAGTTACAACTCAGCTCTTTGGCAGGGCTGTGTCCTATCATGACATCACGAGTCAGACACCTCATTAGCATAGTGGGTTTCAGGTTACTTAGGTTCCGGTTTCCTTATAGGGCCTGGTTTCCTGGGAGCCACGTGACCCAGGCTGTTGCATTATCTAAGTGTTGCAATTTGGAGTCTCAAGGGTGGTGATTAGGGAGTGGTGAGCTCTAGGCATCAGTCTCATGATCTGCCAATGGGAGCAAATGTTACAAGGCGTTTTTTGTGGCTCCAGCGGTGGGGCCATTCCCTCAGGCCTGCTGTATGGCTGTCATTAAGACTTTCACCCTAGGCTCAAGCCTGTCTCCCGCAGAAAATAGTAATTTTTTTGTCTTTTTGAAACAAGGTCTCCCTGTAGCCCCAGCTGTCCTGGAAGTATGTAGACCAGGCTGGCCTTGAACTCACAGAGATCCTCCTGCCTCTGCCTCCCAAGTGCTGGGACTACAGGCGTGCACCACCACGCCTGGCAATAATAAGTAATTTTTTTAAAAAGGGACTAGTAAACATCTTTTCATGTCACCACAGGAAAAAATAATATAATATCATGAAACAGGCATCCTAGAAAGGCAACCCACAAGGAAACAGGTACTATTCATGGATGTCATGTCAGTGTATATATCCACATGCCCATGTCTTAGCTTGCCATATTCATATACACATGAGAATTCATATCATGATTCTTCTTGCTTGCATGTATATGTCCATGCATGCACATGTGTGTGAGGATGGCCAGGGATCAACATTCTTCACTGTATATTTTCTTTCTTATTTGTATTTGTATGCATGCATGTTTGATGTGTGTGGGTGCACATCTGTGTGTGAATACTTATGTACCATGTGCCTGTGCATGTGGAGGCTGGAGTTGATGTTGGGGATCTTCTTCAATCCCTATTTTAAGAAGTGAGGCAGTCTTTCAATTGAACCTGTAACTTACCATATGGCTAGTCCAGCCAACCAGCTTGATCCCAGATTCCCTGTCTCTGCCTATGGGGCACTGGGATTATAGGTGGGCCGTCATGGTTACCTGGCATTTAGACCTAGGGATCTAAACTCTGGTCCCCGCACTTGTACAGCAAGTGCTTTCACACAGATCATCTCCATCGCCCTTGACCTTATTTTTGAGCCTGAGTCTCTCATTGAACCTGGAGCTCACTGGGCCTTTTACATGGGTTCTGGGAACCTAAACTCAGGCCTTCATGATTTCACAGCAGGAACTTTATGAACAAAGCATCTCCCCAACAACCTGTTCACCCCCATTCATGGACTCACATGAGCATGTCTTCCGTGATTCTTGTGAAAAGGAAAAGAAACACATACCCTTCCATTTAATGCTACTTTTGTGTGCATCTGTTATTAGTTCTATACCTATTTTAAACCTTAGAATGATGAAGAAAAACTAATGTGGAGTTAATAAATTATGACCTCATTATAACTTTGTTCTATATGGTAGATGAGTCAATGCTAACAAATGCATTTGATAAGAACCTTACGCACGCCTAGTAATAAGTATGCTTGTTGCTCTAGGTAGAAGCAACAGGACTTTGGAAGCTTCTGCTTGCTCTCAAATCATAGAGGAAAATCTTCCACTCTGAGTCCAGTCTTGGGCTGCCACAGGACCGACAACCACAGAACCACAGACTGGTCTTAAAAAGAAAATCTGCTTACAATGTGTTTTGCTTGTTAGGCATTGCACTAGCACAAACAACATATCATGTTACAGGGAATGCCACAATCCTTGTCCACGCTTGCCCAAAACACATCTGTGTGTGAATACATCTGCTTTTGTAAAACATTGTTTAAATTTCCTGTAATAGCCGAGAGGGCACGTGCACATCTATGCTGAAAGTCTTGTTGGGTCTGAGGTTTGGGAATGATTGGAGACCATCCACCAAAATTCGAAATTTAGAAGATTTTATTGAAGAGCATTCCAATTCTTGAATGACCAGTTGGGCACAGACTCCAGGAGCCAATGAATGGAGTCCGGCCCCAACCAACAATGAGCGGGGGTTTTTGTTGGGTACTCTTGAAAAAAGCCCATGCAAACTGGGCAACCTTTGAATTGATTGGATAACTCTGAATTCCTTGTGTGTTGGGGGATTTCATTGGTTATAGTCATGTTCAGCCGCCTGGAATGTCTCCATTTTTCCTTTTATGGTAGGGTGCCCCTATCGGCCTCTGGATGCCCTTTTATGGTCAGGAATTTCGGTTGGTTTTGGCAGGCATGTCCGGGCTTGCCTAATCTTAGCCTGCAGTATGGGGCAAAGGAGACTTACAGTTTCTAGGAACAGAGACTTAAGGCTGACAAGATGGAGGCTGCTAAGAAATGGAGCCAGTGTGACCTGGGTCCTTCAGTCTCAAATGCACCAAGATGGTTACTGCAAAAGGTGATGCAAAAAATCCTATAAAAACCTGTAAGTGGGGCAGCAGAGATGGCTCAGTGGTTAAGAACAATGGCTCTTTTGCAGAAGATCCGGGTTCCAATCCCAGCACCTACATGGCAGCTAACAACTGTCCATAACTCCAGTTCCAGGGGCTCTGACAGCCTCTTCTGACCTCCTCAGGCATTACATGACATGGGTGCACTTGCCTACATGCAGACAATACATGAATACACATAAAAAAATAAGTAAAATATTTCTTAAAACCTGTATATATTTCTGGTTGGGGCCTCAGTTTTCTCTAGAGCAGGAGTTCAGACTGAGATCCACGTGTAATAAAGGAAAACTTCTGCTCCCTGAATATGGCTTGAGTCTTGTCACTATGCCAGGACCTAACAAGAACACAAAAGTTATCTGGTAACACCAGAAGTTATTTTAAAAATTGAAAAATAAAATGAGGGCTGGAGGGATAGCGCAGTCATTAAAGGCTAACGCTAATAACCAATAAATAAATAAATAAATAATAAAAAATAAATATACATTGTAAATGGAACTTCTCAACACTCCTTAGTTTGAGCAACAGATGATCAT
>NW_008348313.1:2555576-2618042 GCF_000622305.1 Nannospalax galili
TCACTTCTTGAGACATGGTCACTTCAATTATCTGGAAAAATCTGCTAGCAGTATCCTGTTTGCTAAGAGGCCCACAACTATCTAACCTCTATATCTGCTTCGGTAAACCCCCTTGTCTGTTTAACAATGATGGAACTTTGCACATAATGGTCTTAAACTATGTAGATGTCCATATTGAAAATCATGTAGTCATGGTTTGAACGCACTAATGATGTAAATATTTAGAAATGATGTGGAAAATCACATAAAACCTATTGATTTCTGCAGCTCGGGCCTAGAACTTCAGAGTACTTGTGCCACTGGGTCCACCAGCGTGATGAAGTGAGCTCCTCAACTCTTCGAGTGAATGCTTGCTTACTCAGCTGTCTGATTTCCACAACACTTGAAGCTTCTGCCCATGTACCTCCAAGTGGGTCTCAGGAACATGGTGCTCCTGACAATACCTAACTTAGGCAGTCAACCTGTGTGTGTGTATGCATACTTATGACCTCGTGTTGCCGTATTTCTGTCCATAAGCTTGGCTGATGCCTGCAGGCCCTAAGGCTATGACCATGCATCCTACATGAATGGTCATTCCCCCTTGATGTCCATTCCCACAATATCTAAGAAACACCAAAGTGTTTTTCCTATTCTCACATCCCTCCATGCAACATTTCCAATACCACATGTGCAGAGGTCATTTCTCCATGTGCAAAAAATCCTCCATTGAACACGAAACTGGATCTCTTCAAATCAATTCAGTGATGACTCTGTCTGTCTGGAGTTAGTATCACAAATCACAGGGTGATGGCTCGGGCCCACAAGACTTCATGCAGTCCACTTTGGATGCCAGCCATAAACTCCAGGATGTGACCTGTCTCTTCTGCCTGATTACAAGCCGCTCAAAGAAACACCTTGTTACTGTCCCAATTTTATTCACTGATGAAAACCAGATGACGCACTAGGACAAGGTCTTGCATTTGGAGGAATGTCTGCCATCATACTGGCCTGTAGCCATGTCTGTGGGGTATTTTCTTAATTGTTAATTGGTCTAGAGGTCTCAGCCTACTGAGGATGGGGCCATCCCTGGGCCAGGTGGGTCTGGGCTGCATAAGAAAAGTAGCCAAGCAAGCCAGGGGAGCAAGCCAGTAAACGGTGTTCCTCCGTGGTCTCTGCTTCAGTTCCTGCCTCCAGGTTCCTGTCAGACTTGCCTTGCTGGTGACCTGTCACTTGGAAGTGTAAAGAGGAAATCATTCTTTCCTTTACAGCTTGGTTTTGGTCATGGTGTTTTAATACAGCAATAGAAAGCAACTTGGATAGGAGTTGGTAACAGAGAGTAGGCTCTTGTTAAGAAGAACTGGAGGAATGTGGAAGACTTTGGAACTTTGGACTAGAAAAGTAGTTGAATGCTGTAAGCAGAGCTTATGGGATGTTCTAGTAGGAGGCTGGATTGTAGAGGCCCAGCTCAAGTTAATTCAGAGGGAAGCAAGGACTTTAACAGCAACTGGTCTAGAAGCCATTCATATGATATTTTGCAAAGAATTTGATTATATTCTTTCCTGTTCTAGTAATTAACCTGAGATTAAATTTAAAAATAATGGAAGGCAAGACAGGGAGGTGCATACTTTAATCCCAGCACTCCAGAAGTATAGGCAGGCAGATCTCTGTGAATTTGAGGTCAGTCTGGTTTACATAGTGAATACCAGGCCATTCAGTATGACACAGTGAAACCCTGTCTCAAAAAAGAAAAAAAGAGAATAGACTACTTTCTTCTGTGAAGGAAATTTCAAATTTCAGTTTCACACTGAATCCATGACATAATTATTATTGGTGATGCTTATGCAGGTCTACAGTGAAAAAGAGCAGGTGGGGCAGGAAGAAATACAAATGCACAGTTTGGAGAGAAAGAGCATTAGGAAGTTTAAAGTTACAGTCAAGGTTGGGCTTAGAGAGAAGCAACCTTAAGGAGCCTCTGGGATCTGCTCTGGGACAATGGGAGGAGCCCTCAGGGCAAGACTCCATCCAGCAAAGCTTCCAACTTGTGAAACATAAGGGATTTTCTGCTCCCAGAAAAACCACTCACACAAAAACTGCTTTAAAATGTGATTCAAGTCGGTCAGGGTCCATCCCAAGTGAGCAGCCAAGTGTTGTTCGTGTGATCCTGGTTTGGAGGTATGAAAAGACGCAGGAGTGGAGGGTCACTGTGTCTTCCTCCGCAGTTTCAGAGAGCTGCTGATCCCGGGAAGATATGGCAAGGGAGTCCCTGTGTAAAGGAGGTGTTAGGAGACCCTAAGAGACCCTTAGAGGCCATTGTGTGAAGCTGTAGAAGTGGAACTTAACTTGGGTTGCAGTGGAGACCCCAAGATGTGTAAGAAGTGAGGTGTAAGAACTGAGAGACACCTGCCAAGGAGAGCTGCATAGAGGGGGTGCAACCAGGCCAAGAGAGACACACACATATATATACTGCATGCAGCAAACCTGGAGGGCCTGTGCCCATCTAAGTCCTTCAGAAGTAAAGTCTCACACAGCAGACACAGAGCTACTGGATTTAGTGTTTGCCCTGTGGGTTTCAGTCTTGTTTTAGTGCTCTATTTCCTCACTGTGCCCCCAATTCTCCCTTTCAGGATGGGAATGTGTGCTCTGTGCCATTGTATGTTGAAAGTATGTGATTTGTCTTTTTTACTTTACAAGGGGTTACAGTTAGGAGAAGAGACTTTGGACTTTGGAACAGTATGAGACTGTTAAAGACTATGAGGACTTTTACAGTTAGACTACATGCATTTTATATTATGATATGTCCTTGAGCCCAAATGGGGGCCAGGAAGTGGAATGTGGTAGTTTGAATGAAGATGTCCCCCATGGGCGCAAATATTCGAATACTTGGACCCCAGTTGGTGGTGCTGTTTGTGAAAGGTTCGGAGGTGTGGCCTTGCTGGAGGAAGCGTGTCCCTGGGGCTGGGCTTTCTGGACTTATAGCCGTGCCCCACTTCTGGTTTGCCCTCTCTTTTTCCTGCCTGTGCTTGAAGATGTGAGGTTTCGGCTTCCTGCTCTGCTACTGCATCTCCCCTGGACATTATGGACTCCCCTCTGGACCCCTAAGCCTCAATAAATCTTCTATAATTTGTCTTGGTGTTTTGTCACAGAAACAAAAAGTAATTAATACAGGTAGAGTTGGGGTGTGCCACCTTCTTTGCCTGCAGATGTGCTTAAAACTTGGAAAGTGCTCAAGCCCCACAGTTCAGGATGGCTTCAGTGCATAAGTGTGGCCAATCAGTAACTCTGGAGACTGGGAGGGCAACACTAAAATAGCCATCCTTACAATCATAGTTGGCCTTTCTCATGACCAGTGTCCCTTCCATCTCTGGCAGGCCAGCTGCTACCTCAGTGCCCAACTGTGTGTCAAGATGTCCAAAAGGTCTGACATGTCACGAATCTGTGAACAAATGAATTAGTCTACCGTGGTCTCGGGGACACTGGCTGAGAACACATGGCCCTTACCACACAGCACAGCAGGCAGAGGGGGCTATGTATCAAGTCACCCTGTGAGAAGCAATGATCCTCACTTAATAATAAGAGTCCTGGAGGTGGTGGAGATGGCTCTGTGGGTACAACACTTGCCACACAAGCAAAAGGACCTGTCTCAAACAGGTTGGGAGATGACTGACACCAGGGTTGTCCTCTGACCTCCACACACATGCCTTGGTATGCACATGTCCATACTCACATCCTTGAACCTGTATATGAGAGAGAGAGAGAGAGAGAGAGAGAGAGAGAGAGAGAGAGAGAGAGAGAACTGGAACCTCAGAGGGGCAAAACTGAAGCAGTTTTACAGCCTTGCAAAGTCAGGCGTCAGCCTAGAGAAAAGGTGCAAACAGCTGGTGAAAAACGGTTTTTTTAAAAATATCTTATTTCTGGGGCTGGAGAGATGATGGCTCAGTGGTTAAGAACACTGGCTGTTCTTGCAGAAGACCCAGGTTCGAATCCCAGCACCCACATGGCAGCTAACAACTGTCCATAACTCCAGTTCCAGGGGATCCGACAGCCTCTTCTGTCCTCCACGGGCATTGCATGACATGGGTGCACTTACCTACATGCAGGCAAAGCACACATACACATAAAATAAAAATAATAAATAAAATATAAAAATAAAATATTTATTTTTATGTGTATGAGTGTATTGCCTGCATGTGTGTAGGTGCGCCATGTCATGCAATGACCCCACAGGCCAGAAGAAGGCATCAGATCCCCCTGAAACTGGAGTTACTGACAGTCATTAGCCACCATGTGGGTGCTGGGAATCAAAGTGAGTCCTCTGTAAGAGCAACCAGTGCTCTTAACCACTGAGCCATCTCTCCAACCCCCGAAACGTGGTTTTTATATTTCTAATCACATGTTCCTGCACTTTCAATTCCTCTCTGGCTGAGTTCTTCAGGAAGGTACAACCTTCAGTCTAGTATTGCCCCCTCCCAGATTCCCCATCCTATTGATTAGGAATGTAAAGACTTATCTAATGTGTTTCCTGGGGCTTGAGAGTCCCTCCTTTTCTGATCATGGGCTCAGTCACATAGCAGACTTCCTGTAACTTCTCAGCCCTGGAGGAAGTCAGAACACTTAGACAAGCAGGTACTGGCTCTAGCTGAGGAAGACAGGGATGCAGGACCTCCTGCTTATCAGTCACTCTTTGATGAGCTATAAATGACCTCCTCTTGAAAATGGGCCATAATGATTTATGTCTTACAAATTCAATCTCCAAGATTCACAAGATCATCAGAGCATTTCCTGGAGGACTCTGGACACACCGTGCTGTGTGCCATTGTTGAGGACCACAAGCTCCAGGGCTCTGGATCTTACTGAGATAAAACGTCAGCTACAAACCTTTCCAGCCTTTGCCACTGATGGAGATATGATCTTTATTGTCTTGAATGGCCTGCTGGGCTTCTCTCCAGAAACCTATTGTATTTATTGTCCTGGACATGAAATCAGTTCTGGGGACACTGCATGTCCAGGATCCTGAACAGTAAACACAACTGCTCTGTAGGACATGTGATTTACAAGAGCACTTGCTGGTCCAACATTCTCGATAGATGGCACATTAATAGATAGATCAATGATACATAGATAAATAGATAGAAGATAGATAGATATAGGTAGATGATAGATTGATAGATGATAGATGATAGACAGACAGATAGATGATAGATTGACAGATAGATGATAGATCAATAGATATACAGAGATTAGATAGATATAAGATAGAGATAGATAGGTAGATAGATGATAGATAGAAGATAGATAAATGATAGAGATTAAATACATAATAGATAGGCAAATGATAAATAGATGGTAGAGATATAGATAGATGATAGATGGTAGAGATTGATAGATAGATGATTGATAGATACATAGATAATAGATGGTAGATAGAAGATAGAGATTGATAGATGATAGATGGATGATAGATAGATAATAGATAGATGATAGATGATTGATTGATATATAGATGATAGATGATTGATAGATGATTGATAGATATAGATAAATGATAAATAGATGATAGATAGACAATAGACAGATAGATGAGAGAGATAGATGATAGTTCTGAAGACAGAAACATGAGAGACCTGTGTAGAATTTCTTCCCCAAATAGCTCAGCTTGCACACTTTGCCTACCCTACAGAACAACTTCACACTTCCTTTCTTATGCCCCTTGTCTACCACATCTCTGTCTCCCCAGCCTCCCCAGTCCCCCACTGATATCAGGAGGACGTGGGCATTTGCTGTGGATGAATAAACCTAGCCTTACTGCTGGTGTCTCTGGTATGGCTTTGACCTTGCGAGGACATACATCACAGTAGAGAGGATCATGGTTTTTGCATCAGGGCTCCTGGTTGTTCACTCCAGGTCTTTTGATTACTTCACACACAGTTTGTGTGGAGCCCCCCTCCCCAGATCCCCATGATTCCTGGGTGAGCACAAACTGTGTAAGTGCATCGGCTCCAGCAGCACAAGGTCCCATGAGCAGTTTCCCAATGTGCACCTTGAGGGTCTTGCCCATCACCATGATGTCCTGTACACACTTAAGAACATCACTGTTAGAAAATATTAGCTTGGGGTTGACTAGGGCAAGGTTAAAATGAAAGATGAAACCAACCTCAGGATCAGATTGTCCCTTTTTAAGAACAATGAAGGTGGAGACTATTTCTCCGCGGGATTTGAAACTGCCCCTGGCATGGTTGGTGTGTGGCTTATAAGGGCTTGGGAAAGAGGAAATGGTGACTGTCTTTTAGGGTCTGGAGGTCTGGGGGATAATGCAAGTGCCAGTGACATGGTTTGAAGGTTTGAGAAAACAGGGGCTGGTGTTTGTTTTCCGAATAACACAGTCTCTGGGTTGGGGGTTTTACACAGTTCCTAGATTGGAAATTGCTTAGTCTGTGGTTTACTTAACCCAGTTTGGGGCCTTTTAAGCTCAGAAATTTATCTTTCAATCACAGCTCCCATTCTCTGCTGGTAGATCTGTTGATGTCAGCCTCCAGGCTGGGCTATCATTTTGCCTAGGTATGTGATTAGGCTTTGTGTCCTCAAGGAGGCTCTTGAACACATGGAGAGGTGCACAGGCTGCCAGAGGCTTGTGAGGGCCAGTGGGTCTACATCTGTGAAATCTAAACTCCGTTACTTCCGAACAGGAGTTTGAACTCTTGACACCCCAAGTCCTGGGTCTTCCCATGTGGGTCTCCTTGATGTGTGACACTGCGTCAACATCAGCCGCATGTAACAAGAACTGCCCAGGGTTGCTTGGGAGTATCATGGTGTTTGTGAGCTGTGGGGTGGAGGTAAAATGGGAAGATGGTATGTGAAGTTCCAAAGATCTGAGCTGAGGGGCCCCGTCAGTGTGAGAAAGGGGTGAAGAGCAGGTTGGGGAACTAGGTTTGGAACGGGCTTCATTTCTATTGGTTTAGACATGAATGCTGGTGTATATAAGACCACAGAGTAGGAAACAAATTTGGAATGGGTGCGGTTCTGTTTTGAGTTGATGTTAGAGTTAAGTTGGTTGAGCACTAGCTTGGGTGATATGGGGTTTGAGGATTGCCGGGTGATGTTAAAGTGTGATGGGTTGACTGAGTTCCATTTGGGGTTTGGAGCAGGATAAGGGGCATGTTGTGATGAAGTGGGGTGGGTCAGATGGACATGTGTGGGGTTGGCTTTGGGTAGGCTGAGATGGGCTGGCCTGGGCTTACTGGACTTCAGCTGAGTGTATGGATGTGGATCAAACTGGGATGGGAAATACTGGAAATCCTTATACACAGGGTGACCCTGCTTAACCCAATTTGCTTAGATAGGAACTCAGATACCTAATTACAGTCAATCCTTACCCCAGGCCTCATGGGATACACTTGTGAATATCTTAATTGACTTGTCTTCTCCCCTCCTCCTCCTGGGTGATTTCTTGGCTTGTCAGTTGAGAACAGGGGAAGATTTGATGGAGGATTGATTGACAGAGCTAGAGCTGGACCCATATGACATGTTCTGGTTTTACTGAATCAGCCAAGATTCGTGGAAGTTCTTCTTCTCATTGATGTAACAAAGACCACCTGGCAGGTGTCTGGTTGGTCTCTACTGTCAAGTTGGCACTGCCCTGAGTCACCTGGGAAGAGAGAACCTCAACTGAAGAGTTTCCCTGATTGAGGTCCCTCAGTGACGGACTGTGATCTGGGAGTGGAAGCCAAAGAAACTTTTTCCTCCCCAAGTTGCTTTTGGTCACGGTGTTTGTGATTGCAGCAGAATCAAACTAGAGCAAGAGGCAACTTAAGGGACAAAGGATTTCTTTTGATTCACATTTTGAGAGAGTACTGTCCATCCGTAGCAAAGAGTTCATGGTGGCTGGAGGGTGTGTGGCTAGTGCTCATCATATCCCACATCTCAACAGATGTGGACTTGGAAAGCTTGGGCCAAAGGTGGAGCCAGTGGGTATCCCTCAGGCTATGACCTGTGGCCCTAGGCCTGCCAGCTAGGCACCTGTCCAAAGGTTCCACAACCTCCCCCAAACACCACCACCACACGGGGATTGATTTTAAACACACAACCCTAGGGGAACATTCCACAGTCAACCATCACAACTTGTGGAAACTGTGAAGTTAATGTTGTCAGCTTATTGAGACCTATAATCACCAAAGAGATAACCTCTGGGCATGCCTGTGTGGGAGTTTCCCATACTGGGTCTATTGTGGTAAGAAGACCCATCCTGGGGAAGTGGGCTGACCACTAGCATCCCTGTCTCTCTCAACTTCTCTTTGGACTGTTGGTGCAAAGTGACCACCTACTTCATACTGCTGTGTCTGTGATTTCCCCTCCATGATGAACAATTCACTCAATATGTGAGCCAAAAGAAATCCTTCCTTTTTTAAATTGGTTTTGTCAAAAGTTTGGTTACAGAACTTAGAGAAGACACTAACATAGAAACCTAGGAAACTACATTGCATGGAACTTGGGGAGATGAACCATGGGCACTTAGGTCCTAAGAAGTAAATAGGATCAGGAGCCTCAGAGCCTCAGGCAAGTATTTGTGGGTACACAGGGTCTCTTGCTTGGGGTTTGGCCATAGGCAGATTTCTCCATGTGAGACATGGTCAGTGACCTTACAAATCATCTGTGTGTATTTCCAGGAGCAAGTTCTCAGGAAAAACAGCTCTGTTCATTTGGGCTCAGTCACTAGGAATAAATCAAGATTTTGAAGCTTGCAGGACACCTAGTGTTTCTTCTTTGATCTCTTGCACAGTTGGGAGGGAGGGAGAAGGTTGTTGACACCCAGCGTCATGAGCATGGCCATTGCCAACTTCTGGGTGCCAGCAGCAAAAGGGGAGGGCCCTTTGAGGAATGAAGGCTTTAAAAAAGCTCCCAGCTCCAAGTTTACCATCTAGCTGCCATGGACACCTCAGTCACCACTTGGTTCCTGGTTCTGAGCTCAGCTCTGTTCCCGGGAGGAACTGGTGAGCAGGGAGGAGGGTTATGAAAGGGAGGGGACCAGCTGCCACTCTTTCTATACCTCCCACACAGCACTACAGCCTTGACCCTGCAGCCCATGGGTCACCCAGCCCAGGGTACCAGGTTCCTTTCTACCTCTCCCAACCTCGCCCTGAAGTCCTGCCCCAGACTTTCCATGTCGTCAAACCTCCAAAATTCCCTCACTAGGTCCCTGCTCCCTCTGACTTGCCATGAAATATTTTCCTCTGCCCTAGCTTGGTTCTGAGTCTTTTCTGTCTCTTTGGAGTTCTGCAACTCGCCCAAAGACTCCTCTGCTTCCTAGGTCCCTAAACCCTGAGCACCCCTGCCCCACTGTTCTTTTCTGGTCACATGGTCTGGCTTCCAAGCTCGAAAATCCACCTACACCCTATTGACTGTTATAATCTCTTCTCAGTTCTATCTATATCCTAAGCATTGAGTCTTTTTTGGAACCCTAAAAATTCCTACCCTAGTCCTTAGAATTTTGAACTACCCGAAACCTCAATGCAAACTCTCATCATTCCCTTCCTGCCACTAACTGTGGTGACATCACACTGCCTTCTATGGCCCCTCTCTTGTCTCCAAACCAAAGACCCTACCACAGTCTCCTATTTCTCAGGCCAAGACCCCAGAGCACCTCACTGAAAAGTATAGACCCTGTACCTTCTCTAACTCTGTTTTAGGGACCCCTAGTTTTTCCACGCTCTCATTGCAGAGCAGAAACTCTCCCTACCTGGGACCAGCCAACTACCCTGAATCTCAGGCAGCCCATGGATGCCCCTAGAAGTGTCCCCTACATCCCTTGCCCACGTTCCCTGACCCCACAGTCTCTTCCTCCCAGTGACCCTGAAGACCCACAGCATTGCTCTTACAACTCCTATCATGGACCCCTGCAGTCCTATCATGGACCTGCACCTCTGACCCATCGCCTTTTTCACAGGTGCCACACCCTCCATCCAATCCAGGATCATAGGGGGCTGGGAATGTGAGAGGCACTCCCAACCCTGGCAAGTAGCTGTATGCCATAACAACACATTCAAGTGTGGCGGTGCCCTGATACACCCCCAGTGGGTGCTCACGGCCACCCATTGCATCAGCAAGTGAGTGGAAGGAGGGATTGGGGGCATTGGTATCCCTGAGGATGAATAACTAAGCATTTCCCTTAGATAGACTCACGAGAGGCTGGGGACCGAGGAAAAGGCTATTCCTGATTCAGGCAGCCTGGGTGGAGGCAAATATGAGGCTGCACACCCCTGTCTGTAGCAAGCGGGGTCTCTGGGTCTGTTTTGCTAATGCCACTTTTCCTCTCAACACCTTGATCTTGGTGCAACGACATGTGATGTGTTTTTGTCTCTGCCTTTTGTGTCTGTATCTCTGCATTTCCTTGATCTCTGTCCATATCTGCCTGTTTGGGGGGTGTCATCTGTCATGATATGCCTCCTCCCCTATGCCTGTGCTTGGTCTTTCTCTGGGTCTCTTCCTCATGTTCCCTCCCCCATCACTACTGACAGCTCTCCCAGGATGGACACAGGGGACCTCAGTGGAAAGGAAGAAGGGGTTTAACTTAGGCCTTAGTGAGGAGGTTCTTATCCTGCACTGCACAGCCCCTCATATTGGACTTTCTATCCCTCTGATTAGACACGGGGAGGGGAATGTCTGAGCAAAAGTGGGGACAGAAGGCAAAATTGCAAAAGGAGGGAAAGGAGGGTGCTGGGGAGGAATGAGAGCTCTGGCTTTGGGCTGTGGGCCTGGCCCAGGTACAGTGAGTCTGAGATTCTCTCTCTGTCTCTGTCTGTCTCTCTGTCTCTCTCTGTGCCTTGTAACACTGTCTTTTCTACTCTCTTCTCCCTCTTTCTATGCCTGACTTTCATGTCCTGACCTTCCTTTGTTCTCTCTCTCTCTCTCTCTCTCCTTGCCAAATCTTCTTGATTCCCTGCCCCCATTCTTTCCATCTCTTCCCCACCAGTAATTACCAGCTCTTTCTGGGTCGCCATAGTCTTTCTAGGCCAGAACACTCAGGTCAGCGTAACTACGTCAGCCAGAGTTTCCCACACCCAAATTTCAACATGAGCCTTCGAAACAAACAGTTTCCAGGGGCGGACTACAGCCATGACCTGATGCTACTCCGCCTGGCATGGCCTGTCCTGATCACAGACACTGTTAAGGTTGTGGACCTACCCACCAAGGACCCCAAGATGGGAAGTTCCTGCTTCACCTCTGGCTGGGGCAAAGTCCTTCCAGGTAGTAGGTGCACCCCAACCTTGTACCCTGGAGCAGGACATTGAGATCTGAGGGATGATGGGGATTCCTGCTGGGGTCTGCCTACAAACCTTTTTCTCTCTGACACATAGCTGAAATTCTGGACAGTCTTCAGTGCGTGGACCTAAACATCCTACCTAATGACAACTGTGGTAACACCTACTTACAGAAAGTGACAAAGTTTATGCTGTGTACCGGGCACCTAAAAGGTGGTAAAGCTACCTGCCAGGTATATGTTGCCATCTCCTGCTGGATGCCGCAAGGCTGAGTACAAAAATTCTAGGCCGCAATATCGGAGAGGAATGGGACTGTGCTCTGGAGAAAGTCAGCTTCCCAGTTCCCCATCACATCACTATCACCATCACTAAATCCTCCTGGTGCTCCATTGTGTGCCATCTCTCCACACTCTAGTGCATCGGCCCCTCTATCAATAACATTTCCTGGACACCTGCTGTGTTTCTACAGCATCCCAGACCCTGGGGGATGACATTGAACAGACACCTATTCATTTCCTAATAGAGCCCGGTTCGGCGGCGGCGGCGGCGGCGAATGGGCGCGTTGGGCAGACAGAAATAGGCAGCAAAACATGCTGAGGGAGATCATAAAACTCTGGGGCAGGGAGGAGAACCGTGAGAGAGGGGGATAGATAGTGTGATGGGGGAGGCTACATGTGTCACATGGAAGAAAGCGGGACACAGGTGAGGGAGGACCCTATCATATCAGGGACAAGGAGAAGGAAACCAAAGGCTAGATTCCCAGGAGAGAGAGGCTGGAGGGTGTGAGAGGTAACAGGGTTTGTGGCTAGACAAGCATTCTGCAGACAGTGTGTGCAGGGGTCTGAGGAGACAGAGGGCTGCATCCTGCAGGGCCTCAGCTGGGACACAAGGAGCTGCTTCTTGCCTCAGTGCTGGGAGCTGTGGGTGATGCTGGCCAGAGCAAGGCTGGGCTTGTGCTCATGGGCACCCTCTGGTGCCCATGTTGAGATCAGGCTGCAGGGCGAGGTGGGGCATGGAGGCGGTGCTGTGGGGATGACCTGGGTGGAGCCTGGGTCTCTCCTAGGTCTGTCCTGCTCTCCTCCCACAGCCTCTACCTTCCTATCTCTCCCTGCACTGCATCCCTTACCTTTTGGCCTTGTCCTGCTCCTGCTCACAGCCCTCTGTGGCTCCTCAGTGGCCTCAACAGGTGGAGGCCTAGTTTGGGAATGTTCCCTGGGGAACGACCTGTGAGATATTCCCCTTGTGGGGAGGGTCTTCTAGCTGGTCCTCTCCTCCTCTACTCTCCTGTCTACAGCGACTTGCTTCCTGAGTGTACCCTCCTGGGCATCCCCCATTTTCCAGGCCTCTATCCCTCTATTGGAACCTCTGCCTTCCACCTTGGGGCATGGTGCTGCAGACCCCACATGTTAATCAGAGCTGGTAATGCTGACATGCTCTCGCTCCTCATATTCCCAGGGTGACTCTGGGAGCCCATTGGTCTGTAATGGTGTGCTTCAAGGAATAGCATCATGGGGTGCTGGTTCATGTTCCCCCCATAAGTTCCCTAGTGTCTTCGCCAGACTGACATTGTATTTGGACTGGATCAGGAACACCATGGTGTCCAACTCTTGAGTACCATCACATGGTTTAGCAAGTTCCTCAGAGGTGAAACACTCCCTCTTTTAAAGAAGCTCCTTAATTGCTGGAAGTAAACAACTCAATAGCTTCAGGAAGTCCCTGAAACTAACCAGGTTCACTAGGCCCCTCCCTCCCCAAGCAGATATAATCCCTAAGGACTGCAGACAGCGGTTTTCAGACCAGCGGAACTCTTTGGAAGATGCAGTCAGGCTGAGCTGGCTTTTAGAGGCTTAGAGCAGCTCTGCTACCTGGAAGTGACACTCCGTTCTGTTGAGCTGTCTACAGTGGTCTCCAGATTTCCCACTTTTAAGAGTTTTTACTGCTGCTGGTGTGGGCTTTTGGTGATGCAGATGGGTGTCTTTGAGTCATTTCTTCTTTTCTAAGTCACCCCTCAATCCTGTAGGGAACCCTAATAAAACTCACTGGTTCACCAGGCAGGACTTTGGCGGTGTCCATACTTTTGGTCTGCCGCTGGTTTTCTATCTGGGTTCTGAAAAGGACCCAATGCTTAGGGTATGGATAAAACTGAGAAGAGACAGTAAAAATCAGTGGGGTGTGGGCAGATTTTTGGGCTTGGAAGCCAGACCATGTGACCAGAAAAGAACAGTGGGGCAGGGGTGCTCAGGGTTTAGGGCCCTAGGGAGCAGAGGAGTCTTTGGGTGAGTTGCAGAACCCCAAAGAGACAGCGAAGACTCAGAGCTGACCCCTTGAGTGACAAGCTAGGGCAGAGGAAAATATTTCATGGCAAGTCAGAGGGGGCAGGGACCTAGTGAGGGAATTTTTGGGGTTTTACGACATGGAAAGTCTGGGGCAGGACTTCAGGGACAGGTTGGGAGAGGTAGAAAGGAACCTGGTACCCTGGGCTGGGTGACCCATGGGCTGCAGGGTCAAGGCTGTAGTACTGCGTGGGAGGTGTAGAAAGCATGGCAGCCGGTCCCCTCTCTTTCACAACCCTCCTCCCTGCTCACCAGTTCCTCCTGGGGACAGAGCCGAGCTCAGAACCAGGAACCAAGTGGTGACTGAGGTGTCCATGGCAGCTAGATGGTAAACTTGGAGCTGGGAGCTTTTTTTTTTTCAAGTCTTCATTCCTCAAAGGCCCCTCCCCTTTATCCTACTTGCACCCAGAAGTTGGTGAAGATCCTGCTCGTGATCCTGGGTGTGAACAACCTCCTCCCTCCCTCTCAGCTCTTTGATAGATAACCAAGAAACACTGGGTGTCCTGCAAGCTTGAAAGTCCTGATTTATTCCCAGTGGCTAAGCCCAAATGAACAAGACTGTTTCTTTATGAGGACTTGCTCCTGGGGATATACACAGATGTTTAGACAAAGGAGCGTAAGAAACGAAATGTTAGTTTGTCTTGTAGGGTAGGCAAACAGTGCAAGCTGAGTTCTGCACAGATCTCCCACGTTTCTGTCTTCAGAGCTATCTGTCAGCTATGTATCTGTTTATCTATCTATCTATTATCTCTCTTTAATCTATGTATCATCTATCTAATCTATCTATCTATCATCTATCATCTATCTATCAATGTGCCATTTATCAAGAATCTTGGACCAGCAGGGCTGGAGAGATGGCTCAGTGGTTAAGAGCACTGACTGCCCTTGCCCAGGATCCAGGTTTGATTCCAATCACCCACATGGCTAATAATAAGTGTCTGTAACAGCAGTTCTAGGGTATCTGACGCCCTCTTCTGACCTCTGAGGGCATTGCTAAACATAGGTACACCTACCTACATGCAAGCACTGTACTCATACACATAAAATAAAAATTAAAAAAAAAAAAGAATCTTGGACCAGCAAGTGCTCTTGTAAATCACATGTCCTACAGAGCAGCTGTGTTTACTGTTCAGGATCCTGGACATGCAATGTCCCCAGAACTGATTGTTTAATGTCCATGTCAATAAATACAATAGGTTTCTGGAGAGAAACCCTGTGGGCCATTCAAGACAATAAAGATCATATCTCCATCAGTGGCAAAGGCTGGAAAGGTTTGTGCCTTATCTCAAAAATCCAGAGCTTGGATTTCTCAACAGCAGCACCAAGCCTGATGTGTCCAGAGTTCTCCAGAAATGCTCTGATGACCTCGAGGGACTTGGAGGTCAGAGTTGTAGTACATGTACAATTACAGCTCATCAGAGAGTCACCAATAATTGGGAGGTACTGAGGTCCTGGATCCCTGTCTTCCCCAGCTGGAGTCAGTGCCTGCTTGTGTAAGTGTTCTGACTTCATCCTGAGGCTGGAAAGGTACAGGAAGTCTGCTATGTGACTGAGCCCATGATCAGAAAAGGAAGGAATCTTGGGCTTCAGAATCCACAGAGCTGAGGCTTTACATCCTGGATCAGCCGTGTAAGGAATCGGGGAGGGGCAATACTAGACACGGGGAAGGCTGTGTCTTCCTGAAGAACTCAGAAAGTGAGGAATTGAAGGTATAGAGAAATGGGACTAGGAACACAATCACTGCTTAGTGCCAGCCATTTTTTACCTCTTCTCTAGGCTACGCCTGACTTTGCGATGGTGTAAGATAAACTGCTTTAGTTTCACTACTCTTGATAGAAGAAAATCAACCCAATGTTGAGCTAATACTATGACCTCAGTATAACTTTATTCCATGTGGTAGATGAATCAGTACAAACAAATGCATTTGATAAGAACCTTCTGTATGTCTAATAGTAAATGTATTTGTTGATATATGTCAAAGGAACACTTAGGACTTTGGAAGCGTCTACTTGTACTCAAATCATAAAGGCCACTCTGAGCTCAGTCTCAGACAGTCATAAAAACTGCAGTCTGTGAGTGCCTCAGCTAACGCCGCTCTTGTAGTGGCCTTTTGGGGAGCACTTGCTACCATGTGCCTTATGTGTTAAAATAGCTAAGATTGTACTGGCATCGGTGTATTACTGGGAAGTTACCCCAGACTTGCCCAAAATGTCTGCTTCTTTGTAAAACTCTGAGTGTTTAAATTTCCTATAATAACCTAAGGGGCACATACACTTCTGTGCTACAAGTTACAAATCCAGCAATATGATTACTACCCATGGAGCCATCTCCCAGTGAGGATTATTGATTCCCGCAATGTGGCTTCAATTCATCGCCCACTTGCCTGCTGTGCCATGAGAGATAAAGGGCCATCTGTTCTCAGTCAGCATCCGTGAGAACACAGCAGCCTAATTTGTTTGTTCATGGATCAGTAACATACCAGATCCTTCTTACATCTTGACACACACTTGGGCATTGAGGCTGCACATGGCCTGCTAGAGATGGAAGGGGCTTGTCATGATAATGACTAAGCCATGATGATAAAGATGGAGATTTTAGTGCTGTTATCCCATCTTCCTGAGTTACAGATCAATCATGCCTATGCACAAAAGTCATCATGATGTGCATTTAATACTGTTCTCCATCTAATTTGTATGTTCAGTTTCTGTTACCTGGTTGTATATTTCTGTCTGTGTTTTAGGACAAAGTAACTACCATGTACTGCTTTACTTGGTAAATGCTTAACCTTAGCCAATAGAACTAACAATAAAGAACTCCAGAATCCAGAAATACCACAGTTATCTGATGGGACCTGTGTTTGCAATTATCCTGTTTACTAAGTTCTGTTGTAAAAATGTTTAGCTTGCAGTAAATCTGCCATTGTAGGTCTGGAATTCTGGAGGATGGGAGGGTAACACTAAAATCTCCATCTTTGCCATCATGGCTTAGGCGTTATCATGACCAGCCCCTTCCATCTCTAGCAGGCCAGGTGCAAACTTTGTGCCCAAGTACCAAGACATCCAAAGGGTTTGGTTATTGATCCATAAACTTTTAACTGTTTAACCACAAAAATAACTTCCTGCTGGGTGTGGTGGCACACGTCTTTTATCCCAACAGAGGCAGAGGCAGGTGGATCTCTGTGAGTTCAAGGCCAGCCTGGTCTACATAGTGAGTTCCA
Source organism: Nannospalax galili (assembly GCF_000622305.1). NCBI lineage: Eukaryota > Metazoa > Chordata > Mammalia > Rodentia > Spalacidae > Nannospalax > Nannospalax galili. Next base: position 2,572,358 of record NW_008348313.1, read on the forward strand.
GGCCAGCCCCACTACAGGGTCTCAAAAAGACCAAAAATAATAATTTAATTTCCTGAAATTGTCTTGTGACTATCTTGTGACATACAGGTAACTGATTCATAAATAACCCACCAAAGAAATCATTGCTAAAAGTGTTATATAAGACTCTATAAAACCTGCAAACTAAACTCGGGTGGGGGGGTAGCTCAGAACTTCAGAGCATTAGCTCATCTGGGACATCATGTGTGAAAAAAAGTGGTGAACTCTGCATCTCACCAGGTAAAGTGTTTCATTTCTCAGCTGTCTGATTTTGCATAATAATGCCGGGTCTTGAACCCAGAGCCTCACATATGGCCAGCAGGTGCCCTACCACTGAGCCACAACCACAGCCCTTCCAGCTTCTTTTCATCCAATAAGCCCACAGCTTTTTGGAAAACGTCATCTGCATTCAGGATAGATCTTTCTTACCAGTTGCTGACACAGATGTCAATCCTCCCTGGAGAAGTCCCCACAGACACACAGACATGTGCATCAATGGGCACAGAGATCTCTTTACTTAGTCAAGGGGACATTTAAAACCATCCATCACCACTGAACACACACATCACAGACTGAGGGGACAGTATGCGTGGGGACTTGAAAACCAGGGAACCCAAGGAAGACCCAGAGAAGTGACTGAGGCTCGGTCACACAGACATGGTCAGAGACTTCATGGTGGACCTCCATCATCTGGCTCCCAGAGAAGACTAGTGATACGAGGGGCCCTAAAGCCACCCACATCACCACACTGTTGAACACTGTGAGGCCAAAGTCCCCACCTGACTAAAGGCAGGGCAGGTGGGAGGGACACACCAAAGGCTTGTCAGGAGCTGGAGGCAAAGGGCTGAGCGGTTTGGGCAAGGTTAAACTGTACTGAGCACACTGTTGCACAGGGTCACTGTGAGGGTTCCGTGTGTGAGAGGCAGCACGTACCTGACTCTGGATGGTTCCTATGGGTGTGTATCAGCACGACTGAGTGCTTATATGTGCCAGACTCAACCCTCAGCACTTAGACACTCCACGAGGACAGTGTGGGGACCATGACCAGTCGCCACCTGAGGAGAGATTAATGGTGTCGTTAAAGGCTTAGGAAACGGGTGGTGGACACTCCTCTGCACCCCACCCTGACTATTGCCTTTGGGGCGCTCAAAGACTGACTCCAGACCACCAGAGTCCCATCCCACACTCTGTGCCTCCACCATGCCCTCCTCCTGCCCTCCACACCCAGTGAGCGTCCTTCCTGCGTCCTTCCAGGTGCAGCCCCACTGCCCAGCTGGTTCCCCCACACTTTGAGGGGCCTCAAACAACATACGAAGGCCAGAGTTCACGGCAGCTCAGGAAACAGACAGTGGGTCAAAGACTGCACCACAGCCAGCAGGCAGCCTGACCTTAGTGTAACAGCACCCACAGTCCCCCAAATCCCTGGGGGTGAGCAGAGCAGTCTAGGTAGGTTTGCCACACACAAGAGTTTGTGTGACTGTGAGGAAGCTGGGCAAAGAATCCTAAACATGGGCTGGGGGTGCGGCTCGAGTGTAGACCTCTTGCCTAGAATCCCCCCAGTGAGGGGCTGGTGGCATGGATCAAGGCTAGAGTGTGTCCCTAGTATGTATAAAACCCTAGATTCAATCCCCAACGCGTGCACGCGCACATGCACACACACACACACAACAAATCAAAACAAAAGAACTCTAATAAAAATAAAACTCCCTAAATGTAAGAGGTGTGTGGATGCATGCCCAGCCTCTGTAACGTTGGACACATTATCTTTGTTACGTGGGCTGAAAACAAACTCACTCTGGAGGGACATTATGTCTGTTGTTCCAGAGAGTAAAGATGTTATAGGAGGGACAGAATGTTCCTTCCCAGGACAGCAAGCAAAGCTGACCTCAGGCAACACCATCTAGTAAGGCTGCCCGGTGGATAAACATCCTTGAAGGACAGTCTGGAAAGGTTCGGTGTTGACGGTGATGTTCAGGGTGAGCAGACACCGAACCTGAGGGTACCTGGACACTTGACTCCCCAGCACTTCAGCCACAGGCTCCCCACCCCGATCTCAATAGTGCATCATGAAACACCCCGTCAGTCACATCCCACGGTTACCATCCATGGTAACCAAGGCTGCAGGTCCAGATCCTCACAGTGTCTGCAGCAGCCCACTGCCAACCCAGGAGTAAGGGACAGTTAGAGTCTGTGGGCTCGGCTGAGATGTGATCCTAGGGAGGAGGGGAAGAGCAGGACCCCTGGGTTCTGAAAGAGGAAGAGGATGAGGTCAGACCCTGCGTGAGGATGGGAGGATGTGCTGGACCCTGAGGTCTGTTGGGGAGGGGCACCCTGAGAGGGGTCATCTCTTGATGTACTGAGGTAGGACTATCTCAGGGTATCTGGAAATTCTGCATCGATAGAAGAAAGATCTAGAAGCTGGGAGGCTGAGTTCCAGGTGTGTGTGGCAGGATGCTCTGGGGACCCCCAGGGGCAAGGACAGGAACCATTGGCTCCAGGGTCTGGGGGAGGATATGGGACCCCCAGATTCCCAAAAAGATGGAGTGGGTGCTGTCTTTTCTGTGATCTCTCCTATCCCTCACCCCACAACGGCGGTCCAAGGCAAGCATTTAGAGCCATGTGCAAAGCCCATGGCTCATGCCTCATCCAAATACATGACTATGAGGTGAGACCCACTACCATGATGTCATGCTGAAAATAGCCCTCATGAGCCTCCCCAGCCAGTGTCAAGCTCTGAGCTCCTTTGTACCCAATTCTAGGCACAGCTACCTGGAACCCGGAGTCAGAGAAGAAGCCTCTCACCCAAGGTAAACACATAGGGTGCTTGAGGAAGGCCGGGAATTGCCAGTGATGGGGTCTCTAGGTTTGGGTGTGGAAGGAGGAGGAGCCTGCCCTTAGGGGTGTCCTCCTCTTGCACGGACTACCCGGGTCTCCCAGACATGTTATGTCGGCCACGTTGCAGAATTGCGGCCACAGACAGAACAAAGACTAGTCAGGGCACCTGACACGCAGCATGCTGTTTCCAGGTGTGTACATGGAGCTGAGGATCCCCAAGGTCCCAGCTGAAAGGGGCTCTTGGAGGGCAGGTGTGGGGTCCGTGAGGGAGGGAGGATGCAGTTGTCCCTGGGTCCCTCTGATCACATCAAATACTGGGTCGGTTGAGGACAGAGGATGGCACTGGTCAGAATGGAGGATGAGGTTGGAGCTGAGGGACAGGACTGGCTTTTGTTGAGCGGAGACAGGCAACATTGGTGTTTGCGGGACAGTATGGCTTCAGGATGGAAGGGAGTGTGTGTTACTGGTTTGTTTTGTTGTTGCTGTTTGTGTGCTCCCCTGAGGGAGCTGGATACCAGGCTGAAGTGTGGCCTGGATGGTGCAAGCTGCTGGCCCAGTTCTATCTCTAAATACTCTGTTTAGTACTGTCCTTGGCCAGAGGATGTATCAGAAATTGAGCTGATGAGCTCAGACCACTATTGGCTCAGCTGAAAAGCCAAGAGGTAAAGAAATGACTTGGTGTCTGAATTTGTTTCTCTGTTGCTGTGATAAAGCACTGACCAAACACTGACCAAAGGAAAAGGGTTTACTTGGCCCACACTTCCACATCACCATCCAGCACTGAGGGAAGACAGGGCAGGAACTCAAGGCAGGAACCTGGAGGCAGGAGCTGAAGCAGAGACCACGGAGGAGCTCTGGGTACTGGCCTTCTTCCGCTGACTTGTTCTGCTACTTTTCCTGTGAAACCCAGGCCCACCTGCATAGGGACGGCACCACCCACAGTGGACTGGGCCTCCCACATTCATCATCCCCGAGGAAGATGACCCGCAGTCGTGCCCACAGGGCAGTCTGATGGAGGTAGCTCCTCACTGAGGTTCCCTCTTCCCTGGTGTGTCAAGTTGACAACCAGGGTTAGTCATCACAAGTGGGAAAGGGACTGAGACACAGGAGGTTTGGGAGCAGACGGCAGATCCAGGCACTGGCTGCTGTTGGCTTGTGTTTGGATACAAGTATGGTTGGATTTAAGTTGGGGGAGGATGTTGGGTTAGGTGGAGTGAGGTGTGGTTGGATTGGGTTATGTCGGTGTTGTGTGTGTTGTGCTTGGTTGGTCTGGGTCAGGATGGTTATGGGGACTGGGACACGCTAGGGACACTGAATCTGGGAGGTCTCACAGTCAGAGACTGACTTCCCAGCCAGGACAATTCTAAGGACTCTGATCTGTGTCTTGGTCAGTGAGACTCCCAGATGAGCACGTCCCTGTGCCCCGATCTCCAGTCTGCAGTGTGGGTCTAAGTCCCACCCTAATCTCCCTATGGCCTACACATTTACTAGTCTCTCACTTAGAAGAGGGGGAAGATTTTATCTAGTTTTTGAGTCGTTGCTGCGGCTGGTTTTATGAAACCATTTAAAATACCAATGTGCTGGGAATGTGTGAAATCTTAGAGTTAACCCAGGAGCTGGCCTGCCTCTTTTAGATTCTATTCTGTGATCCATCAATGTGATTTTAAGTGTCACCAGATCTGAAGGTGCACAGACCCCTCTGAGGTCTGTGTTCTGGCAAAGAGATGACATCTGATTGTTCTAAAGGATTCTCTTGACCCTCGGGATGAGAAACAGTGATCTGTGTAGAGTGCACAGAAACAGAATCAGGAATGTGGATGAAGTCCCTGTCTTTGGCATGATGTGGGACTTTGACATACTAGGGAACTTGGTCATGGAGACTCCTGCTTCCAGCTTGGAGACAGCTGGATGGATGCCTCTGTGAATAGCAGGGTTTTTCTGTTTTTTGTTTTTGTTTTTAATCAGAAGTGACAGGTCAAGGGAAGTAGATTCTGCACGTGGGAGTACAGGAATCAGGGAGTTCTCAATGCTGAGGCTCCTGTTTCAGTAACATGAGAAGGTAGAGAGTGGGGCTGGGGAGATGGCTCAGAGGGTTAGAGCACTTTCTGTGCGGGTATGAGGACCCGAGTTCAAAACCCCAGAACCCTTATAAAAACTGGGAATTGTCAAGGGCCGAGGAGATGGCTCAGTGCATAAGGTGCTCTCCAGCAATTCTGAGGACCCATGTTTGATCCCTGGGACACGCATGGAGAAAGGAGAGAGCCACTTCCTTAAGGTGTCCTCTAACCTTCTCTTTCCCTTGGCTTGAGTTCACACAAACCTGTGCATATATATACACACACACACAATAAATAAGTAAATAGAATGTAATTTTTTAAAAGGCGTTCTCATAGCCGGGCGTGGTGGCACATGCCTGTAGTCCCAGCACTTGGGAGGCAGAGGCAGGCGGATCTCTGTGAATTCAAGGCCAGCCTGGTCTACATAGTGAGTTCCAGGACAGCTGGGGCTACAGACAGACCCTGCTTCAAAAAGACAAAAAAGAAAATAAAAAGGCGTGGTCATACACACATACCTGTAGCCTCAGTGGTACATGGAGCAGAAACAGAAGACTCATTGGTGCTCACTGACCACCAGCCAAGCTCCAGGTACAGCGGGAGACCCTGTCCCAAGGGTGTAAGGCAGAAAACAGAGCTTACCCGGAGTCTTCCTCTCCTCTGTCTACATACACAGATGAACATATAAAAATAAACAAAGTACTAAATAATTTTCTTAAAAGCGGTTTGACTGGGCTGGAGAGATGGCTCAGTGGCTAAGAGCACTTGATGCTCTTCCAGAGGACCCGAGTTCAGTTCCCAGCACCCATGTCAGGAGGTGCATAACCTACCCACACATAAGTAAATCTTTTAAATAAGGGGTTAGGGAGTCAGCCTCTAGCTGAAAGCTACCAGCCCCGTGGTGTGGGTCTGCACAGAGACAATGGGCTTGAAGGAAAACGACTTAATTGGAGTCCAGGTGCCTGAGACATTGTGGCTGAGGGCCTCCCTGGACCTCATTCCAGCCAGCTTCCATCCTCTGATCAAGTCTCCCTGAATGACTCACCCTGCTTATCAGCCCACACCCCAGGGATATGTCCAGGGGCATCCAGCATCTTCAGAACAGGAAGTTCTGCATCTCCCCAGTTCCTGGTGTAGAAGGGGTCCAGCTCACAGCCTCAGAGGCAGGGTTCAGCCAGTGTCTGCCTGCCAGCAGGGTGGGGCGGTGCTCTGGGTGACTGAAGGTTTCTAAATCTGCCTGGCCAGGCTCCTCAGCCACAACTGCCACCTGTGCCTGGACTCCTGTCCCCATGTTGTCCTTGGGTCTGTGCCTCATCCTGTCCCTGGGGAATCTGGTGAGGAGTGAGGGACCAGGAGGAAGAGGGGCCCCCACTTATCTGGCCCTCACACCATACACAATTCCTCTCATGGGGAGCCACCCCTGCCTCATCCTCCACCCACAGCCGACTGGGACCAGGGGCTCTTCTTGCTTCTCTCAGCGCTGCCCCAAGATCCCAGCTTCGCCCCTCCAGGTTGCCCAGACCCTCACTGTCCTTGTTAACTGCTCCTGCCCAGGAACCCCAGAACTTCCCCATCCCCGGGATGCTCTCTTCCTCCAACCAGTTTTCCTCAGGGGGTTGGCTCCTGGGTCCCCTCTGTTGCCCATTGTGAGGTTCAGAACCCCCAAGAGCTTTTCATTATGGGGGCACTGTGGACATCCCAGTCCCTTAACCCTACCACAGGGTCACTGTCTTTTCCACCTACCTGTGAACTGTCTGCCCATCCTTGACCTCTGACCCCCAGTCCTGCCGTTCGGAACCCGGATCTTGTGACCCACCCTGTTCCATCAGAGTGAAGTGATCCAGTTTGAGCTCACAAATACCGCGGCCTCCCAATCTCATCAAGGCTCTGAGATTTCCTCCTCATTCCAACCCTGCCACAGACCTTCACCAATGGAGAGCAAGAAACGCCCCGAAAGCTGCCTTAGCCGCTGTCCTGCCCGGCCTTTCTGCACCCTGTGCCCTAAGCCCGCCAAGGAACTCCCTCCCAACAAACAGACCTCCTCCAGGGAGTTCAGCTGCACTTCTAGGACTTTCTACCCCTCCAGAGACCCCACGGCTTATCCAACATTCACCCCTCACACATCTCGGCTCTCCCGCGACCCCCAGGTCCGAATATGCTCAGGTGCTGCCTGGTGCCTCCCAAGAGATGCCAGGGGTGTTTGGTGCTCACAGGAAATCAGGATCACCCACCACCCACCGACCCAGCGGGTGGTCCTGAATTCTAGTCCTTTCCCAGCACCTCCTGACCCCTGACCCCAGCCCCAGCCCTCGTCTTCTGCCCCAGGTCCCTTCACATCCACCAGACATCTTCACCTCCTGATCCCTTCCCACATTGTCTGTCAAGCCTGCCTACCCAGCTTCTCTGACCCCGGGTGCCTCGCCCTCCTTGGAATCCAGGATGGGGGAGGCTGCGAGTGTGGGGGGCATTCCCAGCCCTGGCAAGCAGCCAGCTACCACTATGGCGTGGCCATGTGTGGGGCTGTCTTGGTGCAACCCCGGTGGGTGCTCACGGCTGCCCACTTCATAGGATGGCCTGGGGTGTGGCTCAGATCCAGGGCACTTGTCTAGCATCCTGGCCTCCCTGAGATGGGGGAGGGGATCTAGTCTTTAAGAAGGAACAGGTGACACCCCCTTGGATGACCTCATGGGAAACAGGTCTGAGGGATGAAGGCTGGTGTTGGTCCAGGTGGCCTGGGAGGATGGGGGAGGCAGAACTGAGGCTGGACCACCGTCTCCATGACAGCCTGGTCCCTTCCCATCTCTCCCTATGTTGCTGTCCTGCTGTCTCTTGGTGTCTTACAGTTTGTGTGTGACTATGTGTGGCTGTGTTTTAGTTTGTCCTCTGTACATCCTGTCTCCATGTCTGTGCCCCCCACACCCACCTCCTCCTTCCCCTCCTCCTGTCCCTTTCTCTTCCTCTCCCTCTTAGTCTTCTTTCTCTCTTTCTCCCTCCCCTCCTCCTCTCCTTCCTCCTGCACCATCACTTCAGGCCACACTCAAGAACAGGCCTAGGGAGTATCCAGAGGACAGGGAGGGATGTCCCCAAATGTGCATGTGTGAGAATACTCCACCTTCCCAGCCCAGCCTGTCCCTGCAGGGCCCTCTGTCCACTCTGGGGACATGCAGGGAGGGGCTGGTCAGCGCTGGAGCTGGGTGAGGGCTGCTGAGGGAGAAGGGAGGAGGGCAGAGTGCTGGGGAGGGGAGAGAGCTCAACCCTGGCTGTGGGCCGGGCCCTGATGGCTGGGGAGGCTGTGCCCAGGCCCAGCTGCCCCCAGTGGCTCCCAGGCTCCCCTCTGTTCCCCCTCCCTCCCTCCCTCCCTTCCTGTCCCATTTCTCTCTTTTCTTCCCACATCCCTCTGCCTGTTTCCTCTTTCTTTCCTCTTTCCTTCTACCCCTAGTCTCTCTCTCTTTCTTTTTCTCTCTCTCTCTCTCTCTCTCTCTCTCTCTCTCTCTCTCTCTCTCTCTCTCTCTCTCTCTCTCTCTCTCTCTCTCTCTCTCTCTCTCTCTCTCTCTCTCTCTCTCTCTCCCTCCCTCCCTCCCTCCTCCTGGATACTCTGTCCCTTATTTCCCAGGATGTTGTGCTTGGTCCTTTTGTACTCTGTCCTTGAGGTTTTTTTTTTTTTATAAAAAATTGTGTTTGTGAAAGTGTGATGTTTGTGTGTGGACTGTTGTGGGGGGGTATTGTTTGTATATCCAGTGTGTGTGTATACTCCTACTCTGTTTATGTGTGTGTATGTGTGCTGTTACTGTGTTTGTGTGTGTCTGTGTTTGTGTGTATACTGTTACTGTGTTTGTGTGTGTGTCTGTGCATGTGTTTGTGTGTGTATACTGTTACTGTGTTTATGTGTGTCTCTGCGTGTGTGTTGCATGTGTAGGCCAAAGGTGGATGTCCTGTGTCTGTCTTTCTTTTGTTCTCTTAGTTATTAAACAATTTTTGTCACACTTATTTTGTGTGTGGATGTGTGTAAGTTCACGAATACCACAACACGACTGTGCAGGTCATAGGACCACGGGCAGGAATAGTTCCCTAATCCATGATTCAGCCTCGGCTGGGGAGCCTCTACCTGGCATCTGGCTGGGGCAGCATCAGGCCAGATAAGGGTGCACCTGAGCCAGACACAGCCTGGAGAGGGAAGTGGGGTTCAGGGGGAAGAGGCTGTGCTGCAGGGTGCTGCTCATGGCCCTGTTTCCCTGCCCCACAGTCTTACGCCCCACGATGCTGCAGTGTGTAGCAGGAGGCCTCCAAAGATGTTGTGGACCCAGAGCCCTGGGATTCAGCAAGAATTCACTTCACTTCTTGGTCTGCAAATAGCCCGCCAAAAGTAGCCCACACCTCTGTACCCTGCTCGGGAGCCCAGTGACTGCTGACAGACTGCGTGGCATGGACCAATCAGAATACGATACGCTGACTAAAGGGACTTGGGGGCGGAGAAAAGGGAAATATAAGGCGTACCTCCTCCTGCATTAAAGGAGTCTGCAGCACCTCGCCTAGTGCTTGCTTCTACCTGGGATCTGTGTGTCGTGACCCGGCACCTCTTACCCCCTAATCGGCAGGTGACCCGATCCAGGTTAGGGTCTTCACAGCTGGCCTGAGGAGAACCCACAACAGCAGTGTGTGGACCTCAGGCTCATGGCCAATACAATCTGTGAGGTTTCCTAACCACAGAGGGTGACAGAGTACATGCTGTGTGCTGGGCACATGGGAGGTGGCAAAGACACAGGCATGGTGAGCTGACCCATCCCCAGCGGTCCTGGCTGGAAAGACTAGGGGAAAGTGAATCTGGGCTGAGGCCCCACTAGCATCTGCTCAGCTCCTCAGAGACCATAGCCCATCTTCTACCCCAGCGTGTCCCCAATCGCTTCTGTCCAGTCCCTTCCCTTCCTACCCTGGGCACCCTAAGTATCTCACATCCCCACAGCTCGGCTTCTCAGTCTTTGCACACATTTTCTCAGGTGTCTCAAAGGTGCCCGGGACCATCCCAGGCCCTGGACACCAACAGTGAGCAGAGATCACCCCAACATATAATACCTTTGTGGGGTGGGTTGTTGCTTTTCTGGGGAGGCTGTGTATTCACCTCAGACAGAGAAGCAGCAACCAGCCGAGGGAAACATTTCATCTACTTCCACTTGGTGATGATACGGAGTTTGAAACCACTGGGAAAAGACAACCAGACCCAATTCAAATTTTAACAGGCCACATTTATGAGGGCTCTAGCCGTCCGTGGGCCCTAAGGCAGATTTGGGACCCACTGCCCCAGAGGGGGATGAAACTAACTTATAAAGGCAAAACCCACAAATACCATAGGAATTTCATCACACATGAGTAAAGCCAGGTGGTCCTGAGTAGGTCAGGATGGCCCAAGTTAGCAGACAAGCAAACTACAGAAACCAGAACAAGCTTGTGTTAGTCCTTCTCTTGACAGATATACAGAGACCTTGACAGTGAGGAACTTTCTGATTGCTGTTGTTGTTTAGGCTTCTTGGCCAGGCAAGAAGCACAGCTACAGTGTCTGGGAGGTGACCAAGGTCAGCTACTCCGAAGAAAGCACTCTTCTAGGGGAAGCAGCTAAGTTCAGACCTGACCTTGAAGCCGGCCACTTTTCTAGATTTTGAAGTTAAAGTGGCTGCTTTATACAAAACGAAGGAAATGAAGTTACTTTCGCTGCTACGATTTGGGAACTCCATTTGGGGCCATTACAGTGAACACTTAAGTTTATTGGGATTAGTTACAGGAGGGTGGGCTACAAAGACAACTTGATTATCAAAAAGCCCCTCTTGGGTGCAGACTCACAGAAGCTGTGTCCTTGGAGTGCCCGGCGCAATTTGCAGGCAGTTCCACTGAAGAGTGTGCCCCCCCCATCTTCCCCTCAATTCCTAATTATATGACCTCAGGGAGGGGCTCTCTGAACCCTGTTTGTTTCTCCAGCTTGCTGAGACGCCTAAGTTTCCAGGGAATTTCTTGTGCCTGCTGAGGCTGCCTGCTCACTCAGGGGGGAGGGTACAGCTTCACAGCTCAAGGACAGTCAGAAAAGGAAGCAGAGGAGGGGGACTCACAAGGGAGGAGGCCTGGGGCGGGAGGAGGCCTGGGGAGAGCGGGAGACAGAGCTAATGGTAGGGATGTGAGGTGGGGTGGAAGGTGAGATGAAGCAACACCTGACACAGGTTTCAGGGGACCCTAAAGCCTTGGGGGCCGCAGAGGGTCGACAGGTTCCTGGTCATGGGGGCAGAGGGGCTGGTCGGTGTGAGGGGCAATAAAGGGGCCCGTGGCTAGACAAGTGTTCTGGGGACAGTGTGAACAGGGGTCAGAGGCGACAGAGGGTCGCTTGCTGCAGGGACACATGGAGATGTGCCCTCCTTGCTGGGAGCTATGGGTGGTGCTGGGCAGAGCAGGGCAGGGCTGACTGCTCATTGGCACCCTCTGGTGTCGGTGTGAAGACTGGGTTGCAGGGAGTGGTGGGGCAGGGAGTCAGTGCTGTCTGTGGTCTTGACCTCCTGGTCTCACCCCACAGCCTCCCTGGCAGGCTTCTGACTCAGTCTCTCTCCCTGCACTGCATCCCTACAGGTCCTAATCTCAGAGCTGGCCTTGCCTGCTCTGCTCCTGGCCCTCCATGGCTCCCAGGACCTTGGGCAGGGGGTGTCTATTCCTAGGAAAACTTTCTGGGGGTGGGCTGTGACTTGAGCCCCAGGTGGGAGGGTGCTGTGGCGGCCCCTGTTTCTCCACCGCTGACCTGTCTTGGGGGACAAGTACACACCTGCCTCCTGTATGAGCTGCACCTGACTTCCCTTCCCCATTTCTGAGGCCTCCAGCCCGTGTCCCCTCTGGAATGCCTGTGGGCTCTGCAGACAGGTGTTTCCCATAGCTGGGGGTTTGCAGTCAGCAATCAGCCAGCCGAGGTCTGACAGATAGCAGGATGGCTTCTCTCACTGTCTGTCCCTTCTTCCCTTAGGGTGACTCCAGGAGTCTGCTTGTCTGTGATGGGGTGCTCCAAGGTCTCATGATCCCTGTGCCTGGCCCAGAAAGCCTGGTGTGTACACCCAGGTGATGCTTTAGGGAAGTGGATGGAGGACACCATGAGGGACAACCCCTGAGGTCCCCGTGCCTCCCCTTGTAAACCGAGGTTGTCTCGTGTTCTGCGCTGTACCCCTTCTTTCTGGACTCTGAGTTCCTGGGGAGTCAGGACTCAGCTGGTCAAGCTCAGAGTCTTCTGAGTCAGGTCTGGGGCCAGAAGGAAGGGTCAGAGACGGGTGGGCAACAGTGGGTCTCAATGGGGTGCCATGTGCCTCCCATAGGGATCTACAAGCTCTGCAGAAGAGGTGACGGTGGCCTTGGGGTTTGCTGCAGATGGACAATGGGTCACCAAGGAGACAGGACTGAGGGGTATTGTGACTAGTACATGGAACCCTGAGCAGGACCTGAGGGCCATGCACCAGGGCCACAGCAAGGCAGGGAAGTGTGGGGGGGGGCGTAGAGGGGTAAGGCAGGCTAAAATGTCACTCTAGTTGTACTGCAGGCACTGGGACCCCTCAGCACCATTCTGAGGCGAGGAAGGACATCTCCCCATGTTTGGGGATTCAGTAGAGGGACTACAGGGGTTAGGGAAGTTGACTCCAAACCCCCTTCAGTCTCCCTCCGTGGTTAACAGAAGGATCACTGTCCCAAAACACCTTGGAACTTAGATGAGTGAGGGCGATGATGATGACAGGGCAGACTGAAACCCAAACAAGGCTCCAGGTGGACTGTGTGTCGGGAGGGACAGCCTGCACAGGAGGACAATGTGGGGAGGGACAGCCTGTACAGGAGGACTGTGTGTGGGGAGGGACAGCCTGCACAGGAGGACGATGTGGGGAGGGACAGCCTGCACAGGACTGTGTGGGGAGGGACAGCCTGCACAGGAGGACTGTGTGTGGAGAGGGACAGCCTGCTGCACAGGAGAATAGTGTGGGGAGGGACAGCCTGCACAGGAGGACTGTGTGTGGGAGGGACAGCCTGCACAGGAGGACTGTGTGTGGGGAGGGACAGCCTGCACAGGAGGACTGTGTGTGGGAGGGACAGCCTGCACAGGAGAATGGTGTGGGGAGGGACAGCCTACACAGGAGGACTGTGTGTGGAGAGGGACAGCCTGCACAGGAGGACAGTGTGGGGAGGGACAGCCTGCAGCTGCATTCCTGAGGGTCTTGTGGAAAGTGTTAGGTGAGAATGTGTCAAGAGTGTTTTCATCCAGGGCACTGGCTGAGTCTGGTGTTAGGAGCTTCCTCCTGTCAATGCGGGAGCCTCAAAGTCACATGACCTACCTGTTGCTCAGTCTCTAGTGTCTCCAGGGCACCAGAAGCCTAAATCCAGGCATCCACCCATGGTCACCAGCCTCAGAAACCATCTGGGATGTCTACAGCCTGGCATGCTGAGACATTCTCATGAGGGGGACTAGGCCATCCGACATTATCCCCAGAAGGGATGAAGGGAGGGTCCTCTGTGAGCCTGCAGGGCTGGGCATCTGAGGAGCCTTCTACTGTGCTGGAGAAAAGATGGGTGAGGAAGAGGGGCCATGACCAAATGGGGAGGTGAGGAGAGGAGAGGGAGGGGAGAAGGCGGGAGGAATGGGAGGGGGGAGAGGGGAGGAGAGGAAGGAGAAGAGAAAGAGGGATGATAGGGGAATGAGGAGTGGAGCAGGAGAAGTGGGGAGGTGGGAGAGAGAAGGGAGGAGGAGGAGGAGGGAGAGGAGGAGGAAGGAGAAGAGGAGGGAGAAGAGGAGGGATGGGGAAGAGGAGGAGGAAGAGGAGGAGGAGGGAGAGGAGGAGGATGGGGTGGAGGAGGGACGGGGAGGAGGAAGAGGCAGAGGAGGGAGAAGAGGAGGAGGAGGGAGAAGAGGAGGAAGAGATGGAGGAGGAAGAGGAGGAGGAGGAGGAGGAGGAGGGGACAGGGACATAAGGGGAGAAGGAGGGAAAGGGAGATGGAAAGGGGAGGGAAGAGGAGAGGGTGAGAGAAGTTAAGGGAGAGGAAGGCTTTGGAGCCTGGTGTGGCCCTGTGGGCACCTAAGGAAGCTCTCCTTCCAGAAGGCACAGGGTTGGGGCCCGAACTGCACTCATCAGGGAAACAGTGGGTGGTGATGCCCTATGTAAGAGGGCATCACACGCTGAGTCCCTGGGGTGGACAGCACCCCATGCTGAACACAAGAGACCTTAGGGTGTGTGGCACAGGCAGCCATGGCTGGGCAAGGGAGTGACACAGGTTGGTGAGCCCTAGTCTTCCTAGGAGAGTGGAATTGTGGTGTGACATTTTCACAGGCTGGTAGGGACGGAAGCCCCGTAGGGGAGGGCATTGTGGGGCACAGCTGGCCTGGCGGATGGTGACAGCATCCAAGTTGGAAGCCTTCTGACGCAGGGTGTTTTAAAAGCAATTAGATGCATCCCTGCCCAGTTGGACTTGACCCGGGGTCTGAACACAATGGACAGTCAGGATTGCCTCGGCCCGCGGGGCTTCAACGTTGGGGGGTTGGGAGAATAACCTGAAGGAATGAAACAAACAAGGAATGTGAGGAAATGGAGGCAAGACAAGGATCTGATCAAGCCTCAAAATTTTATTTGAAAGCAGCAGACATATATACTGGTAGTGGAAAAGGGGGGGGGGAGGTGAGGAGAAGGAAAGTGCTGGGCAGACGCTAATTGGTGTTGTTGTATGCTACAGCTAGGGAGGGTTATTCAAGGGGCATTTCTTATCCTAAAGGAACATCTGCTAACTGTCATGGTGAGCATAAAGCATTTCTCAAGGCTGACTTAGCCTGGGTCACAAAGTTGTTTTTCTACATTCTTTAACTAAGTGCTATCTTATAGAAACTTACAGAAAACCATAAAGCTGTCTTTTCTCAAGGCCATAGAGATTTGCAGGAAACCATAAAGCTGTCTTTTTCTCAAAGCCATAAAGATGTTTTTCTTCTGGCCTTTTGGCTCCCAACACAGGATCATGACCTGGGGCAGTGGCTCCAGGTTAGTCTCATGCCAAAGAAGTTTAGTGATTCAGACTCTTGTGTGAGCATGCAAAGCATGTGTTGGCTTTACTAAGATTATTATAGAAGCCGGGTGTGGAGTCACACACCTTTAGTCCCAGCACTTAGGAGGCAGAGGCAGAGGCAGAGGCAGAGGCAGGCGGATCTCTGTGAGTTCAAGGCCAGTCTGATCTATATAGCGAGTTCCAGGCCAGCTGTGGCTACAGGGAGACCCTGTCTCAAAAAGGCCTACCACCCCCAAGAAAGATTATTACAGAAAAGTGAGAAACTGAGAAAAAGTGAAACTCCTGAGTGATGAGAGATGCTTCCAAGGGAGGAAAAAGCCACTAAATTTCCTTTGTTTTTAAACATATTTTTGGATTTATTTATTTTTTATTTTTATGTATGAGTGTTTTGCCTGCATGTATGTAAGTGCAACCACATGTGTGCAGTGCCTGTGGAGGTCAGAAGAGGGCATCAGATCCACCGGAACTGGAGTTATGAATGATTGTTAGCTGCCTTGTGGATACTCGGATTCGAACCAGCTGGGATTTGAACCAGGGTCCTCTGCAAGAACGACCAGTGCTCTTAACCACTGAGCCGTCTCTCCAGCCCCATGTTTGGGGGTTTTATAGGACAAATGCTGAAGTAATCTATTTGGATTGGTTAATTCTGTGCACTCTCACGGTCCGAGCCAACAGAAGGCTCACAAGCTCTATGCATATCCACCCTCCCCCCGGAGCCAACCAGGTAGATGACCATGCGCTATTCATGTGCTGCCCATCTGGTTAGGCATGGCCGAAGACCCCCTCTGCTCATCTCTGGCTCTGGCTTTATTAAGCTTGACCATCAGCTAGCCCTTGGTGTTGCTAAGGTAGCTTGTGGATGTCTCTGTCATTCTTCATTGAGCTCCCTCTCTTCTCAAAACTGCTAGCAACTAGCTGTTCTAGTTTTCTTCTCTGTCACTGTGATAAAGTCCATGACCAGAAGCAACTGGGGGAGGAAAGGGTTTGATGTACAGCTCACGGTCCATCGTCAAGGGAGGCCAGGGCAGGAACTCCAGGCAGGAATCTGGAGGCAGGAGCTGCTCACTGGCTTGCTCCCCTGGGCTGTGCTCAACCTGCCTTCTTAAACCTGCCCTGGGGTGGCATCATCCACATTGGGCTGGGTCCTCCCACTCAAAAATTTAAAAAAAAAATAGCCCCAGCTGGAGTGGTGGCTTAGCAGTTAAGAGCACTGGCTGCTCTTGCAGAGGACCCGGGTTTGGTTCCCAGCACCTACATGGTGGCTAACAACCGTCTGTAACTCCAGTTCCAGGGGATATGATGCCCTCTTCTAACCTCCATGGGCATTGTATGACACAGGTGCACTTACACACATGCAGGCAATACACTCATATGCATTAAATAAAAATAATAAATACAATATATTTTTTAAAAAGAAAGGAAATGCCTCACAGACATGTCCACAGGCCAATCCCACAGAGGAAATTCCCCAGTTGAGGTCCCGTCTTCCTGGATGTGTCAGGTCGGCATCTGAAAGCTCTCTAAGCATAGTGGCTCTAAGTCCTTGCTTATCTGTGTCTGTGGGATGCTCTGGCTCTGTTAGAAGCCAACCTTACAACTCAGTCTACTATACTCATCTGTATTAGAAGTAAATATAAACAGAGGGACAGTAGCACCTTACATACGTACCTCAAGGACTTTGGGAGGGCCAGCTGGCCTGCCGTCACTGGTCTCTGCAGAGGCCTGTCCCCTTCTCTGTCTACCTTGGCTTATCCCATACCAACCACAAGCCCCTCTTACTCCTCCATCTTTTAAGCCTTGCCATTTTAACTCTTTAAATCTTTTTAAAATTTATTTTATTTTTAATTATTTTTTATGATTTTCTTTTTTATTGAATTTTTGTGAACTTCATGCATCTTGATCATATTTAGGCTCCCCTCCCCTATCTGCACCCCTCTTATGGCCCCACATCAAAGTTCATGTACTCTTTTATATATGTTAAGGCATATTGGGCCAAGTTTGTGTCCCCAAATGTCCCTCAGTATGAGTCCAGCCACTGGGGCCTGGTTACTATGGTAACCAACATCATTCCCCTAAAGAAAGCCAACTCTCCCTCTCCCAGTGGTTACAGTTGCTAATAGTTCCTCAGCTAAGGTTGGAGGCTTCTTACCCATTTACCCACTTCAGAGCTGGGTTTTTGTCCGGTCTGGGCTTGCACGGGTCTGGTGCGTGCTGTAGCCATCAGTTTAGAGTCATACGAGTAACTTCCCGCTGTCTGGAAAGCTGTTTCCTGTGGTCAGCCACCGTGTCTGGCTCAGTATTTCTACCCCTCTTCTGCAATGATCCCCAAGCCTTGGGTGGCAGAGTTTTGACACAGGTGTCCTATTTAGGGACATGCACTCTGCAATCTCTTATTCTCTGTACTCTGGCCCATTGTGGCTTTCTGGGTTGGTCACCATCTGCTGTGTGAGGAAACTTCACTGGTGAGAGTTGAGGGGTTCCCTGAGCCTTAGGTGTAGAGGTTGCATTGCAGATGTGTCACTTAGGGCTGGGCATCCCACAGATACTTATTCTCTGTGTTTAACCAGTCGTGGAACTCTGCAATAGTTTCCATCTGTTGCAAAAGAAGTTTTCTTGATAAGTGGTGAGAGGTGCTCTTGTCTGCAAATACGAGGATACATGTTTAGAATACAGCCAGAAATCACATTTGTCTATGGACGTGACAAATGTAGGCTTTTCTAGGATCTATGAACCCCCCCACAGCCATGTATATTTGACAATGTTAACAATATCACACATGTGTTTCCCCCCATTGAGCAGGCCTTAAGTCCAATTAGACAGCCGTTGATAGAGGAGACCAGTGGAGATAGTTTGATGGGCCAGTCGTTGTTGTATTTATTAGGCTTTTCAGATTGTTTTTCTCCTTTGCCAGCTTGCATAGTGTCCTCTGATACCATGAGAGCTTGTCTTCAGGGTCAAGGCTTCCAGGTTAGTTCCATCTCCACTGCTCCGAGTCCTGTATCTGAAGCATGTCTTATCCTCAGCAATAGGG
Organism: Nannospalax galili; assembly: GCF_000622305.1. Taxonomy (NCBI): domain Eukaryota; kingdom Metazoa; phylum Chordata; class Mammalia; order Rodentia; family Spalacidae; genus Nannospalax; species Nannospalax galili. The sequence continues at coordinate 2,590,343 of NW_008348313.1, forward strand.
TCTTACCTTCGAGTTCTGGGAGGCAACCAAGTTCTGTGGAAATAGCTTGTTAAGTTATCTGGGGAGTCTCTTGGATTACCCTGACCAACAACTTGAAGGGGGGTTCCCCTGCCTGGCAGGATGTTTTTGTCACATAGCCTCCAGCTACACACATGTAGCTATATCCACAGTGTATGTGTGTTGTTTTGTAGGATTTTGAACTAACACATTTTCCTCTGATTTTTCACATCACCCAAGCATTATTATCTATTGTCTCTCTCCTGTATAACCCTCCCTCCTTCTTCCCCAGTAAAAGTACCCCCATTTCTTACATGCATGCAGTATATTTTATCACAGCCACCTACACTCCTGTCTTAACTCCAGACCTACCCCCACCCTTAACCCCTCCCAACTTAGTGTGTTCTATTTTTTAATAGCCCACTACATCCAATTTGTGTTGCCCACATACTCATGGGTAGGGGCGGTCCACTCAAGTATGGTCAACCCACTAGGGGCCACATACTTAAAGAAAACTCTCCCTCCTGAAAAGTCAACTGTTTGTTGCTCCTCAACTAGGGTGGGGACACACGACTCCCTCCCACTCCATGCTGGTGTTAACTGGCTTGGTCTTGTGTAGGTCTTGTGTAGGCAACTACAGCTGCTGTGCCACAGTCCTGTTGTGCCCAGAAGATGCAGTTTTATCCTGGTCCTCCCAGACTTCTGACTCTTTCTGCCCCCTCTTCCACAATGAGCCATAAGCCTTGGGGAGGTGGGTGTGATATAGATGCCTCATCTGTGGATGAGCACTCCACAGTCACTTACTCTCCAGACTTTGACCAGTTGTCTGGATTAACCACTGCCCACTGCACAAAGGAACGTCTCTGATGAGGTCTGAGAGCTGCATTAATCTATGAGCAGAGAGACAGGAATTTACAGGGCAGGTTGGTACTATGTCCATTTAGCAGAATAATAGTAGTAGGTTCACCTCTGGGGCCAGTACGCTCCCCAACCATGGGTTCTTGGCTAGAAATACAGTGCCAGGCACATGTCCCCGCTCATGGAGTGACTGGCCCAGCATTCTTGATAGACTGTCCAGAGAAAAGGGTATCCTTACTTTTTTTTCCTCTGAAGACGGAGAAACGAGAGAGACCTGTGCAGAAGTTCTTCGGTTTACCTCATTCTCCCTTTGTGCTGATGGCTTCCGTTGTCAACTTGACACACCTGTGTTGAGGGAGCCTCAACTGAGGAATTTCCTCCACAGGACTGACCTGTGGCCATGTCTGTGAGCCATTTTCTTGATTGTTGAGTGATGCTGGAGGGTCCAGCCCAATGTGGGTGGTGTCACCCCTGGGCTGGTGGTCCTGTGTTGTATAAGAAAGCAGGCTGAGCAGGGGCCAAGGGAGCAAGCCAGTAAGCAGCATTCCTCCTCCGTCTGTGCACAACCTGCAGGCAGCTTGACAGGTTGGAGAGTGTTCTGTCCAGGTTTCGGGTTGAGTTTTTGTTTTTTGGGTTTATTGAAGCAGGGTCCCTTGATGCAGCCCTGGCTGGCCTCAGTCTCACAGAGATCTGCCTGCTTCTGCCTCCCAAGTGCTGGGATTCAAGGGGTGTACCACCATCCCTGGCCCTTGGTGATGATTTTGAAGTTGGGCCCTTTCGGAGCTGAGGGGTGTGATATGAGGAAGTGTGCATGGGGCCTTCAGGGGTGTTAAGTGTCCTTAGAAGGAAAAAGGGGGGACTGAAGAGATGGCTCAGTGGTTAAGAGAGCTTGCTGGTCTCTCAGAGGACCCAAGTTCGGTTCCCAGTACCCACATTGGACAATTCACAAACCACTTGTAACTCCAGCTCCAGGGGATCAGATGACCTCCTCTGGCCTCTACAGGCACACTTGTATACAACAAGAAAGACTAAAAGAGGGGCTGGAGAGATGGCTCAGCGGTTAAGAGCACTGACTGTTCTTGACCTGGGTTCGATTCCCAGCACCCACATGGCAGCCTCGAACCATCCTTACCTCCAGTTCCAGGGGAATCCAAAGCCCTCTTCTGACCTCTGTGGCATTGCACGACACGGGTGCACTCACATACATGCAGGTGATACACTCATACACATAAAACAAAAATAATAAAATATTTTTTTTAAGACTAAAAGAAAGGGAGGAGGAGGAAGAGGAAAAGGGAGGGGAGACAGAAGGGGAAGAAGAGAGGAAGAGGAGGAGGAAGAGGAGGAGGAGGAAGAGGAGGGGAAAGGGGGAGAGAAGAAGGAAGGAGAGGAGGAAGAAGAAGAGGAGGAGGAAGAGGAGGGGCAGGAAGGAGAGGGAAGAGGAAGAGAGGAAGAGACGATGCTGGTGGTTGATTTTGGACTCCCAGCCTCCACTGTGAAAGCCAGAGTTCTGTTGCTGAAGCCACCCAGTCTATGGCGTTTAGACAGATAGACAGACTCCCCCTCCCACACACACGCTCACACACATTCACACCAGAGATACCTGTGAAATACAAATGACATCCCTGGTGCCAGACCCTTGGTTTTCTGCCCTGATCTCTTGCTGACCCGGCCACCCTGGGTTCTACTGCGTTTCTCGGCAGTTCTGGGTCTGCCCGCTAGATGCCAGCATCTGCCATCAAGTCGCAACAATGGAAAATGTCTTCGACCTCCTCCATGGTCTGGCCCAGAAGCCCTGAGACCTAGGAGGAGACTGAAGGGGAGACGGGGTGTGAGGAGCAGAGAGAGCCAGAGACCCCAAGAGAGGCCGGAGAGAGTGAAACAGGGACCACAGAGGACTTAGGGTTACTGAACCTTAACCACAGAGACGGAGGGGGCAAGGTGTGTGCAGCAGAGGCATCCCGGCTCTGCCTGGGTGTTGTTCTAACACACTCTAATGACGGCCACATCTGGAGGGTCCTGTTAATATTCCCACTCCTCTGAGAGGAAAACGGAAGCACAGAGAGGCTAAGTTGCCCGGCTGAAAGTCTGCTCTGAAGATGTTTTGATCTGAGAACCTCACTTAGAGGCTGGAGTGATGGCTCAGTAAAGTGCTCACCATGCAAACATGAGGACCTGCGTTTGACCCCCACCACCCCTGTAAAAAGCCGGGTGGCAGCCTGGGGGAATGGAGAGATGGCTCAGTAGTTAAAAGTGCTTGCTGCTCTTGCAGAGGATACAAGTTCAGTTTCCACCTTTGAGTGGCTCCCGACCGCCTGCAACTCCAGCTCTGAGGCATCTGACCCCTTCTGGCCTCTGTGGGAACTGCAGTCATGTACACAAACCCACATAGATCTGCACATACACCCATAATTAAAAATAAAATCAGTCTTTGCTGGGCGTGGTGGCGCACACCTTTAATCCCAACACTCGGGAGGCAGAGGCAGGTGGATCTCTGTGAGTTCAAGGCCAACCTGGTCTACACAGTGAGTTTCAGGACAGCTGGGGCTACAGGGAGACCCTGTCTCAAAAAGAGCAACAAAGACCAAAAATAAATAAATAAATAAATAAATAAATAAAACCAGTCTTTTAAATTTTGCATTTATTTGTTTGTTTTTGTTTGTTTGTTTGTTTGAGGCAGGATCTCCCTGTAGCCCCAGCTGACCTGGAACTCAGTCCATAGCCCAGGCTGACCTCGATCTCACAGAGACCCACCTGCCTCTGCATCCCAGGTGCTGGGATTAAAGGTGTGCACCCTCACACCCAGCCTTCTTGTTTTCCTCTTCCTCCTCCTCTTCCTCCTCTCCATGTTCTTCCTCCCTCTCTCTCCTGCTCCTCCTCTCCCTCTTTCTGTCCCCCTCCTCCTCTTTCTCCTTTCTCCTCCTCTCCTTCCTCCTCTCCCCCTTGTCCTCCCCTCCCTTCCTTCCTCCATCTCTGGCTGATGCTGTTTTCTCTCTCCACAGGTGTCTCTGGATCTGCCTGTCTGAGAACTGCTGCCTGGACCTGGGGGCTGAAGCCTATGGAGGACCTGGCCGGCAGGGGGTGGGGGGTCTGAACTCTCGGGTCAATTTTCTGTGGACCCTGGGGTCTGGGGATGAGGTCAGGCCTGTGGAATCCAGACCAGAAGTCAGCAAACATGTACCGTTCGAGTCCAGAAAGTGATGATTTTAGGTTTTGTGGGCCAGACAGTGTGTGCTGCCATGACTCAGCCCTGCTTTCCCGACAGGAAAACAGCCACGGGGAAGACACAGAGCCAGGGAGGCTGGTTGGCGCACTCCCTCCCTCCCTTCCTTCCTTCTTCCCCTCCCCCCTTCCTTCCCTTCCTCCTCTCCCTCCTCCTCTCCCTCCTCCTCTCCCTCCTCCTCTCCCTCCTTTTCCGTCCTTCTTTTTTCCTTCCCTCCTTCCTCTTCCTCCCTCCCTCCTCCATTTCTTCTTTCTTTCCTTCTTTCTTTCGTCCTTTCCTTCCAGGGTCACATGTAGCCCAGGTTAGTCTCAGACTCACTGTGTAGCCAAGGATGACCTAGAACTTCTGCTCCTCCTGCCTCCACCTCCTAAGTGCTGGGACCACAGTGTGAGCCGCCATGCCCAGCTTCCTTCCCCTCCCTTCCTTCCTTCTTTCCTCCTCTTCTCTCTCCTCACAAGAGAGGCCTTTAAGTCAGGGTCCTCTTGCTTCAACTTCCCAGTTACCGGAATTACAGGCAAGTGCAACCATGCCCAGCCTCAAAGTTCAAATTTTTAAATCAATTATTTTTGTTGCATGTATATGAGTGTTTTGCCCGCGTACAAGTGCACCTGTGTCATGCACTATCCACGGAGTCTAGAAGAGGGCATCAGATCCCCTGGAACTGGAGTTGTGGTTGTTAGCTACCACCTGGGTGCTGGAAACTGAACCCAGGTCCTCTGGAAGAGCAGCCAGTGATCTTACTGCTGAGCCATCTCTCCAGCCCCTCAATATTGTGTGTGTGTGTGTATGTGTGTGTGTGTGTGTGTATGAGTGTGTGTGTGTTTGCTGTGACACAAGAGTCTTTTGTAGCCAGGGGGGCTTCCAATCTGCTATATGACTGAGGATGCCCTTGAACCTCCTACTTCTACCTCTCAAGTCCATGTCTGACTTTCAGTAAAGTTATTATTTACACAAACATGTGGCTGCTTGTCCTGTCCTGCAAGTGCAATGTGGACTCAGTGTGGAGTGTTAGAATTGGAAGCTGGGATTCCATGGGCTACTCTGAAGTTCAGAGCCTGGAGCCCATAGTGTGATTTGGGTGGGCCACAAGGAGCTCAGTGTCTAGAGTCTGAATTTGTAACTGGATCTTTTGAGATAAAAGCATTTGGAGGCCGGTCATGGGGACTGATACCACCACGTGGCAAGTGTCACTTTGACGCAATGTGAAAAGACATTAAGGTGAAAAAGTAATGTGAGCTTGAGGCTGGGGATGCTGGGGATGAGGGATATAAGGGCTTGCAGTTGGGTGTGAGTCGATGGCATAAGAAAGAGGACAGGGCTCTGGATGCCGAAAAGCCTCCTCTGCAGGTTGGCTCCCCAGGCTCCCCCTTCTTGAGGAACATAAACAAGGCACTGTTTTCCTTTTATAAGTGTTTGCTCCTAGTCAGGTGATTGTAATAGACTGAAATGTGGGTAAGGATGGTTCCTAACAAGAAACTTCTGTCTAGTCCAGAAAGGAGCCCATTCCAGCCCCCCTGACAGACAAGGGGTTAGAGCTAACCAAGAAACACCGCAGCTATGTCCTGATGGCTGTGGCAAGGTCAGTCTCTACCACAGTAAATCTTGAGAACAAGAAAAGTAAAGATCGGGGCTGGAGAGATGCCTCAGTGGTTAAGAGCACTGGCTGCTCTTGCAGAGGACCCGGGTTCAAATCCCAGCACCCACATGGCAGTTAATCCTTTGTAACTCCAATTCCAGGGGATCCAACTCCCTCTTCTGACCTCTGTGGACATTGTACTTACATGGTACACCCACATACATGCAGTCAATACACTCATAAAAGGAAATCCATACACCATAAACAGTCAGTCATTCCTCCTTCTTCCCCCGTCCTCTCACATCCTGCACCTGTCTCTGTGGATTTACCTATTCCTAATGTTCTGTGGCAAGAGAATTATGAAATGAATGGGGTTTGTGACTGAATTTTTTAACTATTATATTAAAAATTATATGTGTACATATGTCTCTGTGTGTATATGCACCTGAGTGTAATGCCCCCAATGACCAGAAGAGGGAGTCAGAGCTCCTGGAGCAGAGTTACTGATAGTAATTAGCCACCATGTGGGTGCTGGGAGCCAAACATGGGTCCTCTGCAAGAGCAGCCAGTGTTCTTAACTGCTGAGCCATCTCACTGAACAGGGGTCACAGATAGTTTTTAGCCACCATGTGGGTGCTGGGAACTGAACATGGGTCCTCTGTGAGTGCAGCCAGTGCTCTTAACTGCTGAGCTCTCCAGTCCCTAGACATTTTTGTTTTAAGTCAAAACATATGGTGAATTTTTCTGGTTAGCATTTTGTCATGACTTTTAGCTTAATTACCTTGTGATCAGACAACATACTCGGTACAACATTGATTTTGTTGAGACTTGCTCCACTGGGCGTCTCAGTATCTGCATCATTTCTGTAAATACTGTGTGCGGTTTTCTTAATTGAGGGATTTTTATCGAGGCATATATAATGTATGCTCAGGTTTCAAGTGTGCAGTTGAACACGTTGCGGCAAATCCCTGCATGCAACTCTCCTGTAAAGTTATAGGATATTTCTATCACTCTGCTCCTCCTCCTGGCCCCGCCCATCATCTGCTCCTTCTCCTGGCCCCTCCCACCATCTGCTCCTCCTGGCCCCTCCCATCACTCTGCTCCTCCGCCTGGCCCCGCCCATCACTCTGCTCCTTTTCCTGGCCCCTCCCATCACTCTGCTCCTCCGCTTGGCCCCGCCCATCACTCTACTCCTCGCCTGGCCCCCTCTCAGTGTTTCCACACCTTCTGTAAGTTTCATTTCCGTTGCTGTGATAAAACACCTTGACAAAGAAACAATTGAGGGGGTGGGACAGAGCGCTGGCTCAGTGGTTAAGAGTATTCGCTGCTTTTGTAGAGGACCCAGGTTCAGTTCCCAGCATCCATATGGCAGCTAACAACCACCTGTAACTCCAGTTCCAGAGGGATCAGATTCCCTCTTCTGGCTTCTGTGGGCATTGCACACACGTGGTACGCTGACATACATACAACACTCAAACATATTAAAATAATTTTAAAAATGTATTTTCTTCCTGGGATGAAGAGATGGTGGAGTGGTTTAGCATGTGCATGGGTGGGGGGGGGTAAGGGGCTGGAGAAATGACTCAGCAGATTCCTTGACTCGAGGAATCTTCTAGAAAGTTGGAGAGATGCCTCAGTGGGGAAAGCACTTGCTCTGCAAGCATGAGGGCCTGTGTTTGGATGCCTGGAACCCACCTAAAGTCACATACGGTAGCACATATCTGTAATTCCAGCACACCTATGGTGAGGTGGGAGGTGGTGACGGGAAGATCCCCAGGCAGCTAGCTTGCCCTACACAAAGAATCTGCTAGATTGCTTTCCAAGGCCTGCCTTTCTGTGTATAACCGCCACGTGGGGAGGCCATGGCCCACAGTTAGAGCCATCCCGGAAGAGGCTACATTCTGTAGACACGGGTGCACTGTTCCATAGGTGCCCTCCAATTAAAGCACACTGATTATACCATTCAAATCGATTACATACCTACTCATTTTTATCGTGGTGGTTCATTCTATCATTTACTGTGAGTCACCAAAAACCTTCCATGACTACAGATTTGTTGACTTTACCTTTAGTGACGCCACCCCTTATTTTATATACCTGAGGATCTGTTAAATAACACATAAAAATTTGATAGCCAGGCATGGTGGTGTACACCTGTCATCCCAGCCCTGGGGAGGTAGAGGCAGGAGGATCGGGAGTTCAAAGTCATCCCTGCTCATGTAGGGAGTTCGAGGCCAGCCTGGGCTATGTGAGGCCCTTTTCTAGTTTGCTTTCAATTGCTGTCATGAATTCGCTGACCAAACCAACCTGGGGAAAGGGTTTATTTGGCTTACCGCTCACAGTCCATCATCAAGGGAAGCCAAGGTAGGAACTCAAGGCAGGAGCCTGGAGGCAGGAGCTGGAGCACAGGCCATGAAGGAACGCTGCTTACTGGCTTGCTCCCCTGGCCCCTGCTCAGCCTGCTTTCTTATACAACACAGGACCACCAGGGGTGGCACCGCCCACAGTGGGCTGGGCCCTCTCACATCACTCAACAACCAAGTAAATGCCCCACAGACTGTTCACAGACCAGTCCAGTAGAAGCAATTCCCCAGTCGAAGCTCCCTCTTCCCAGGGGCGTTGACAACTAAAGCTATCCAGCACAGACCCAGTCTCGAAAATAAACAAAACAACATTTGGCTATCTCTTTATGGATACATTCACAAATTGTGCTGACAAATATGTTTCTTGCTTGGTTTTGTTTTGACACAGTGTGTCTGTGCAACCCAGGCTAGCCTCAAACTCTCAACCTTGTTTCCGCCTCCAGTGTGCCTTCTTTACAGATGTGTACCACCTGATCAGGTGCTCTAGTTCTGACAACAGGCTTACAGTTCCAGGTTACAGTCTATCATTAAGGGGAAGTTGAGTCAGGAACTTAATGCTTGTGGTCACATGATATCTGCATTCAAGAGCAGAGAGAAACAAATTCATCCATGGTCTCTCTCCTTTCCCATGCAGTTCAGGACCTCCTGCCTAGGGATGGTGCCTCCCAGAGTGGACTGGGTCTTCTTTCATCAGTTAACAATCAAGATAGCCGCCCCCATATTCATGTTCACAGGGCAACCTGATCTAGACAATTCTTTAACTGAGGCTGTCTCCTTAGGTGATTCTAGGCTATGCAAACTTGACAAGTAAAAAGGAACTATCATATTAGTATAATTTATCAGTTCATATAGTTCAATAGACAGGTGTGCCCCTGACTCTGAGTCCCCCCTGTTTCACTCATATGAGCCCTCTCTGTGACTTTTTCTACTCATCCCCAAGCCCTAGTTACAGGGTCCTGAGGTAGGGTACAAATGAAACATTCTTAAAATCAGGGGAGTCGGACTGGAGAGATGGTACAGCAGTTAAGAGCACTGGCTGCTCTTGTAGAGATCTGGGTTTGGTTCCCAGCACCCACGTGGTGGCTAACAACCATCTGTAACTCCAGTTCCAGGGGACACGATATCCTCTTCTGCTTTTTTTAAAAATATTTTATTTATTCTTTATTTTATGTGTATGAATGTATTGCCTGCATGTATGTGAGTTCACCTGTGTCATGCAATACTTCAGAGGTCAGAAGAGGGGTTTGGATTCCCTTGGAACTGGAGCTAAGGATTGTTCCTAGCCTCCATGTGGGTGCTGGGAATCGAGCCCAGGTCCTCTACAAGAGCAGTCAGTGCTCTAACTGCTGAGCCATCTCTCCAGCCCCCAATGTCTTCTTCTGATTTTGGCAGGTACTGCACAACATGGATTCATATGAGTCCTCTCCGCGACTTTTGTGATACACTTATACACATAAAATAAAAATAAAATATTAAAAAATGTTTATTTCTATTTTTATTATGTGTGTGTGCGTGCGTGCGTGTGTATAGGGGTGTATGCATGTGAGTGCAGGTGCCCATGGAAGTCAGAAGATGGCATGAGATCCTCTGGAGCTGTAGTTATGGACAGTTGTTAGCTGCCATGTGGGTGCTGGGATTCAAATCTGGGTCTTTTGCAAGAACAGTCAGTGTTCTTAATCACTGAGCCATCTCTCCAGCCCCTTATTTCTATTTTTATTATGTGTGTGTGCGTGCGTGCGTGTGTATAGGGGTGTATGCATGTGAGTGCAGGTGCCCATGGAAGTCAGAAGATGGCATGAGATCCTCTGGAGCTGTAGTTATGGACAGTTGTTAGCCATCATGTGGGTGCTGGGAATGGAACCTGGGTCCTCTGGAAGAGCAGTTAGTACTCTTAACTGATGAGCCATCTTTCCAGCCCCATGTTTTTAACTTTTGTTTGGAGGAGGGGACAGGGTCTCACTGTGCAGCCCTGGCTGTTCTGGAACTCATTAAGTAGACTGGGCTGGTCTGAAACTTGCAGCCATCCTCTAGCCTCTGCCTCCTGAACGCTGGGGTTAAAGGCCTGTGTCACCCTGCCAGGCTGGAAAACAATTTTTTTTAATTCACTTTTAAAAATTCAGGAAAGTGGCCTGGGGCGATGGATCAGCAGTTAAGAGCGCTGGCTGCTCTTCCAGAGGACCTGGGTTCAGCTCCCAGCACCCACACAGCAGCTAACACTAGTTTTTAGAACTAGAAAGTTCTAGGGGATCTGACGCCTTCTTCTGCCCTCAGAGGCACCAGGCACACACGTGGTGCACTTACATACATGAAGGCAAACTGCTCATACACATAAAATGAAAAATACCTTTGTTAAAACTTCAGGAAAGAAGACAAAATCAAAAGTACATTGATCACAGCTGAAGTGGTACTCTCAGAAAATTCCACTTTTAGAAATGAGGGGCATCCACAGAACTGGTTTCTCTTAATGACCTGGATACAGGCCACTGCCCCAGAGCCCAGTGGCTGCTGCAGTCAATGCTCCCATTTCACAGATGGGGAAGTGAGACGCAGAGAGGAAAACCCATGTAGAATAACCCTATGAGCAGAAAGGGAGGCAAGGAGGACGCTTCAAACAGGACCTGTGCCGACCCCTGAACTTTATTTCTCCATCAGTGGGAACGGGAAAGGGTGGGAAACCAACCTTAACGCTGGTGAAGCTGGAGCAATGCCAGCTGTCAGAGGGCACTGCACACAGGGACCAGGTCTGAGGGAGGAGGCTGGGGTCTGGCCCCCAGGGTTGAGGCAGGAGGCTGGAACCTGGACCCCTGGATCTGAGGGAGGAAGCTAGGCTCTGGAGCCCTGGATCTGAGGGAAGAAGCTGGGCCTGGACTCCTGTGTCTGAACGAGGAGGCTGGAGTCTGGACCCCTGGGTCTGATGGAGGAGGGTAGGGTCTGGACCCCTGATTCTGAAGAGAGGAGGTTGGGGTCTGGACCCCTGGTCTGAGGGAGGAGGGCTGGGGTCTGGACCCTGGGTCTGAGGGAGGAGGCTGGGGTCTGGACCCTGGGTCTGAGGGGAGGAGGGCTGGGGCCTGAGGGAAGAGGGAGGGCTGGGAGAAGCCGGTCTCTCTCGGCCCCTCTGTAGGACATGTGAGAGACGCGGTGGTCCATGGCTAGTTGGCTTGGATGGTGGTGTGGATCCAGTCAGTGAACTTGCAGAGGTTGGTGTAGATGCTGGGTATCCCGGGCTGTCCACACTCTCCTTGTCCCATAGACACAAGCCCTTGCAGGAGTCTGTTGCACACTATGGGACCTCCAGAATCCCCCTGGGGAGGGGAGGGGAGGGGAGGGGGAGAGAGAGAGAGAGAGAGAGAGAGAGAGAGAAATCAGAACCGCACAAGCTGGAGCTAGATGTGAGGTGGAGGGCCAGGGAGATACAGACAGCCGGAAACTAGCCTGGAGGCCACCTGTGCCCACAGAGCTGGCTGCTTCCCTGGGGCTCCTGGTCTTCTGCCTCTGTCACTCCGCTCCCCTCAGGACTTGTCCACTTCTCTGCCTCCAGGTCTGTATTCTGTACCTATGTCCTCCGTTTGTCCCTTCTCAGAACTTCATCTCTATTTCTTGCAAGGTGTGTTTCTGTTTTTGTTTTTTTCTTTGTTGTAGTAGAAGGGATGGAACCCAGTGCCTTTGCTGATAAGCTGTACCACTGAACCACACCCCAGCCCCTTACTAGGGGAGTCTAGACAGGGGCTCCACCACTGAGCCACACCCCAACCCCTCATTGGGGGAGTCTAGGCAGGGGCTCCACCACTGAGCCACACCCCAGCCCCTCACTGGGGGAGTCTAGGCAGGGGCTCCACCACTGAGACACACCCCAGCCCCTCACTGGGGGATCCTAGGCAGGGGCTCCACCACTGAGCCACACCCCAGCCCCTCACTGCGGGAGTCTAGGCAGGGGCTCCACCACTGAGCCACACCCCAGCCCCTCACTGGGGGATCCTAGGCAGGGGCTCCACCACTGAGCCACACCCCAGCCCCTCACTGCGGGAGTCTAGGCAGGGGCTCCACCACTGAGCCACACCCCAGCCACTCACTCGGGGAGTCTAGGCAGGGGCTTTACCAGTCTTCTTTTTGTATTTTGAGATTCAGTCTCATTATGTTGCCCAGGCTGGATCCTTCTAACTCAGTCTGCTGAGTGACTGGGATTATAGGTCTGCACCCCAAGGATCAGTTGCTGGGTCTATTTCTGTGTTCCTCCCTATTCCGCTTGGGTTTTTTCTCCCGCACTTTGCCTCCTGCGTTGTGGGATACACTTTTCTGTTTTTCCCAGTCTCTCTCTTTGTCTCCTCTCAGAGCCCAAATGTCCCCACCACACCTTGTCCAATACTGTCTCCCCTATCCCCGAGCCCCCCTCTCCCAATCCCTGCTCCAGCCTCTCTGTCTCTCACATTACAGGTGTCCTTATGGTCTAGGCCTCCTCCAGCGCAGAACATGCTGAGGTGGTACACAGGGGCAAACAGCATCCGGCAGGCCTCCTCGGACACCACCGAGATGTTCACGCACTGCAACAGGCTTGGCAGTTTGCCTGGGACACAGAGTAGGGGGTCAGCCCCTCTTGGCTTGGTGAGGGAACCCCTCAGAGAGGGCAACTGGGCTCCCAGCAGGCTCACCGTTCCTCAGTCGTCCCCAGCCAGAGACCAGGCACGTATCCCCAGGGGTGGGACACTGGGAGGCCACTGGGATGCGCCTGATGGTGTTAGTCTCCATCACTGATTCATTCAACTTGATGAGCATGAGGTCGTTGGCGAAAGGCGGATTGTTATAGTCCGGATGCTGGATGGAGAGGTGGGCCTCCAACATCCGACTGCCTGACTCTGGAGAGGCTTCGAGATTGTGCAGGCCCAGTCCCACGGTGTAGGAGCTGAGGATCATGCAGCAGTGAGTTCCAAGGAGGCACCCATGTCTCCCCATATCGTTCTCCAACCCAAAGCAGCAGTGGCTTGGGGCCTTGCCCTTCCTTCCTCTCTGGACACTCTTGGTCCACCGCCTGCAGGATGATTCTTTCCCTTCCCTCAGCATCCCCCTCCCCACCCTGATCCTGCACTCACTCCTGTAAGCAGTGAGCCGCTGACAGCACCCACCGCGGATGCACCAGGACACCGGAGCAGAAAAAGCCGTCTTCATTGAACAGTGCTGCCTGCCAGGGCTGCGAATGTGGACGGCAGTCCTGGCCCTGTATGATTCGGCCGCTAGGACCTGAGGCCAGGGATCCTGGGGGCGGAGTCAGGGTTAGGGGCGTGAGGTGTGGAGCAGGGGGTGCCAGGTCTGGGCTTTCAGGGTAGGGTCAGGGTTCAGAGCAGGTTCAGGAGGACTTAGGGCCCAGGGGAGGAGTCAAGGTTCCAGGGTGGGGTCATGACTGGGGACGGGTTGTGAAGGGTCGACCCAAGTTCTGGGGCGGGGTCTGAGTGCAGGGCATGGTTAGAGTCAGGGCTAGCACAGTCTCAGGGCTCCCGGGGTTAGGATGTCCATGTAGGGTAGGGGCGTGGTGAGGGCTTCAGGGGCGGAGTCAGGGCTGGGGACAGGCTGAGGAACTGGACCAGGTTCTTAAGAGCGGGGTCAGCGTGAAGAAGTGCGGCTGGGGTTTGAGAAGATTTGGGGGAGGAGTCAGAGACCAGGGGAGGGTAAGGGGCGTGATGGGCGTGGCTAGGGCGGAGTCAGGGCTGGATCGGGGTGCTTGGGACCAATCCTGTCACCATGCAGGGGTGTGGACAGAGAGCTGACCTGGGGTCAGGGCTCCTGGGGGTGGAGTCAGTTCCCTTTGGAGACGTTAAGGCCCAGAGGCCAACTGAGGTCTGGGAGCCAGGAACAGCTCACAGGAGGATTATTTGTCAGCAGGATTATTTGTCAACTTGGAGTTGCAGATATCTTCGGGACCCATGAACCATTTCTAGTTCACACACAGCACCACGCCAGGAATCTCTCAGAACACGTGCAGGTTCGTCACCCAGCTTACCCAGACACTCAGCTCCCTGAGCTGGTCAGCTCTGTGACCCACAGAGCCAGTGCCTGCTCCTCCAAACCTCACCACAGTCACACCCAGATGCAGCCCATTCACCCAGTAAACATCATCATCCCGGGCCAGAGCCTGGAGCTCAGCTGGTAGTGTGCTTGCTTAGCATGCACCAAGTCCTGGGCTCCATTCCCAGCACCGCATAAAGGAGGCATGGTGGTGCATGCCTGCAATTCCATCACTTGGGAGGTGGAGGCAGAAAGGGTCAGGAGTTCAAGGTCAATCTTGGCTACTTAGTGAGTTCAAGGCTACATGAAACTCTGTCTAAAACAAAAATAAATAAAGGACCATCATTAACCCTCCCCCCTGCCCCCAGTATGGATTCCACAGGTCCAACCAGGACCGGCGACATAGGCACAGATCCTTAGTACTGGCACAAACTGTCACTCATTCACATAACATGCTGCTCCTTACAGGTATGACCACCCATCTGTCCCATGGTCATACATGAATTTTCCATGATTTGAGAAAAGGTATGTGTCACATTGTACTGTGACTTGAGTTACATGAGAGTCACAAAAAGTAGGGCACTGAGTCACATCTGAACATCGGTTGACACTGTTCCCTCAGGCACAGACTATCACCACACACATACACACACACACACACACGCACACACACACACTCAGATACCTGTGACCCCAAGGATGAAGTGCCCCAAGCACCAGCCCCAGAGGGTTCCCGCAGTGACCATCGTGTTGGCACCTGAAAAGGAAGATGGGTGAAACTTTGGGTGGCAGCCTGTCTCCCCATCTCCACCCCACCCCACTCTCCCTGGTTTCTCCCACCAGAGACTGGGTAGGCAGAACCCAAGATCTATCACCTAACTAACAGTCAGGATCCAGAACCTGAGGAGGGAGGAAGGGAGGGAGGGAGAGAGAGAGAAGGAAGAGGAGTAAAGGAAGGAGAAAAGCTGGAGGAGGAGGAGAGGAAGAAGAGGAGGAGGAGAGGAAGGAGGAGGAGGAGAAGAAGAGGAGGAGGAGGAGAGGAAGAAGAGGAGGAGGAGGACATAGAGAAGGTGTCTAGCTATCTATGAACAGGAGGAGGGAAAGACGGAGGCATGGATCCTCAGGACAAATGGAAGGTCCAGACATAGCGTTTCAGAGATCTGGTCAGAAGTAGCCTGAGAGGCAGAGACCAGAGCCAGAGACTTGGAAAGAGCCAGAAAGACCCGAGAGGGAGAGAGAGAGAGAGAGAGAGAGAGAGAGAGAGAGAGAGAGGAGAGAGAGGAGAGAGAGGAGAGAGAAAGACAGAGAGAGACAGAGAGAGAGACAGAGAGAGACAGAGGGCTTCTTACCTGCTGCCTCTGCTGCTGAGCTGAGCTCCTGCTTGCTGCCTCCCACAGGGGCCCCCATGGGGCTTATAAACCTCCTCAGCTTGAGCTGGCCTGCCCCCAAGGGGACACACTCCATACGTCAGGTGCTGTGGGCTCCAGCTCAAAGCCCTCAGGCTACCTCAAAGCCAAGTGGAGATGTGGGGCCCATGGAACGGACCTTGCCCAGACACTCACCTCCCTAACGCCCTCCCTCATCCCTTCTCATTCCCTCTGTCCTCCATGCTCTTCTCGTCCTCTCTTTTATTAAATGACTCTTTTCCCTCGCCCACTCCTATTTACCACCCCCTTTACAGCCTCCTTCCAGTGTGCCGTGGAAAATCCCCCAGCATCAAAGCCAGCCTGCGTCTTGTGCTTCCTTGGGGTCCGTGGTCCATGGACCTACCTCCTGTGGTCTCGATTTCCCCATGCATAGGATCTTGGTAACCATCAAGCCATACTCAGCCTGAATTCAGATAATCCTGGAAAATGGTATCTCCCTCTGCAGGGGCCAGGTGCACAGAGAACTCAAGTCGAGAGCCATCCTATGGCTGACATGCTGGGAACCAGGGAGAACAAACTGGCAACGTTCCTGGGGCTCACATCCCACCGAGGGTGGAAGGTACAGACAGTAAAGAAAACCACGGGGGTCAGGAAATAAGGTGGTGGTGGTTGGGAGTGTCTGAGAAGGGGATATTTAAGCTAGGAGCCCAGTGATGAAAAAGAGGAGGCCAGGCAGGCCAGAGTCACAGCAGAAGAGAGCGCAGCGTGGGGGACTGGAGGGCGCTTCCCCAGGAGATGATGCAGACAAGGACATCTGCAGAGATACCTTAGATATCATCTCTGGGCAGCCAGCAGGTGGGGAGATACTGCTTTCCAGGACTTAGGCTTTACTTTCAGAGAGATGTTTGTTAAGCATCGAGGGAGAGGGAGTGACTGAGCTGATTTACTTTGTAAAAGCATCCTGGTTTGATTGAGCTGACATGATCAGAGTGCATAGGGTTCGGCTGCAAGGTGGGGGTGGGATGGGGTAGGGTTTGGTGTGGGGGTGCAGGAGGCATGAATTGGAGAGGGGTTCTGATTGTGAGTGGGAAATATTGTATGAAACTTTAAAATCTCAATAAAAAAAAACATCCTGGGTGGGGAGTGATTGGGGGAGGGGATGGAGAAAGGTCAGGAGTGGAAAGATGTGAGGATTTTTGTGGGAGATGCTGGGGTCCAGGTGGGAGATACTGGGGTCTAGGTTGGATATACTGGGGTTTCAGTGGTAGATGCTGGGGTCTGGGTGGAAAATGCTGGGGTCTGGGTGGGAGAGCCTGGAGTCCCAGTGGGAGATGCTAGTGTTTGGGTATGAGATGCTTGGCTCTGGGTGGGAGATATTGGTGTCCAGGTGGCAGATCCTGGACTCTAGGTTGGAGATGCTGGGGTCCAGCAGGGCATGCTAGATCCATTGGCTGTCAAAGGTGCCTTTTGTGAGGGGTGGGGTCTGTGCTGTGGACAAGGAGGACAGTTAAAGGAGAGAGGAAAGAGCTCAGTGGTGTTTCCTCTGTGCTTGGGTCAAGCAGAGGTGATGTGGGATTATTTGGAAACAGATTCAGGATGGAAGAGGGGGCATTTCCGTTCTGACATGTTGGAACAATTTCCAGCAGGATGGGAACAGATGTCCCTTCGTTGGGGCAGAACCCAGTGTGGGATGTAGGGGGCAGGGGGCAGAGACAAGGAAGGACAGATATGGAAGGGGACTGGGACAGAGATACCAAATCAGAGTAGGATGAGGAGGGGCAGACAGAAGGAGACACACATAGACGTCATAAGATGGGAGAAGCGGAGACAGGTACAGAGAGGTACAGAGCCCGAGATGCACAGAAACAGAGGGACAGGGACAGAACCAGAGATGCACAGAAACAGAGGGACAGGGACAGAGCCAGAGATGCACAGAAACAGAGGGACAGGGACAGAGCCAGAGACACATTGCTGAGCTGCACCCTAGACCCTCACTGGGGGATCCTAGGCGGGGGCTCTACCACTGAGGCCCTCACTGGGGGAGTCTAGGCAGGGGCCCTACCACTGAGCCACACCCCAGCCCCTCACTGGGGGAGTCTAGGCAGGGGTCCACCCCTGAGCCACATCTTCTTACAGCATCCCACACACCTTTCACAGCCCATGGCACAATTTATGCATGTGTCAATTTCTGTTTGTTTTCTTAACGCTTTCCCTCGTAAACTAGGAAATATTTGAGGACAGAGCTGTGTGTCTTGGGTTTGCTGATGAAAACTGTTCCCTACAGATATACTGAGAAGAGAGACAAAAGGGTACAGATGGGAACGGAGCGCACAGAGGCAGACAGACAGACAGAGAGTGGGAGACTGAAGGATGGGAAAATAACAGCACAAGAGTAACAACTACCTATTTACTTAATTTGTTGCAGTAACTCCAGAGTTCCTGTATGTCTGGCTCTGTCTTGAGTCCATTCCGTACAGAATGGCTGGAGGATTCTTTACCCAGAATGCTTGGGCCAGAAGGACTTGGGGTTTTAGATTCTCCCAGTTACAGATTTTTTTTCCGTGTGTGTATTCATGTGCGTGGGTATGTGTGTGTGTGTGTGTGTGTGTGTGTGTGTGTGTGTGTGTGTGGAAGCCACAGGCTAATCTCAGCTGTTATTCCTTAGGTGTTTCCACCTTCTTATTTTTTGAGACAGGGTCTCTCCATAGCCTGTAACTCACTGATTCAACTAGGTAAGCTGGCCAGTGGGTCCCAGGAATACTCCTGTCCCCACCTCCCCAGAGCTGCCATTATAAGTGTAATCTCTTTTTTTGGTTTGTTTGTGTGTTGTTTGTCTTATTTTTGGTTTGAAAACAGGGTCTCTGTGTAGCCCCAGCTGGCCTGGAACTCACTATGTAGACCAGGCTGGCCTCTATCTCACAGAGATCTCCCTCCTCTGTTACCTGACTCTTTGCTTTTCTTTAATGTTGATTCTGGGGATGGAAGTCAGATCCTCATGCTTTCAAGCAAACACTTTACCCATTGAGCCTGATTCTCAAGTATTTTCAAATACATAATGAAAAATCTTGGGAATTGATCTCATGTCTAAACATGAAATTAATTTCTGTTTCTTATTCACCTTACTCACAGAGCCTGGAGGTGATTTACACAGCTTTCTCTTTTCCTTTAATCCTCTCCTGCTTATTTTTTAAGATACTTTGCTTTAATTAAAAATATTTTTCATTATTTTTATTTTATATGTATAAGTATATTGCCTGCATGTCTGTAAGCACACTTGTGCCATGCAATGCCAGCAGAGGTCAGAAGAGGGTGTTGGACCCCTAGAACTGGAGTTGGATGGTTGTTAGCTGCCATGTAGGTGCTGGGAACTGAACCTGGGTCCTCTGTAAGAACAACCAGTGCTCTTAACTGCTGAGACATCTCTCCAGCCTCTTAATTTTCAAAACGTACGTGTATGTATATGTGTGCACCATGTGGATCCTTTAGGGCCAGAAGAAGGCATCAGAACTAGAGTTACAGATGGTTATGAGCCACTGTCTGGGTGCTGGGAACTGAACCTGGGTCCTTACTCTTAACCACTGAGCCATCTCAAGCCATCAAGCTGTTTGGTTTCCTGCACCCATGTCAGGCAGCTCAAGCTCTTCTGTAACTCCAGCTCCAGGACATCTGATGCCCTCTTCTTGCTTCCATGGGCAACTGCATTCATATACACATACCCATACACAGACACACACATACACATTGTGTGGAAGAGTGTGGTGAAGGCCACCGACCTGACAACTCCACAGGGGACAGCAGTTCATTTGAGAGCAGACAGATCACTGGGCTGCCTCTCGGGGAGCAGAGAAATAGCGATCAGAAGGGCAGTCGGACATCTTTTACAGGCAGGTAAGTGGTTGAGTAAGTTTCCATGACGTAGGCTGGGCAGTTCAGGATTGGTTGGCCTCCTGACAAGCAGAGGGTCTTTCCCAGGCTAAGTTTGGACCCTCCATTTTAGAATATTGGGAGCTGCACCTCCATTTTAGGAGTCTGCCACCTAACACACATGACTAAAAAGAAAATAAATTTTAAAACATTATCACATTTTATTTATTTGCGGGGGCGCGGTGGGCACATCGATGCTGCAGCACACTTGTAGGTTTCAAAGGACAGCTTGTGGGAAGATGTTCTCTCCACTGTGTGTGTCCAAGGAATGGAATTCAGATCGTCAGGCTTGGCCATAAGCACCTTAGTCTGTGGAGTCACTTTGGATACCCCTCTCCCCACTTTGATATTTTTTTCTGAAACAATGTCACTCTGTAGTGCAGGCTGGCCTCAAACTCCAGGTAATCCTCCTGCCTCAGTCTCCTGAGTGCTGGGATAAGTGTGCGCCTCCACATCCAGTGGTTTTACACAACTTTCTTAACAATTTTACATACAAAGCCAGGTTTTGTGGCATGGACTTTCCCCCGGAGGGGGAAAATTCCTAAAAACTCCAGATTTTGGAGCATTTTGGATTTAGGATTTTCTAACTTAGAGACCCTCAACCTATGACTCTTTTCTTCATCAATGACATGGTGACATAGAAAGGTTTGTGGGCTTTGACAGATGAGGAAACTGAGGCACAAAGTAGTAATAAGTTACCCACAGTCACAGAAAGACAGGCCAGGAGCAGCAGAGACAAACACAGACAGAGAGCAAGAGGGGGTCTCCATGGAGAGAGAAGGTGGTTGAAGAGACAGACACTGAGTGCTTCAGGCACTAGGATTAATATAACAACAATTCAGAAACTAGAAGACTAGCATTTCAGGGCTGGAGAGATGGTTCAGCGGTTAGAGCACTGGCTGCTCTTGCAGAAGATCCGGGTTCAGTTTCCAGCACCCACATGGCGATTAACAACCATCCATCCTTCCAGTTCCAGGGGATCTGATTACCTCTTCTGACCTCCATGGGCACTGCACGACAGGGACATACTTACATACATGCAGGCAGTACTCATATACATAAAATAAAAATAGTAAATAAAAAATATTTTTTAAAAAGAATACATTTCTCTGTCACCTACTCCTACAAGTGCCATTGGAACAACTTTATATACGTTTAATTTGTTTTAATCTTCACAATAACCCCATGAGGTCCCGTATTATGCCCAACTGTTTAAAAAATAGACAGACACACAGACAGGTCAAGCAACCTACTACTTAAGACTGTACAGAAAAGGAGCAGTGAATTTGAGCCTTCTGGCTTCAGAGAATTATGTCTTCATCTATTATGTAGTCACCTCTCTCTTCCTCTCTGTCTCTCTGTGTCTCTGTCTCTCTGTGTGCCCCCCCCCCATAAGGAAACATCAGCTAAAATGATAGATGGGTGTCCTTTTCCTGCAGAGATACAGGACTTGTAGTCCTAGGGCACACCCAGGCTGGCCACACCTCACCTAAACTATCTTCCCTCACCTCCACCTACAGGTGAGATGTGGCCTTGGCAGGGGACTGGAGAGCCTGTCAGCAGAGGGGGAGGGGAGCCAGGCAGGGCCCACTCCTAGCAGAACTGGGAAAACAGGTCCTTCTCCCTGCAGGAAAGGTGAGCCAGGTGGCTTGCCAAGGAATGCCATCTGCCTTCCAGCCCCAGGCTTTCCTGGCCAGGGTCCTGCTGGGGCTGCAGTACACCCTCAGGTGGCCTTCTCTCAGGTTTCCCTGGTAAACCCTCCAACAGCTTCAGGCTGAAGTTTAACAGACTTTAAGGGCAAAGGGACATGCCATGCTTCTTGTGTTCAATGCCGCTAAGCTGTCTTGGGACCTGTCACCTCCCATAAAAACAAACATTTGGTCTCCTTCAAAAGTGAGGAAGACAGGACAGAGAAAATTCGAAAAAGACTAGGGACCAGGGGAGGCCCCGGAGCTCGGGGCACTGAGAACACAGCTGGTTCATGGAGAGGGACGGGTGGATGTTGACTGGAAGGAGATCTCTATGGGGCAGTAAGGAGGACCATCAGCAAATGGACAGGACTGGTGGTGCATCCCTTTAGTCCCAGCACTCTGAAGGCAGAAACCTGCGGATTTCTGTGGTTCCAGAACAATTAGGGCTACTGAAACCTTGTCTAAGAAAGAGAGAGAAAGAGAGAGGGAGGTAGGGAGGGAAGGAAAGAGGGAAGGAAGGAGGGGGGAGAGAGAGCTCTGAATAAGAGGGGACTGCCACTTGGACCTGGATGTGGCCTGGTGGTGGAACACCACTCCTGTGTGCCTGGGTTCCATCCCCAGTCACTCCCCCCAAAGTGGTAACAACAGACTGAACATTTCCCAGCTCTCTGGCATTAGCCAGGTTGAGTAATAATCATCACCCCAACTTGGATGGGGAAAGGAGGATGCCGAAGAGGCTGGGACATTTTCCCTGTGGTGGATGGTGGGAAGAACGGTCAGTGTGGAGCAGATCAACATTGATTAAAATCTGTTCGGATCCATGTTGAGCATGAGAAACTGTTGGTGTGGTGAGGAAACCGACTTTTACATTTTATTTTATATTTTTTGCCATGATTTAGGGCTGTAACACAGGGCCTTGTCTATGCTAGCCTAGTCCTCTATTACTGAGCCACACCCCAGCCTCTCACTGGGGGATTCTAGGCAGGGGATCTACCACTGAACTACACCCCGACCCCTCACTGGGGGATTTTAGGCTCTCACTGAGCCACACCCCAGCCCCTCACTGGGGGATCCTAGGCAGGGGCTCTACCCCTGAGTCACACCCCAGCCCCTCGCTGGGGATCCTGGGCAGGGGCTCCACCACTGAGCCACACTCTTCTTTTACTTCAAATGTGTGAAGTATCTCACCTGCACCTTCTCAACCTTTGTATTTATTGGTTCATTCCCAAGGAAAGAAAACTTAGTGTCCTAGGAACAATGTACTCATGGTCACAGAAACGACTTCAAAGCCATGGTTGTGTTTTCTACTGGTGACTGGGACTCAGGCTGTCCTGGTTCAAATCTTTGCTGTGCTACTCATGACCTCAGGCAAAAGGCCCTGTTTCTGTGAGCCTCAGTTTCTCATCTGGGAAATGGGACTAAAAATGATTTGACTGAACACCATGCGTTTCCATCTGAGTGAGTGCAAACTCAAAAGACACAGCCAGGAGAGAAAAAGGTGTGGAGAACTGCATTATTCACAGCAGGAACCTCAGGGAAGAATTCCCAAGGCAGTGTGCTCCAGGAGCAATGGAACCGTGGGTTGTATTTGGAGAGCCTGTCTATGTACTTCTGGGTTGTACACACTCCTAAGCATGCTTAATTTAAGACATACACTACTGAGCATGCCCAGCTTCAGACCATAGTTCAAAAGTGAGAGGCCCCTGCCCGTGTGTGTGTGTGTGTGTGTGTGTGTGTGTGTGTGAGAGAGAGAGAGAGAGAGAGAGAGAGAGAGAGAGAGAGAGAGAGGGCTAGCGCATGCCTTAGTTGTAGAATATCTTCCTAGAATCCCCCAGTGAGGGGCTGGGGTGTGGCTCCATGGTAGAGTGTTAATATGTGCAAGGCCCTGGGTTCCACCCTGGGTGCCATAAAGAGAAAATTTAAAATAGAAATAAAAAAGCAAAAAAAAAAAAAAAGCAAAATCTCAGCCACCCCTCGGAGGAGTCACATGGTCTTCACCTTGACTTCATCATGCACTTGAGGAACTACAGTGCCCAGTTTTGCCCTCATCCCTGAATCTATCTTCCTCACCTTGACTTAACACATCTATGTGCCGATACGTGGATTTGAAGGCTCTTTTCCTAAAGGCTCAAGCCCTGGCTCCTGTGTTCTCTCTGAGTGGGGAGGAGAGCCTACTGCTGTCCATGTGTGAAAGGTTCTGTGTTGCTTCTGGAGTAAAGCACATGTAGGTTCCCGGGATCTCTCTCATGCTGTACATGATCTGGTCCCCTTCACACAGTCAAGCCATTTTTGTTGTTTTCATTGACCGCCAGCATGAAAAGGTCAGGAGGTTTTGAACTGCTGTTATAAAAGCCACGCACCACTCAACGACATGGCCACAAACTCCCACGTGGGGCCTTATCTGTCTTCAGAGTGCTGAGCCCAGAGGCATCCAGCAGTGCACTTCATCACATTTCCTGCCTGGCCCTTTTGACCCCTTGATACTGGAGATGGGGAGATGGAATGGGCAGAAGGTGGAGCAGAGAGATGTTGACATAAAGGAGATCAAAGGGAAAGAAAGTCACAAAATAACAAAACCAGGCATCACCATGGACTAATTGTCACCATCATCCTACCATCACCATGATCACCTTCACCATCATCTCTTCCAACATCACCATCACCACCATCACCATCACCACCACCACCACCACCATCATCATTACCACCATCATCACCACCATCACCATCACATCACCACCGCCGTCACCACCATTGTCACTATCATCATCATCAACACCATTACCTCCTCCTCTTCCTCTTGCTCCTCCTCCCTGTCCCCCGCCCCCTCTCCCTCCTCCTTTCCCTCCCCCTCCTTCCCTCTCCCCCTCCTCCTCCCCATCTCTCCTCTTAATGCTTATTTTGAACCTTTGTATGGACACTGCTCTGAGTTCTTCAGCAGCGTTATCTGACTTAGTCTCTTCAACATCCCACGGGACAGGAGCTACTGTCACGGGGTCCTCACAGATTAGGAGAAACGCACTGGGCCCCGGCGGCTGGATGAACTCCTGGAGCTCTTCTCCACGGGCCTCTGCTGCGCTGCACCGCCACCTTGCGGCGTCAGAGGGACACGCCGGGAGCGTAGAAGCTGTGAACGGAGATGGCCTGGTCAGTCTCTCCCGGACCCAGCACCCTGCTCTGCCAGCCTGGAAGGGCTACAGTCACCCCGGCCCTGCTGGGGTCTTGACTTTGGGTCTCTCAGATGTAAAGAGAGGGAATAAGTGTGGGCTGGTGCTTGCGGCCTACTGGCTTCGCTCGGTGGGGCGATGACAGAGCCTGGGTGTTGTGTGCGGTTTCCTCGGGAACATGCAGATGTGTTCCTCACCCACAAGAGCCCAGCGCCTGGCAACTCCAATTCCTGCTACTAATGTAGCTTCAGAAATGGCAATGAGTTACCGGGGAACTCAGTTCACTTAAAAAATATTTATTGTTTTTATTTTATGTGTATGAATGTATTGCTTGCATTCATGTAAGTGCACCCATGTCGTGCAATGTCTGTGGAGGTCAGAAGAGGGCATTGGATTCCCCTGGAACTGGAGTTACAAACGGTTGTTAGCAGCCATATAGGTGCTGGGATTCAAACCCAGCTCCTCTGCAAGAGCTGCCAGTGCTCTTAGCTGCTGATCCATCTTCAAGCCCACATAATGGAATTTTACTTGGCCCACCTTGTATAAGGCTTTTCCCTAGGGGTGGGTGCTAGTATAAAACATGATCTAGAGGTTAGAGAGATGGCTCCGTGGACATTGCATGACATAGGTGCACTTACATGCAGGCAAGACTCACACACATAAAATAAACAAATCTTTTAAAAAACTCTGCCAAGCATGGTAGTACAGGCCTTTAATCCCAGCACTCAGGAGGCAGAAGCAGGTGGATCTCTGTGAGTTTGAGGCAGCCTGGTCTATATAGTGAGTTCCAGGACAGCTGGGGCTACAGGGAGACCCTGTCTCAAAAATACAAAACAGGGCTGGGCGTGGTGGCGCATGCCTTTAATCCCAGCACTTGGGAGGCAGAGGCAGGCGGATCTTTGTGAGTTTGAGGCCAGCCTGGTCTACATAGTCAGTTCCAGGACAGCTGGGGCTACAGGGAGACCCTGTCTCAAAAAGACAAAAAACAAAAAGAAAAAAAAAACAAAAACAAAAACAAAAACCCAAACAAAACAACCAAACTTCCATTAAATAGATGATAGAGATAGATAGATTATAGATAGATGATATAGATCAATAATAGAAGATAGAAGATAGATGATAGATAGATAGATAGATAGATAGATAGATAGATAGATAGATAGATAGATATAGATAGATAATGACAGGGGCCTATCTCTTTAAGTCTGGAGTTCACAGCCTGAAAAACTAGGCCTAGTTTTCTCCTAGACCTGACAGATCTCTACTTCGGAAAATGTAAACTGAAACCCAAGACAAAGGAGGTATAGGTACCGCCCCCCGCCCCGCTCCCCCCCACCGCCGCCAAGCCAGATTCCCTTGCAAACAGCCAGGACCCAGGACCATGGACGACAAACAGGCTTTTTCCATATCCCTACAGCCCCTGACTAAGTTATAGTCATTTCCATAGTATCTTCCAGACATGCAACCCATTTTAAAATGTTTTATTTTATATGTATGAGTATATTGCCTGCATGTATGTAAGTGCACCCATGTCATGCAGTGCTGTGGAGGTCAGAAGAGGGCTTCGAATTCCCCTGGAACTGGAGTTAAAGACAGTTGTTAGCCACCATGTGGGTGCTGGGAATTGAACCCAGGTTGCATAACTCCAGTTCCAGGGAGTCCGCCCTCTTCTGGCTTCTGTGGGCACTGCACAACAAGGATACACTTACATACATACAGGGAAAACACTCATACACATAAAATAAATAAATAAATAAATAAATAAATAAATATTTATTTCACTCTTTGGAACTCAGGATTAGTAAATAACATTCATTTTGTGTATGTATGTATGTATGTATGTATGTATGTACTGCACAAATTTATGTGTACCACATGTGTGCAGGTGCCCACTGAGGTCAGAAGGTATTGGATCCCCTGGAACTGGAGTTACAGGTGGCTGTGAGCCACCATGTGGGTGCTGGGAACTGAACCTGGGTCTCCCCTGCAAAAGCAGCCAGTGCTCTTAATCACTGAGCCATTTCTCCAACTGCAACAACTTTTTGACACTGAGTCTCTTGTATCTTAGGGTTCTCTCTCTCTCTCTTTTCTTCCTTTGCTTTCTTATTTATTATTTGTTTGTTTGTTTTTGGAAGTACTAGGCATCTGAGCCAGGGTCTCCAACACTCTAGGTAGGTGCTCTACCACTGAGCCACACCCTCGGCCTCCCTGTGGATCTTGGGACAGTGTGCTGTATGGGTCCTTCCTCTCATGGTCATCCTCTGTTGTTACTTTCTCTCCTGGACTTGTTAAATCAGACTGTGACTGATTAGACCCTCCAATATGTGTGGACTCTGAGGCTGTGGCTCAGGACACAAAGTATCAGTGGACAGGTGTGGCTATGATGAAATCTGGCACCTGTCCCTGGGTGACCAGGCTCAGGGCAGATGGTGGATGACTCCCTCCTGCAGAGGGAGGTCAGGGAGTGGCTCTAGGTTCATAGATGAGAGGGTGCTCCCCAGCATTCCATGCTCCAGATAAGCATCTAATTGTTGCTGCGCAGACTGCTGTGGGTTATCTTTTATTAGTAATAACTAATGGTGATGATAAGAGTAGCCCCTGGGACCCTGCCAGGCACCTTGGGAGCCAGGAGGCTGAGGGGCAGGGAGGTTGGGTGAGTTTGGATCAATTTCTGGGACTTGGGCAGGTGACTGGGATGAGAGAGTAGGAATCTGCGGCTGGGCCCAGCACCACAGCTCTCAGCCAACACAAGCAAATGGGGCACCAGCCAGGACTAGGGAGAGGTGGAGCAGCCAGGCAGGAACTTACAGAGGCTTGGAGGAGATTTAAGGTGTGATGAAGAGACTTAAAGCGATTCAGGGATAAAGGGAGGCAGAAGTGGGAGAGGGAGAGAAATACTAAACAGTTACAGCAGGCAGAGAGAGATGGAGAGAGACAAGTGGGGAGTTCTCATCTACATGGAGGGAAGAAGTTTAAAGATAGACACACTCAGCTTTGAAGAGAAAGAAAGAGAAAGAGGGAGAGACAGACACAGGTGTGTGGGAGGCAGAGGGAGGGATGGAAAAGAGGAAGAAGAGGATGGAAAGAAGGGAGAGAGGGAGGGAAGGAGGGAGGGAAGGACGGATGGAAGGAGGGAGGGAGGGAGAGAGGGAGGGAGGGAGGGAGGGAGGGAAGGAGGGAGGGAGAGAGGGAGGGAGGAAGAGAAGGCAGGAGGGAGGGAAGCTTTCTATATTCTTTTAAAATGAATGTATTGCTTGAATGCGTGTAAGTGCACCCATGTGGTGCAATGTCTGTGGAGGTCAGAGAGGGCATTGGATTCCCCTGGAACTGGAGTTACAGAAGGTTGTTAGCAGCCATGTGGGTGCTGGGATTCAAACCCAGGTCCTCTGCAAGAGCAGCCACTTAAAGAGATAGGCCCCTGTCATATCTATCTATCTATCTATCTATCTATCTATCTATCTATCTATCTATCTATCATCTATCTATCTATCACCTATCTATCTATCTATCTATCTATCTATCTATCTATCTGTCTATCTA
>NW_008348313.1:2618255-2640812 GCF_000622305.1 Nannospalax galili
TATCTATCTATCTATCTATCTATCTATCTATCTATCTATCTATCTATCTTCTATCATAAGGAGGGAGGGAAGGAGGGAGGGAAGGAGGGAGGAAGAGAGGGAGGGAGGAAGGGAAGGCAGGAGGGAGGGAAGCTTTTTATATTCTTTTAAAATACCTTTTAAAAAATATTTATTTTGTGTGTATGAGTGTTATGCCTACATGTTTGTAAGTACACCCATGTCGTGCAATGTCAATGGAAGATAGAAGAGGGTGTCCGATTCCCCTGGAACTGGAATTATGGATGGTTGTTAGCTGCCATGTAGGTGCTGGAATTCAAAGAGCAGTCAGTGCTCTTAACTGCTGAGCCATCTCTCCAGCCCCAGGAAGGAAGTTTTAAGGGAGGTGGAGACCCAAGTGCTCTGTTAAGGTTGGAATCAGCCCCTGACTCTCTAGAGCCACCTACAGGAGAGGTAAAGAACTCGCCCAGGCTGCAGGCGTTGGGAGGACAGCTCCATCCTTAAAGTGTTTGCTGCTCAAGCTTGAGGACCTGTGCTGGATTCTCCAGGACCACATGCTGGTGGCACATGCTCCTAATCTCAGCGCTGGGCAGGTGGAGACAGGAGGATCCTAGAGCTCGCTGGCCAAACAGCCTAGCTGCATCCAGCTCTGTGTTTAGGAGAAAATCTGTCTAAAAAATAAGGGGGTGAGGGGATGGAGCCTTGGCTCAGTGGTTAAGAGCACTGGCTGCACTTGCAGAGGACCCTCAGTTCCCAGCACCCATGTGGTGGCTAACAACTGCCTGTAACTAGTTCCGGGGATCTGACGTCCTCTCTGTCTTCCGCAGGCATTGCACTCATGGGTGTACTTACATACAAGTAAAACACTCATACACATAAAATAAATAAATGAAAACTAAAAAAAAAGTGGAGGGGACATGGTGGTACTCACCTTTAATCCCAGAACTCAAGAGACAGAGGCAAGCGAATCTCTGTGAGTTTGAGGCCAGCCTGGTCTACAGAGCCAGTTTGAGGCCAGCCAGGACAACATAACGAAACCTTGTCTCAAAAAGGAAAAGAAAAAAAGGTGGGAAACATGGGGCTGGAGAGATGCTCCGCAGTTACGAGCATTTGCTACTCTTGCAGAGGACCCAATGGTTCCCAGCACCCAGATAAGGTGACTCACAACTACCTGTGACTCCAGCCCCGACTCCAGCCCCAGGGGATCTGACACTGCCTCTGGCCTGAAGGGCAAAACGGCAAATTCTCCCAGGGAGACCCTCATGCACTCTCTCTGCTCCCAGGTCCACAGGGTCCTAACACCAAGTGACCAAACATACACAATGTCCCTCTAAGTTACAGTTTCAGGAATGAGGATATTAATTTGGGCTTGCCAACAAAGCTTATGCTATTCAGGAAAGGGCACTTATAAAGGCATGAATGCCCAAAGGCTCTTTCCCCTACGTGTCTCGGGCCAGTGCTCGGTTGGCGCTCCACCAAGATGGTGACTTTCTGCCACTTCCCAGCTTCCTCCCCATCATGCAGTGACTGTCTCCCCCTCTGCCTATGGAGTCTCTTGGGGTTCAGTGCTAGTTCTCTGGGAGGACGCACCTACCCAATGAAGGGCGACTGCACTCAAATGCACATACACACAGGCACACGTACATACACATAATAAAAAATAAAAAATCTTTTTTAAAAAGGTGGACAAGCCCGGCATGGTGGCACACGCCTTTAATCCCAGCACTCAGGAGGCAGAGGCAGGCAGATCTCTGTGAGTTCGAGGCCAGCCTGGTCTACATAGTGAGCTCTAGGACAGCTGGGGCTACAGGGAGACCCTGTCTCAAAAAGACAAAAACTAAATAAAAAATAAATAAAATAAATAAAAAGGTGGCCAGCAATTGAGGAATATACTGGACATCAACCTCTGGCTTCCACATACACGCACACCCATAAACACATGTGTACACACATAAATACGTATGTACACACTACACATGCAAGCAGAGCTGTATCCAGCTTATTATGTGCTGGGGATCTGAACTCAGGTCCCCCATGCTTGTTAGGCAAGCACTTTATCAGCTGAGCCATCTCCCCAGTCCCAGATGCAGTTACTTAGCATGAGGTTATCCCAGAGAACAGTCTGCTTTCTGGAGATACAGGAAGACACAAGGAGGCTGGGATGTAGGTCAGTTAAGAGGGTGTTTGCTCAGCAGATGAGACGCCCCAGGTTGCATCTGCAGATGCTAGAGGTGTGTTGTATAGGACTGTCCTGTCAGATGGAGGCCATGCTTAGGAGTTCAGCTGTGAGGGTTACAAAAAAGAGCACCGCAGCTGGTCTTATTGACTGTATCCACTCTCCTCATTGAGGAAGCGGCAGGGAAGGTCATGGACCCTCACCCTGAGCATCCAGCTGTCCTCCCAACCCAATGTAGGCAGTTCTGCACCTGACCCCAAGGAGGGACTAGAGTTGTGCTGGATAGCATCAGTTGTCAACTTGACTCACCTGAGTAGAAGAAGCCTCAACTGAGGAATTTCCTCCACTGGACTGGCCTGTGACCATGCCTGTGTGGGCATTTTCTTGACTGTTGAGTGATGTGGGAGGACCTGGGCCATTGTGGGTGGTGCCACCCCTGGGCAGGCGGGCCTGTGTTGTATAAGAAATCAGTCTGAGGGGCTGGAAAGCTGGCTCAGCAGTTAAAAGCACTGGCTGCTCTTGCAGAGGATCTGGGTTCAAATTCCAGCACCCACATGGTGGATAATAATGGTCCCTAACTCCAGTTCCTGGGTATCCGACGCTCTCTTCTGTCCTCCATGGGCATTGCGTGACATGGGTACACTTACATACATGTAGGCAATACACGCATACACATAAAATAAAAATAATAAAATAAAAATAAAAGAAAGCAGGCTGAGCATGGGCCAGAGGAGCAAGCCAGTAAGCAGCATTCCTCCATGGCCTGTGTTCCAGGTTCCTGCCCTGAGTTCCTGCCTTGATGGACTGTGAGCTGTAAGCCAAATAAACCCTTTCCTCCCCACATTGGTTGTGGTCAGTGTTTTATCACAGCAATACGCGCATGTAATCTGAGGACGACTAGGGGAGGAGCTCCATTTGTGCGGTTGTGGGGAAGCCATCGTCCATGCAAGGTGAAGACTTCCCAGTGCAGCCTTAGTGGGGAGCACCACACTCCTGTAAGTGACCCCTTCCCCATTGCTTTGTAAGGAAACCCAATAAACTTATTCCCCAGAGTGAACTTGGATGGTACATCAGACCTCAGTTTGTTGTTAGGACCTTAGGAAGGGGGGTGGACATTGTCTCTCATCTCCCATGGGAAAGGCATTTTAGCAACAAGTGCTTTGAAGAGCACATTGCATGCCAGTGCCTGACATGGCCCGAACTTTTCTTTCACTACAACCCACTTTCTGGCATTTCAGTGATTCCTTCTGTTCACCTGTTCGCAGCTCTGGGTAGTTACTGATCACTTAGAGCCAGACACTGCAGAACACATGGGCCACTTGGGGCAGAGCTGGAACATGGAAGGAGCTGTGAATCCCATACCCATTGTTATTTACAAAATGATTCCTGTTTGCTAAGAGCTTATGCTCTGCCAAGTTCTGGGTGTGATAACAATGTTCAGTTATCTGATCGAACCCCAGCGAAATCCTTAGGATTAGATTTCTGTTATTATTACTGTTATTGTATGTTCTGTTCTTGTTTTTGAGGCAGGGTTCATGTAGCCCAGGCTGGCCTGGAACTTGCTCTGTAGCCTAGGCTGGTCTGGAACTCTGTAACCCAGGTTGACCTGGAACTCACTGTGTAGCCCATCCTGGTCTGGAACTTACTATAACCCAGGCTAGAACTGAACTCATAGTAATCCTCCTGCCACAACCTCCTGAATGCTGAGAATTCATGCATGTGCCACTACTTCAAGCAACTTGTTGTCTTTAGACATTGATCATCTCAGGTATTTCTTAGGGCAAAAAAATAATTAATGCACTTGACATGATAATCTTCCATATGTGACATGCTAAACACGACACATAAAGTGGACTTCATCTGTCTCCTTTCTCTTTCTTTCCTTCCTTCCTTCTTTCTTTCTTTCTTTCTTTCTTTCTTTCTCTCTCTCTCTCTTTCTTTCTTTCTTTCTCCCCCCTCTCTCTTTCTTTCTTTTTTTTTTTTTTTGAGACAGGGTCTCCCTGTAGCCCCAGCTGTCCTGGAACTCACTGTGTAGACCAGGCTGGCCTTGAACTCACAGAACCCGCCTGCCTCTGCCTCCTGAGTGCTGGGATTAAAGGCATGCACTACCACGCCCGGCTCCTTTTCTTTCTTTTTCTCAAATTAATTTTTAGCTATGTCAATGTGTATGTTTGCACATAGTTATCGACTGTCGTTAGCGTCATGTAGGTTCTGGGAACAGAACTTGTGTCCTCTACAAGAGCATCCAGTGCTCTTAAGCACTGAGTCATCTCTCTAGCTCCTCCAGTCCTCTTTTTCATATCTTAAAATGTGGTCACCAGAGAAACTTGCAGGTTGGTGAACACACTGAGGTGCAGAGAGGGGGTGCTAAAAGCTCAGGCCCTACACCCCAACACCCCCCCTGGGATGGCCTCTCATGTGGCTGTTCTTCAGGGTCTCCTTGGCTTGAGCATAGTCGGCTGTGGAAGACAGAAGCGTGTTGATGCAGGAAAGCGAAACTCTCGCCTCAAAGGGGGTGAGATGGTTTGCGCTGGAGTCAAATACAAGTGAAGACACCAAGGAGCAGATTCAGGCTGCCCCAAATTCCGTGTTCCAATGTGGAAGCAGTTTCATGACACGTTTTGTAAAAAATTGTTTATTATTTTAATTTTATGTGCATGAATGTATTGTATGCATGAATGTAAGTACACCATGTGTCTGCAATGCCCTGCAAAGGCCAAAAAAGGGTGTTGGATTCCCTGAAACTGGAGTTATGGATGGTTGTTAGCCATCATGTGGGTGTTGGGAATCAAACCCACGTCCTCTGGAAGAACAGCAAGTGTTCTTAACCACTGATCCACCTCTCCAGTTCCCAGTTTCATGAAGTGTTTATAGTAACAGAACAAAGAAAGTCATAAATCAAGACAGTTTCCAAATACATTGCTGGAAACATCAAGTATACAGTTACAGCAAAACAGAAGGTCTCAATCTCAGATGCTGTTGAGGACACTCAGCCTTTTGGTCGGTGGAAACTTGTGGAATTTTTTATGAGTTAATACATTCCAAAAGGTCTTATCTGTTAGTCACAAGATGTTAGGTCCCATATAGAGGTGGGCAAGGAATGGGTATTTAGGGGGCTAAAGATGACCCAAGATAAATTGTTATTAGTCTCTGGACCTGCAACATTCCAACCTCTCCACAATCACTGAAGCTTCTTGCTAAGAACTTTTGTTCACAAACGTTACCTGGAACTTTCATGGGGGAGTTCTTTGGAAAGCTCCTTTCTTTCTGTTGTGTTCTACCCAGAACTTGGATATGGCGGCTAGAGCTCTGACAGCCATTTTGGGCCAAGCAGTGACCCTGAGGTTGGAAACTATTTAAAAATAAAAGTAAATGGAGAAAGCTCGGGTCCTTGATTATGGAGCTATCAGCCCTGTGTTCCCACACACTGGAAGGTAATACATTAAATGAGAGTCATTTATAATGTTTAAGTCACCAAAAGCTAATTGATTATTGGTTACTTAATTGATTTAAAGAAAAAATTGATTTGTTTATTTTTATTTTGCATGTGTATAAGTGTTTATCTGCATGTACATAAGTGCACCACATGTGTGCAATGCCTGCAGAGGCCAGAAGAGGGTGTCAAATACCCTGGAATTGGATTTACAGATAATTGTAAGTTGCCATGTGGTGCTGGGAACTGAACCCCAGTCCTTTGCAAGAGCAGCCAGTGCTCTTAACCACTGGGTCATCTCTCCAGCCTCTAAAATAAAAATTTTAGTGTGACTATTAGAAAAAAATGTTTTAATTAATTTTTATGTATACGAGTGTTTTGCCTACATGTATGTAAGTGTACCATGTGCATGCAGTGTCTACAGAGGCCAGAATAGGGTGCCAGATTCCCTAGAACTGGAGTTATGGACAGTTCTGAAGCCACCATGTGGGTGCTGGGAATCAAACCCGGGTCCTCTGCAAGAGCAGCCAGTGCTCTTAACTGCTGAGCCATCTCTCCAGTCCTATACTGTATTTTCATTAAACAGTATTGGAAATAGGCATGGTGGTGCCTGCCTGTAATCCCAGCACTTGAATGAGATGGGAGACTGAGGTAGAAGCCTCTCAATTTCAAGGCCAACCTGGGCTACAGAGCGAGACCCTGTCTCAAATCAAACAAACATAAATAAAAGAAAGTGTTATTACGGAACTTA
The DNA here is from genome assembly GCF_000622305.1 of Nannospalax galili. Lineage (NCBI taxonomy): Eukaryota > Metazoa > Chordata > Mammalia > Rodentia > Spalacidae > Nannospalax > Nannospalax galili. The sequence goes on from NW_008348313.1 coordinate 2,624,613, forward strand.
GGTTTGCACACTCATCTTTGAGAAGCCAGTCAAAACAGCCAAATTAATAGTGAAAAAAAAGCAGAACCAGATTTATTCAGTGTGGCCATATTGGGAAGGAGAAAGATCCAGCAACTCCCCGTCCCCATCCCCATCAGTCCATCTTGGGGTTCCTGATGTGAGACTGAAGTTTAACTAGAGGACCAGCTTGATCCTTGCTTAGTCTGGTCAAGGCATGGTCCCACTTACCAGTGACTCATCATTTTCTAGGCTTCAGGGTGGTCTGACAAGTTGTTAGAACTGTGTGAAATGTCTTTCCAGGGGGCTGGAGCGCTGGCTCAGTGGTTAAGAGCACTGACTGCTCTTGCAGAGGACCAGGGTTCAGTTCCCAGCACCCACATGGCAGATAACAACTGTCTGTAACTCCAGTTCCAGGGGATCCGACGCCCTCTTCTGGCCTTCTCGGGTACTGCACACACTTGGTGCACATAGATAAAAGCAGGCAAACACTCATACACATAAAATAAAAAATAAATGTTTTATTTTTTTAAATCTCTTCCCAGGACTCCTAAGTGGTGCCATTTCCTTCTCCCAGCAAGAGATTCCTAGGAAAATTCCCATTTGGGGTCCATTGTTTGAATAGTCTGACAATCAGGTTGAGAGAGAGAGTCTCTTCAGAATATTTTTCTTTTTATTGAATTTTTGAAAGTTTCATACAATATGTTTTGATTGTATTTAGATCCTGTCCCCTATCTGCACACCCCCTTACTACCCCTACCTAATTGTATGTACTCTAAAATACAATATAATACCATATATATAGCCTATGGAGTCAAGTTTGTGTCCCCAAATACCCTTTGGTGTGGGTTCATCCACTGGTGCCTGGTCAACCTACCAAGCATCTAAACCTTAAAAGAGACAGACTCTCCCCCTCCCAGCAGCTATCAGTTGCCAACACTTCCTCAGATTAGGTTGGGGTTTCATAACACGTCCCCAGTTCTATGCTGGGATTTTGTCTGGCTTGAGCTTGTGCGTGTTGTCACCATTGCTGTGAGTTCATACCACCAAGATGTCTAGAAAACTCTGCTTCTTTGTGGTCATCCACCACATCTGGCTCTTATAATCGTTCCATTCCCTCTTCCACAATGATCCCTGAGAATATCACTTTTGCCAGGTCAGTTAGAGTGATGCTGGGTGTGGTGGTGCATGCCCGTAATATTAGCATCTGGGAGGTGGAAGAAGGAAGCTCAGGAGTTCACGGTCATCCTCTGCTGCATGGCGCATTGGAGGCAAGCCTGTCTTAACCAACAAAACAAAAATAAAACAACAGCAACAATCAAAAGTGTTGGCAGACTGGTTCATTTTTCTCTCTATTTTTCCTCTCAATATAATTACAATTGAAAGAACAAATCAGGCATGGTCTACATCAGATTCTGTCCTTTTTTCTCAGTCCCCTGACAGTTAGATCAAGAGGTAAGGTCCAGTTCAAGTTTGAGCTAGAGGCAAAAATTTATCCCAAGGTCAACCCTGTCTTTACTGTCACGCTGCACTGTGTGTGCTGCGGTGCTGTGAGGATCCAGGCGTGCTCAGCCTGACTCAGCTGTTAACAATCCCCCTGTCTACTTCCCACCTCTTGGTCTAAAGGTTCACCACGGCAAAAGCAGCAGCCCTGAGCTATCTCTCCGTCCTCTGTGAAATCTCTTACTTGGAGGAAAAGTTTCTCCTCTGGCATCTGACTTCTTTTCCTTCTCCCAGGAAAAGATTCCTGGCGGGGGACGTTCCAACTTATTGGGGTTCAGTGTCTCAATAATCCGATAGCCAAGGGGGCACAAAAATGTCTCTTTAGTATATGTTCATTCCTGCCAGAAAGCTTGCCACCAGTGAGGTTGCCCACTAGAGGAACCAGCGTGCACATTTTTGTATTTGTGCTGGACAGCGGCAGAAACCACACCCCTGGGCATGCTAGTCTTCTTTACTAGGCCACAGACATCTGAACACAGTAAGAATAGCTCAGCCTGCTGGGGTGGCAGGAGACTGAAATATCAAGGTTAATGTAGGAAAGGAGCCAGGGGGCAGAGAAAGACTGGAAAATCTTCCCCATCTGGGCTTCATCCAATAAACAGAGCATGTGCAAGCCCGCCAGAGGTGGCTGTTAAGTAAATGTCCCCACAAGGACTGTAAACTCCATGGCCTAATGCTTTAAAGACTTTCTCCCTGTTCTTAACATTGCTTTCCTTTAAAAAAAAAGGGGGGGGGAGTTTCCTAAATTTTATTTATTTATTTTTAATTAAAAATATTTTATTTATTATTTTTATTTTATATGTATGAGTGCATTGTCTGCATGCATCTGAGTGCACCCGTGCCAGACAATGCTGCGGAGGTCAGAAGAGGGCTTTGGATTCCCCTGGAACTGGAGTTAAGGACGGTTTGTAGCTGCCATGTGGGTGCCAGGAGTTGAACCCGGGTCCTCTGCAAGAGCAGTCAGTGCTCTTAACTGCTGAGCCATCTCTTCAGCCCCCTTATTTTTAATTTTTAAGATTATTTTTAATTATGTGTATACATGTATGTCTGTGTATGGGTATGTGCACATGAGTGCAGGTGCCCTTGGAGGAAGCCAGAGGAATCAGATCCCTCAGGAACTGGTGTTACAGGCTGTTGTGAGCTGCCTGATGTGGTGCTAAGATTTGAACTCAGGTCCTCTGGAAAAGCAGGACATGTTCTTAACTGCTGAGCTGTCTCTCCAGCTGTGCTTTCCCTTTTTAAATAAACTGCTTCTAGGGCCTGAAGAGGCAGCTAGTCTTGCAGAAGACCTGGGGTCTGTTTCCAGCACCCATGTTTGGTGGCTCATAAGCACTTGTGTGACTCCAGCATCAGAGGATCTGACGCCTTCTTCTGGTCTCTGCAGGTACTGTACCATATGTACAAACATATACATAGTTTATTAAAAAAAAAAAATCTGGGGGGGGGGGGGAAGAGGGGCTTCCCTGGTCCTCGGCGTGGCCTTTCCCCTTCCAAAGGGGTGGGGGCCCATGCCTTTTTCTTTTTCCACCTCCCACCCTCCACCCTCTCTCTCCCCTCAAAAAAAAAAAATATATATGTATATATTGTAAAAAACCAAACTGCATGTATTTCTTTTTTTAAGAAAACATTTATTTTTATTTTATGTGTATATGTTTTGCCTGTATGTATGTATGTATGTATGTATGTATGTATGTGTCCCTGGTGCCCAATGAGACCAAAAGAGGGTATCAGGGTCACCATGTGGGTGCTGGGAATCGAACCCGGGTCCTCTACAAGAGCAGCAAGCATTCTTAACTGCTGAGCCATCTCTCCAGTCCCAAACTGCCTTTATGTCTATTTCTAACCATGCCTCATTGGCACAATCCTTTGTCCTGGGACACAAGGGCTCGGAATTGGCACCCTCTGAACTCAGATCCATGACTTGTTACTAAATACGTTTTTCCTTTTCTTTGACTCTTTTTTGCATGCTGGAAAACAAAACCAAAATCTTATGCATGATTTCCCTGACACCTGGGACCTCCATGCCTAACTCCAAAGGCGCTGCCGGCATCTCTTCCTTTTCGCCACCTCCCCGCTTCCCGCAGCTGATGCTGATATTTTACAACTTGCCCGAGTCACAGTCCAGACCAGACTGCTGCTCAGGCCACAGTACGTGCAACAACCCTCCCCTCTCCCCAGTCTTACAGATCTGGACACCCTACTGAAGTGCCGGAGGGGAGGTTTCTCACTTCCCAAGTGTGAGGATTTCCCACTTATCAAGTGAAGACTTCCCACCTCCCAAGTGAGTCTGTGGGCTCTAGCTCATCAAAGGGATCCTTGTGACTTCAGGTGAGGACATGTCCCCCTCCCTCCCCTCCTCTGCCACCCGCTGAGGGATCTGAGACAGCCTGGCCACAGGCTCCTTCTGGGACACACCCCCCTCCTTTGAGCCCTATAAGAAGGGCCCTTTCTCCTGCTTCTTGAGCCAGATCCTCCTCAGTCTACACCATGCTGCTGCTGGTGATGCTGGGGGACCAACTCCCCCAAAGCCTCACTATGCTGTTATCTGTCTGTGGCATTAATAACTCTTCTAATAAACTTAACCCCTAACAGTCTGCCTCAGTGTCCCCCTTGAACTGCCCATATCCGAGATCTTTCAGCTTTGCCCTGCTGTTTCCCTCTAAAGCTCCAATAAAATTGTCCTCTAGTTTCTTTCTGGGTCCGTTAAAAAATTCTTTTACTGGGGCTGGAGAGATGGCTCAGCGGTTAAGAGCACTGACTGCTCTTGCAGAGGGCCTGGGTTCGATTCCCAGCACATACATGGAGGCTATGAACCATCCTTAACTCCAGTTCCAGGGGAATCCAAAGCTCTCCTCTGACTTCCGTGGCATTGCACAACATGGGTGCACTCACATACATACAGGCAACACACGCATACACATAAAATAAAAATAATAAAAAAATTCTTTTACTAATAAGACTAAGAACCTAAAAGGGAACCCTAGGGCCCCCAGGAAACACTGGAGCAGCTTCGAGCATGTTGCAAGACCACGTTCAACAAAGCTTCGTGTTTAAGTTTTTAAATTTTAATGTTTTAATATGTATAAGGGTTTTGCCTGCATATATGTACGGGCACCACAGGCATGCCCTAGGTCAGAAGAGGGCATCAGACCCCCTGGAACTGGAGTTACAGGTGGTTTTAGCCACCGTGTGGGTGCTGAGAACTGAAGAAGCATCCAGTGCTCTTAACAGTGGAGCTGTCTCTCCAGATTCCTGTTTGGACTAGAGGTTTGAGAGAATCTGTCAGGAAATAATGCCTCCAGGGCAGATGAGTGAAGCTGAAGTTCTTCATGGTAGTCCTGGGGTTTCATAGCTTTTTAAGAGGATGAATATTAAGGCTGTGCCAGGCAGGCGGCATCTCTTAACTCCTCCACCTCCACAACAAAGCAGGGAGTCACACTTAGTTGTCATAAAGCAATTGTGCCATGGCTACTGGATGCTCCTCAAATGTGGTGAACAACTCAAGTGTTGACAAGGCTTCTTCTGTTGCTGAGGAGACAGGGTTCTGTGTAGTCCAAGCTAACCTCAAACTCACAACGTAGCCAAGGATGACCTAGAGGCCCTGAGCCTCCTGCTTTCATCTTTGAAGTGCTGGGATTAAAGGTGTATGTTAACACACATGGCTTTGTCAGATCCTTTTAAAAAATATTTTATTTATTTATTATTTTTATTTTATGTGTATATTGCCTGCATGTGTGTAAGTGTACCCGTGTCTTGCCATGCCTGTGGAGGACAGAAGAGGGTGTCAGATCCTCTGGAACTGGAGTTATGGAGTTAACCACTATGTGGGTGCTAGGATTTGAACCCAGGTCTTCTGCAAGAACAGCCAGTGCTCTTAACCACTGAGTCATCTCTCCAGCCCTGATAAGTCCTTTAAAAAATGTTTTTTTTAAAAGATTTAAATTTTTAATTTTTAAATCGTTTTAATTCATTTTTATTTATGTGTACTTTTTTATTACATATATCTGTGAGTATCTTGTCTACATGCATATATGTAAGTGCACCCATGTCATGCAATGCCTGTGGAGGTCAAAAGAAGGCATCAGATCCCCTGGAACTGGAGCTACAGAGGGTTATTAGCCACCACATGGGTGTTAGAACCAAACCCGGATTGTCTACAAGAGCAGCCAGTGCTCTTAACCACTGAGCCATCTTTCCAGGCCCTAAAAAATATTTTAAAATTGTGATTAAAGAGCTAGACATGTGGCTCAGTGGGTAGAGTTCTGGCCTCACATGCACAAAGTCCTGGGTTTCTTTCCCAGCACCTAATAAACGAGGTGTGGTGGTACACCAGCTGTGCCACCTGGGGCCCCTGGTAGCTTAGGGGCTTGGTAAACTTTCTCTGGGGAAGGGAGGATAAGAGTCACTCACAGTCACAGTAGGATGTCTGCTATTTCTTTTACAGCGGCCACGAGGGTGGGGAGAGGATGAGTCTGGTGGTGTGAGCGAGCCCTGAGGATCCCCTCCCCCAACCCTAACAGGGTTATAGAATGACACTCATCTTTAAAAAATTGTTATTAAAATATACATTTAGCTGGGCGTGGTGGCCCATGCCTGTAGTCCCAGCACTTGGGAGGCAGAGGCAAGCAGATCTCTGTGAGTTCAAGGCCAGCCTGGTCTACATAGTGAGTTCCAGGACAACTGAGTGGTGCTACAGGGAGACCCTGCTTCAAAAAGACCAAATACAAAAAGAAAAAAAAAAACATGGAAGTCAGTTGGGCATGGGGTACACACATTTAATGGTTGGGTGTGGTGGTGCACACCTTTAGTCCCAGCACTCAGGAGGCAGAAGCAATTGGATCTCTGTGAGTTCAAGGTCAGCCTGGTCTACATAGTGAGTTCCGAACCAGCTGGGGCTAAAGGGAGGCCCTGTGTCAAAAAAATTGTTTTGATCATTATTTTTAATTTTTTATTTTGCAGTGGATGGATTTGGGAGGAGTTAGTAGGAGAAGTTCAGGATGAATATGATCAAAATACACTATATGAAATTCTCAAATAATTAATAAAAATATATTAAAAATACTAAATAGGGGCTGGAGAGATGGTTCAGTGGTTAAGAACACTGGTTTTTCTTGCAGAAGACCCAGCTTCGAATCCCAGCACTCAGATGGCAGCTAACAACTGTCTGTAACTCCAGTCCCAGGTGATCTGACAGCCTCTTCTGACACAACACGGGTGCACTTACCTACATGCAGGCAATACACACATACAGGGAGACCCTGTCTCAAAAAGACCAAAAAAAAAATTTAATTAAAAAATTAAATAAATAACTAAAAATGTGTCTGAAGAGCCTGGAGAGATGGCTCAACGGTTAAGAGCACTGGCTCCTCTTGCAGAGGACCTGAGTTTGGTTCCCAGCACCCACATGGCAGCTCACAACCATCTGTGACTCTGGTTAAAAGGGATCCAACACCCTCTTCTGGCTTTTGCAGGCATTGCATGCATGTTGTGCACTTGCGTACAAGTAGGCAATGTACACTCAGGATGCTGAGTGAGGCAGGGGGATTGAGAGTTCGAGGCCAGCCTGGGCCACACAGACCTGGCACATCAGAGGTGCTCAGAGAAGAGTTGGCTTCTCAGCACACGATCCAGCTCATCTTATTTATTATTAGTGTCCACTTGCTGGCCAGCTCTGATTACTGCAAAATGAGCCATGTGTGGTGCCTTCAGGGGAAAACCAACGTTGCCATGGGGACATTTGGAGTCCAGGCAGGAGGCTGCACTGGACTGGATGTACCTGTGAGTCACTGGTGTCTTCACATCAGCCATTGTCCCATCCCTTAAGTAACCATTTCACAATCTGTGACACTAACCAGTACAGGCCTCATGGGCCTTGGACAGCAGGAATAAAGCCAGTGATCTCAGTATCAGGACCCACCTTTCCTTTCCCAGGACCCCAGTCTGGGACACGAAGGAGAAACATCTGCGCCTGGCTCTTCATTTGCTTCTTGGAAACCTGGAATGTGGCCCAAGACTCTTATTCTTTCTAATGGGTTTTGTTTTCTTTTGTTTGTAGTATTGGACTCCAGCACACTAGGCAGGGATGCTACCCCTGAGCCACACCCCAGTCCCTCACTGGGGGATCCTAGGCAGGGGCTCTACCCCTGGGCCACACCCCAGCCCCTCACTAGGGGATCCTAGGCAGGGGCTCTACCCCTGAGCCACACCCCAGCCCCTCACTGGGGGATCCTAGGCAGGGGCTCTACCCCTGAGCCACACCCCAGCCCCTCACTGGGGATCCTAGGCAGGGGCTCTACCACTGAGCCACACCCCAGCCCCTCACTGGGGATCCTAGGCAGGGGCTCTACCCCTGAGCCACACCCCAGCCCCTCACTGGGGGATTCTAGGCAGGGGCTCTACCCCTGAGCTACACCCCAGCCCCTCACTGGGGAATTCTACCTCTGAGCCATGGCCGAGTCCCTCACTGTGGGATTCTAGGTAAGTGTTCTACCTCTAAGTCAGGTCCCTGTTTGAGAACTTGTGCCAAAAAGCCACAAAGGAAGCAAGGAAGGAAAAAAGGAACGAACCATACCCCACACATCCCTATTTTGGAGGAAAGGACCAGCAAGTGAGAGAGGGGAACAGGAAAGAGTAAGGTCAAAGACTACTTCCAGTGAGATAACCCAGCAGATAAAGGTACTTGCTTCCAAGCCCCATGACCTGAGTTCGAATCCTCAGGGTGAAAAGAAAGAACCAACTCCTGCAAGCTGTCCTCTGACTTCCACATATCCACTGTGACATGTGCAACACACACACACACACACACACACACACACACACACACTTCTTAAAAAGTATGTTCAGAATGTTATTCTTCAAGAAAATTCAATTTGGAGAATTACAGGTTCATGGCAGTAGGCAACCATAATGGGGACCTAAAAGGACGGGGATCCTTCTGTTCCTGAATACTGGAAGGGTTACAGCATGGTGTCAGGCAGTGTGGTGGATGGAACACTGAGGGGAGATAAGGGCACTTCAGTTCCATAGGACAAAAGGAGTTTTTGAGTCTTACAGGTTTTCAGAAGTGGGTAAGCTCCATACCGTGTGACCTAGTCTGACCTACCCTGCATGCCAAAGGACACTGGGGCAGGTATTAGGTATGACCAGAAAGGTATCCCAGGGCTAGAGAGATAGCTCAGTGGTTAAGAGCTATCTTAACTCTTAACCTCTGCTTTTCCAGAGGACCCAGGTTCAGTTCCCAGGACTTACACAGTGACTCATAACCACCAGAAACTCCAGTTCCAGGAGATCCAATGCCCTCTCCTGTCCTCTGCAGGCATTGCACACACATGGTGCACATACACACAGGCGCACACACACATAGGCATAAAATAAATATTTTGTAAAAGTTATCCTGCAGCTACAAGGGGGTATTAGAAAATGAGGGGGCGGGGGAGAGACTGTATGAGGCATGGTCTGAATTCAGAATGAGTTAGAGGGTTTGTGATTTAACAATGGGCACACGATGTCTTCCAACTTCTGGCACAAGAGTAGTGCATGGCATAGGCTCCTACGTGTCCCCTCGTGGGTGTGGGTGTGTGGCTAGGAGAGAAATTGCTGAGTCACAGGGTGTGTGTGTGTGTGTGTGTGTGCTGGATCTAACCACACCTTGGGAGAGATCTTCAGAATAGGACGCTTTACCCTGACCTCAGTAGACCTTGCTTGTTCCTGTTGGGCGTCCCTCACAGGACCAATTCTTCCTCATTGTTTGACGTCAAGTGACAGCCCATGGGAATCTCCACTCAGGTGTTTAAAGAATATTATGCGGGTGAGTGGGTAGGTGTCAGGGCACGTGTAGGGAGGTCAGAGGACATCTTTCAGGAATCAGTTCTTTCCTCCTACCATGTGAGTCCCAGGGATCGAATTGAGGTCCTTAAGCTTGTGACAAACACCTTTACCCACTGAGCCATCTCCCTGGCCCGTGATCACTAAGGTGTTGGAATATCTCCTTAGCAACATTAGCTTTTGGAATTCTGCTGTTTTTTTTTTCTTTTTGAGACAGGGTCTCCCTGTAGTCCCAGCTGTCCTGGAACTCACCATGTAGACCAGGCTGGCCTTGAACTCACAGGGATCTGCCTGCCTCTGCCTCCTGAGTGCTGGGATTAAAGGCGTGTGCCACCATGCCTGGCTTCTGTTGGTTTTTTTTTAAGCCTTTGATCCATCTTCCTATAAAAATAGCCCTCTTTTTGTTTTTTTAAAATAAGGACTTATTGGTGTTGAGGATTTAGCTCAGTGGTAGAGTGTTTGCCTACTGGGTTCAGTCCTCAGCTCCGAAAAAAAAAAAGACAAAATAAGGATTTATTTTTATAATTTACATAATTTTTTATTTATTTTTATTTTATAGCATATGAAGGTTCTGCCTGCATGTATGGAAGTGCACCCATGTTGTACAATGCCTGCGGAGGACAGAAGAGGGTGTTGGATCCTCTGGAACAGGAGTTATGGATGATTGTTACCCATTATGTGGGTGCTGGAATTTGAGCTTAGGTCTTCTGCAAGAGCAGCCAGTGTTGTTAACTGCTGAGCCATCTCTCTAGCCCCTATTTTTATAATTTTTATTTTTATTTTATGTGTATATAAGTGCACCACAGAGTAAATGCAAAGCCTGCAAAGACCAGAAGAGGGTGTTGGATCTGCTGGAACTGAAGTTGTGGATGGTTGTGAGCCACCAGGTTATAGTGCCAGAAACCAAACCTGGGTCCTCTGCAAGAGCAGCCAGAGCTCTTAACCACTGAGTCATCTCTCTCCAGCTCAGACTTTTTTTTCTTTCTTTTTTTTTTAAGTCTCTTTGGGATAGGGTCTTCGTGTAACCCCAGCTGGCCTGGAACTTGCTCTGAGGAACAGATTAGCCTTGATTTCACAGAGACCCACCTGCCTCTGCCTCCAGAGTGCTGGGATCAAAGGCGTGTGCCACCATGCCCAACCTAGTATTGGCTGCTCTTGCAGAAGACTGCAGTTCAGTTCTAAGCACCCACATGGCAGCTCACAACCTGTAACTCCAACTTCAGGGGGTCTGACACTCTCTTCTGGCCTCCCTGGGTACTGCTCTCTCTCTCTCTCTCTCTCTCTCTCTCTCTCTCTCTCTCTCTCTCTCACACACACACACACACACACACTCAGACATACACATACACACATAAAAAAGTCTTAAACAAATTCACAGCTCTTTCTTGCACGGAAAAATACTATTCTGTTGTCTGTTTTGGACAGTGCATATAACTTCTCCCTCTCTGAAAAAAATGCCTCTCACAGACAACCAGAACTCCTACTTTGTTTATCATCAAACTACTCATCATTTTGTCTCAGGATTTGTGATTTCAAAGGCTCAGTATGTCATCCCCTCAGAGTCAAATGCACTTGCTTCAATTTTTTTATTTCTTAAATACTTTTATTTTTATGTTATGTGTATGAGTGTATTGCCTGCATATGTATAAGTCCACCCATGCCAGGCAATGCCCATGGAGTTCAGAAGAGGATGTTGGATCCCCTGGAACTGGAGTTATGGATGGGTAGCTGACACATGGGTGATGGGATTCGAACCCAGGTCCTCTGCAAAAGCAGCCAGTGCTCTAACCACTGGGTCATCTCTTCAGCCCTTTAATTTTCTTTTCATAAATTTCTAAATATGTCCTGAGCATAAGTGATTTTTTATTATTTAATTTTGGGACAGGGTCTCACATGGCCCATGCTGGCTTTGAACTCATTATGACCTTGAACTACTGACCCTCCTTTCTCTACCTCCTGAATCCTGGGATGACAGGCATGCAGCAGCACATCTGGTCTTTGTGGTGTTTCCTGAATCTGGAATTCAGTGCTGTTTTTGTGTGTGGTGTCAGATGGAATCTGTGTTTGGTTTTCTTTCTTTTCAAAAAATTTGTTTATTATTACTACCAAGGCTGGAGAGATGGCTCAGTAGTTAAGAGCACTGGCTGCTCTTGCAGAGGACTAAGGTCCAGTTCCCAGCACCTACGTGGTGGCTAACAACCATCCCTAACTCCACTTCCAGGGAATCTGACACCCTCTTCGGACCTCCGCAGGCATTTCATGTGACACACGCAAAATAAAGTAATAAATTTTTTTTAAAGGTTGTGTTTAAAAAATTAATTATTGGGGCTGGAGAGATGACTCAGCAGTTAAGAGCACCGGCTACTTTCGCAAAGAGCCTGCGTTCTAATTCCAGCACCCACGTGGCAGCTCATAAGTCCAGTTCCAGAGGATCCGACATCCTCTTCAGTCCTCCTCGTCGCACAACACGGGTGCACTTACATACATGCGGGCACAATACTCATACACATAAAATAAAAATAAATAAAATTTAAAACTTATTACTGTGTTTGCACTTGATGTGTGTGGACACACGTGTGGAAGTCAGAGGACAACTCTGTGGAGCTGGTTCGCTCCTTCCACCTTTGCGTGGGTTGCAAGGATCACAAGCAGGTCACCAGGCCTACACAGCAAGTGCTTCACTGGCTGAGCCGTCTCTCCTGCCCTGGGTTTGGTTTTCTGTGCAGAAGAAACTGGTTTTCCCAACGTCATTTATGAAGCATCTCTTCTTCCTCCACCCGCTTGGGGTGCTGTTTCAGCATACATTAACTTTTCGATTTACACAGCCATGTGTCATGAGTCTCCCCCTGACTGTCGCCCTTCTGCTCACGCTAAACCCACCCTTGCTCTGAGCATCACTTTTGTTTGACAGGGTGTCCTGATGTCTCATGGGGCAGAGTCCCATCTTACGACACCGTGCGGGAACCTTCTCCACCCTCCAGTCCAAGGGACTGTTTCCACCCATCTGAAACTAGTGTCTTAAGGTGGAAAAGACCCGTCCTTGTGCAGGAAGAGAAAGTCCAGGCTGCTGGAAAAATGAAGTAAATGCATTACCTCGACTTCTTCCTTCTAGAAAGTTCAAACACACCTTCCCTTTCGTAACATCACAAACAGAGACAGTTTCTCAGACACTCAGTTTTATTTTCCGTGATCCAAGTTGAGATGAAAGACATCCCTGGACGGGTGGGATGTTGGTGGTCCGCAATCCCATCTGCACTTTCTGGGATAGTCTTCTGATAGAAAGTGGCTAGTCCCCTTCAGGGCACCCACCTTCCAGGTGAGAAGTGAGGGTGGGCATCCAAACATTACTGTCTCCTTTCCTTTTTAAAAAGTCTTCATGATGGCGGGGCGTCGTGCTGCCCACCTTTAATCCCAGCACTCGGGAGGCAGAGGCAGGCGGATCTCTGTGAGTTCAAGGCCAGCCTGGTCTACACAGTGAGTTCCAGGACAGCTGGGGCTACAAGGGAGACCCTGTTTCAAAAAGACAAAACAAAACAAAAAAACTTCATGAATGTTTTACCTGCATGTATATTAGTGCAATGCACACGCACACACACACATATATATATATGTGTGTGTGTGTGTATGTATGCAATAAGATCTCAACCATGTATTCCCAGCAGACTTTGAATCCCCTGTGTAGCCAAGGATGACCTTGAACTCGCGACCCTCCTGCCTTCACTTCCCAAGTGCTGGGTTCATGCATGCTGTTTATGCGGTGCTGGGGATGAAACTCAGGGCACTGTACTAGGCAAGCACTCCACCAGCGGAGCTAGAGTCCCAGCAGTCCCAGAAGATTTTGTTCTTATTACTGAGGCAGGGTCTTGCTGTGTAGCCCAGGCTGTATCACACTCTGGATCCTCCTGCTGAAGTCTCCCAAGTGCTGGGATTACAAATGTGCACGACACTCAGATTCTCCATTCTCTTTTTGTTTTACTGAGCCACACCCCAGCCCCTCACTGGGGATCCTAGGCAGGGGCTCTACCGCTGAGCCACACCCCAGCCCCTCACTGGGGGATTCTAGGCAGGGGCTCTACCACTGAGCCACACCCCAGCCCCTCACTGGGGATCCTAGGCAGGGGCTCCACCACTGAGCCACACCCCAGCCCTCACTGCTGAGCAGTACCCCAGATCTACTTGATCCCTTCTATCAGGTAAGTAGAAGTTTCCCAGGAGACCTCAAACAGGAGCCTTCAGCTCCCACAGTCGGGCTGAGCTAGGGGCAGACCTCCCCTGCTACTTTCTGGCCACATTCCGACCTGAGCAATCACTGGGCTTGGCCAGAGATGCAGTGGGCAGTAGGTGATAAGCACATCTCGGTTGAGCCCAGCTTATCTAGTGTAGAGTAGGGCAAGGTCCCAGAACGCCAGCCTCTCCTGTGTCCTCTGCTCACCCTTGACCCTGACCCTGAGGGAACCAGCTATAGGTTGCTCCTGCCTGCTTGTCACGATATTTACAGCAAATACTTCATTCACGCACTGTGTGTGTGTGTGTGTGTGTGTGTATGTGTGTGTCTGTGTGTGTGTGTGTGTAGAGGAGGGGCTCATGTGTATGGGTGCAGGTGTCTGTGTATACGTGGGAGCCAGATGTCAACCTCAGGTGCCGTCCACCTTGTTTTGGATACAGGGTCTCTCACTTGCTGGGAGCTCAGGACTGGTAGGCTCAGGCTGTTCCCCCCCTTGCGCCCCACCCCCATATCCAGTTGGATATTGGCAAAGTCTATCCTGGGTGACCTGGAGCTGAACCTGCACTGGTCAGTCCCTGGTAATCAGTCTCCAGGCGCATGTCTTTCTCTTAGAAGTTCTGCTTATACAATAATGTATTTTAAATGAAACTATTCCCAGGTGCATGCCTTTGTCTTAGAAGTGCTGCTTGGCTACTGATGACCCAAGTACATGTGATTAATGAAACCATGATCATTGAAACTGCGTGGTTCACAGGAACTTGTGATTCTGTGTTATATTTCTATAGTAAGGTTTCCTGCTTAAGGCAAGGTATAAAAGCATTGTAACTACAATAAAGCACTTGCCTGGCCATCAGCCTGCAGATACTCCTAATCCAGCTGTTTCTGTGACTGTCTTTTTCCTTCATCTCTACTGCTTCCCACTCAGGTTTGAGGATCCCCCACAGCTGGACCATGGCACTCGTTGGTCTAGAATTCACCCAAGTGAGGCTGGTTTGGTCAGCAAGCTCTAGTGATCTGCCAGTCTCTGTCTGTCTAGTGCTGGGATTGCAAGTGTGTACTGTAGTGCCCAGCCAGTGTGTGTCTGTGTTTGGAGGTGCATACCTGTAGTGTGTGTCTGTGTTTGGAGGTGCATACCTGTAGTGCATGTCTGTGTTTGGAGGTGCATACCTGTAGTGCATGTCTGTGTTTGGAGGTGCATACCTGTAGTGCATGTCTGTGTTTGGAGGTGCATACCTGTAGTGCATGTCTGTGTTTGGAGGTGCATACCTGTAGTGCATGTCTGTGTTTGGAGGTGCATACCTGTAGTGCATGTCTGTGTTTGGAGGTGCATACCTGTAGTGCATGTCTGTGTTTGGAGGTGCATACCTGTAGTGCATGTCTGTGTTTGGAGGTGCATACCTGTAGTGCATGTCTGTGTTTGGAGGTGCATACCTGTAGTGCATGTCTGTGTTTGGAGGTGCATACCTGTAGTGCATGTCTGTGTTTGGAGGTGCATACCTGTAGTGCATGTCTGTGTTTGGAGGTGCATACCTGTAGTGCATGTCTGTGTTTGGAGGTGCATACCTGTAGTGCATGTCTGTGTTTGGAGGTGCATACCTGTAGTGCGTGTCTGTGTTTGGAGGTGCATACCTGTAGTGCATGTCTGTGTTTGGAGGTGCATACCTGTAGTGCATGTCTGTGTTTGGAGGTGCATACCTGTAGTGCATGTCTGTGTTTGGAGGTGCATACCTGTAGTGCATGTCTGTGTTTGGAGGTGCATACCTGTAGTGCATGTCTGTGTTTGGAGGTGCATACCTGTAGTGCATGTCTGTGTTTGGAGGTGCATACCTGTAGTGTGTGTGTCTGTGTTTGGAGGTGCATACCTGTAGTGTGTGTCTGTGTTTAGAGGTGCATACCTGTAGTGTGTGTCTGTGTTTGGAGGTGCATACCTGTAGTGTGTGCCTGTGTGAAGGCCAACGTTGGGTGTCTTCATCACTTTCCACTTCAATTTTTGAGAAAGAGTCTCTCACGTAACCCAGAGCTAGCCCTTTTACTAGTCTGGCTGGTTAGCAAGGCTCCAGGACTCTCCTGTCTCTGCCCAATCCCCCAGCACTACACCAGCACAGCTTGGTTTTATAATTTATTTATTTATTTATTTATTTATTTACTCATTTATTTACTCATTCATTTATTTAGTCTTTTTGAGACAGAGTCTCCCTGTAGCCCCAGCTGGCCTGAACTCGCTATGTAGACCAGGCTGGCCTTGAACTCACAGAGATCCACCTGCCTCTGCCTCCCAAGTACTGGTATTAAAGGTGTGCACCATGATTCATTTATTTTATGTGTATGGGTGTTTGCCTGCATGTATGTAAATGCCCACATGCATGCAATGCTCATGGAGGTCAGAAGAGGCCATTAGATTCCCTAGAACTCGAGTTACTGATGTGTGAGCCATTGTGTGGGTGCTGGGAAGCAATGTTGGGTCCTCTCCAAGAGCAGTCAGTGCTCTTACCACTGAGCCGTCTGAGCCATTGCTCCAGCCCCCACAGCCTGGCTTTTACATGAATGCTGGGATCTGGATTCTGGGCCTCATGCTTATGCAGCAAGTGTTCTATACACTGAGCCATCTCCCCTGTACCTGCATCTGGCTTTAAAAATAAATAAATAAATAA
>NW_008348313.1:2640887-2646598 GCF_000622305.1 Nannospalax galili
ACATGGTGGCTCATGCCTTTAATCCCAGCACTCAAGAGGCAGAGGCAGGTGGAGCTCTCGGAGATTGAGGTCAAACTGGTCTACATAGTGAGTTCCGGGTCAGGTGGGGCTACAGAGAGACCCTGTCAAAAAAGAAAAAAAAAAAAGAAAAAAAAAGTTGTTTATGTGCCTGATTGCTTGCCTGCATTTTTGTAAGTGCACCTGCACACACAACCCTCCTGGAAGCCAGAAAGGGCTTCAGATCCCCTGGAGCTGGAGTTACTGGTGGTTATTACCTACCATGTGCATGCTGGGAACTGAACCCAGGTTCTCTCTCTGGGCAGCCAGTGGTCTTAACCACTGAATCATTTTTTCAGCCCCAGCACCTGGTTTTCTTATGTGGGGCTAGAGCTCTGGTCCTCAGGTTTGTATAGCAAGCACTTTACCTCAGAGCCATCTCCCAGCCCATCCAGCTATTATCTTTGCAAGTCTTACAGAAACTAGATACATTGACACAACTGTATACCAAGCCGCTGCTGCAAGGAGGATGAGGTATTTACAACAAAAATCTAAGGCCCAGGGTCTGGAGAGCTGGCTCAGTGTTTGGGAGGACCAGCTGCTCTTGCCGAGGACCGGGGTTCAGTTCTGAGCACCCACATGGTGGCTAACAACCATCTGTAAATCCAACTGCCTTCTTCTGGCCTCCAGGGGCACTGTACTCATGTGTACATACCCACAACAAACATGCACACAAACATATAATTTAAAAATAAATAAACAGGTACTAGAGGGATGGCTTAGTGGTTAAGAGCATTGGCTGCTCTTGCAGAGAACCCAGGTTTGGTTCCCAGCACCCACATGGCTGCTAACAACCACTGATAACACCAGTTTCAAGGATCCTCTTCTGACCTCTGTGGGCATTTCATGATGTAGTTGCACTTACATACATGCAGCAAACACTCACATAAAATAAAAATAAAAGCATTAAAAAATAGGGTCTGGAGGGATGGCTCAGTGGTTAGGAGCACCGGCTGCTCTTGCAGAGAACCTGGGTTTGGTTCCCAGCACCCACATGATGGCTAACGATCATTGGAAACTCCAGTTCCAGGGTATCTGATACCCTCTTCTGGTCTCCATAAGCATTGCATGCACAGGTGCACTTACATGCAGGCAGAACGCTCACATACATAAAATCAAATTTTAAAAAGTCTAGCAGTTGGCAAGGTGGCTCAGTGGGTAAATGCACTAAGCGACAACCCGAGTTCAATCTCCAGAACCCATAGGATGGAAGGAGAGAGTCAACTCCCACAAGTTGTCCTCTGACCCCCATACATCCTCCCGCCAAATAAATAAATGCAAAACCTTTTCTTAATGAAGCAAAACTTTGGACTGCAGAGTCATTCACCAGACTGCTCTTCCCAGACCTCATAGTCTAGCAACTCAACCCAGCAAGTGAATTTCTGCCCTCTGTAGTTTTTTTTTTTTTTTTTTTTTTTTTTTTTTTTTTTTAGTGTAGCTATTGAGCATGTTAACAAAAGGTTTAGTTGAAAAGACCGAAGCCCATGTCATCATCAGCCTCCTCTGATTCTTCTTTCTTTGTCTCCACTTTCTTCTTAGCCAGGGCAGCGGCAGCAGAGGGGGCAGGACCACCTGCTGGAGCAGGTCCACCAGCCCCTACGTTGCAGATGAGGCTCCCAATGTTGACATTGGCCAGGGCCTTTGCAAACAAGCCAGGCCAAAAAGGCTCAACATTGATGCCAGCTGCTTTCATGAGAGCATTGATCTTATCCTCCATCATGGTGACCTTGGTGCAGGATGAGGGTAGAGTAGAGGCAGGGGAGCTCGGACAGGGAGGCCATGCTGCGGACTGCCGGATGAAGTGAGGGCCTCACCCCAACGTGGCCTTAGGGTCCTCGGAAGGGCGGGCGGAGTACCTTGGCAGCTCAAGAAAGGCCCCTGTAATTTTAAGGCTGCAGGAGCCTTGGATTGCTACCTCTGCCCAGCACTGAGAGAAAACACCAGTTATTCAGCTTTCTCTTGCTATGACAAAATACCTAAGGTGAACAACTTAAAATGAAAAAAAAAAATGTTTATTTAGGCTTGTGGTCTTAGAGGTTTCAGGCCCTGTCATCCTCAGGTATGTGATGAGACAGTACATCATGGTGGGAATGTAGGGAATGTGGTACACCTTCAATGCCTAACTTCCTTCCACTGGGCGCCATCTCTGAAAGGCTTTGCCAGCTCCTGATACCACCATCAGCCTTTAACACATGAGTCTTCAAGGGACACTTATGGGCCAAAATGTAGTATCATCACACTGCATGCTAGTCTGGGAAGCATTAAGTTCAAGATTTGAAGCGTGGTTTCATGTTATTATGAAGTCAACAAATTCCAAGTTCAGGCTGGAGAGATGGCTTAGCGGTTAAGAGCACTGTTGCAGAGGGCCTGGGTTTGGTTCCCAGCACCCACATGGCAGCTAACAACCGTCTGTAACTCAGTTGCAGGGGATCGAACTATTCATAGGACTGCATGCATGTAGTACAGTTACATGCATACAGGCAAAACATTCATAAGTGAAAAAAAATTTTTTTTTGTCTTTTTGAGACAGTTTCCCTGTAGCCCCAGCTAACCTGGAACTTGCTATGTAGACCAGGCTGGCCTGGAACTCACAGAGATCCGCCTGCCTCTGCCTCCCAAGTGCTGGGATTAAAGGTATGCACCACCACGCCTGTCCCATAAACAAAATTTAAATGCATACATCAAAAAACTTTAAGGGGCTGGAGAGATGGCTCAGTGGTTAAGAGCACTGTTGCAGAGGTTAACAACCATCCATAACTCTAGTTCCAGGGGATCCAACACCTTCTGGCCTCCACAGACATTGTACACATGGGAGCACTTGTGTACACACAGGCAAAACACTCAGACTACATAAAATAAAAAGAAATTAAATTTAAAAAATCCCAAGTTCAATCACGCGGGCTAAGGATTAAGGCAACATAGCCACATGTTCTAGAAATTAGTGCAAACATGTATTTGGGGGACCGCTAAGCTGCCCGCCACACCACACCCTTTGACTATCTGGACAGGATCTAGAGTTGTCTGGGGGATAAGCCTCTGAGCCTGCCGGTGAGGGTGTTTCTAGGTTGGGTTTACTGAAGTGGGAAGAACCCCCCCCCCCATCATGGGCAGCACCATCCCACAGGTTTCGGTCCTGGGCTGAATAAAAAGGGGAAGTGAGCTGAGCACTGGCATTCATCTCTCTGCTTCCCAACTGTGGATGTGATGTGACCAGCTGCCTCATGTTCCTGTCACCAAGGTTCCCCCACCATGATGGACTGTACCCCGAGTGTGAGCCCTTTTTCCCTTAAGTTGCTTTTCTGAGGGTATTTTGTTATAGCAACATAAAGTAAATAAGACAGTCACTGTTTGCAAAGAAAATGAAACACCACTGGCTCGTAGCTGCCAGACAGGAGGAGACAAGCCTAGGGGCTTCTTCTTGTTTTATTTCCAGATCTAAATTTGGATCCTGGCTGCAAAGAAGGCTGGTGGACTCTGGCCTTGAGGATGGATCCACCCAAGAGAATGAGTTTCAACCCAATCCTTGTCATGCTGAGAAGGGTCCCCAGGATCCGGCTAGAGCCACAGGGCCAGGGGGACGGAGGATCCTGATGCCAGGAGACACTGGGTAGAGTCTGGAGAGACTGGCATTTTCGGCATCCACAGGGAGGAATGTGGGGGTCTCACTGTGGTGGGAGGATGCCGGCAGAATGGGTTCCAGTGCAGCTCATTAGTTGGACCTGATGGTATCATTGATCCACTCAGAGAACTTGCAGAGGTTGGTGTAGACGCCTGGCCTGTTGGGCTTGGCACAGGGGAAATCACCCCAGGACACCAGGCCCTGCAGCTGGCCATCACAGACCACAGGTCCCCCGGAATCACCCTGTCAGGGAGGCACAGACAGAGGCAGGGAGGTGGCGATAAAGGGAGGAGACACCAGACACCCAGAGACAGTCACAGTGCAGAAGGACCAGGCACAGGAGACAGGCAGATACCAGGGTGAGAAGACAGTCAATGCAGACACAGGTAGCGTGGAGCAGGACAGAGAGAGGATCTTGTCAGTGTTTCCCTCCAAGTCCAGCCTGTAGAAACCCTGCCTGCCCACTTCCAGCCAACCCCCTAATGTCCATCTCTGCAAGCATCATTCTTTTCTGATTTATTCTTCAAGAGAGTCCCAGTCTATCTCTCTGGCTCCCTGTTGTCTGTCTGTCCATCCATCTATCATCTATCTAATCTATCTATCTATTCATTCATCTATATTTATCCATCCAGCTGTCTGTCCATCTATTTATCTATTCATCTACCCATTCACCCACCCATTTAGCCATTTATTCTTCCATCCATCCATCCATCCATCCATCATCCATCCACCCATCCATCCATCACCATCCCATCATCCATCCATCCATCCATCCATCATCCATCCATCCATCATCCATCCATCCATCCATCCATCCATCATCCATCCATCCATCCATCCATCCATCATCCATCCATCCACCAATCCATCATCTATCATCTATCGCTCATGTCTCTTCTCTCTCCTCCCTCTCTCTCTCCTTTCTCTCTCCTCTCTTCTCTCTCTCTCTCTCTCTCTCTCTCTCTCTCTCTCATACCTATTCTCTTTCTTACCAGACACTCCTTCCCCGCACCTTCCTCTTCCCCTGTCTTGACACCAAAAAGCAACTTAGAAGTCACTTTTGCAAAAACACATAGCTCCAGGGGATTTGGCTCACTTGGTAGAGTTACTCTCACACATGAACTCTGTGGTTCTCCCCATCACTGTAGAAACCAGATGGATCAGAAGTTCAAAGTCTGGGGCTGGAGAGATGGCTCAGGGGTTAAGAGCACTGACTGACTGCAATTGCAGAGGACCAGTTCCCAGCACCCACATGGCAGCTAAGAACCATCTGTCACTCCAGTTCCAGGGGATCCAACGCCCTCTTCTGACCTCCACAGGCATTGCATAATATGGGCGCAGTTATACACATATAGGCTATACACTCATACACATAAAATAAAATTAATAAATAAAATAGTTTTAAAAAAGAAGTTCAAAGTTATTCTCAGCAACACGTGACAATCAATAATGTCTCCACATAGCCCCTGAGGGACAGAATCACCTCGTTTAAGAACTGCTCCCTTGGGCTAGATTGTGTTACCTCTCTAATTCCTCACAGCTCCTTGTGGTTTCCTCCCTCCCTCCTCCCCCTCCCTCCCTCCCTCCCTCCTTCCCTCTCCTTCCCTCCCTCCCTTCCTTCCTCCGTCTCTCATCCCTTCCTCCCCACCCCTCTGTGTTCTGAAGGGGTGACAAGGTCTTGCTGCGTAGCCCAGGTGGCCTAGAACTTGCTTTTACTTCCTGAGTCCTCCACCAGGCCTGGCTGGTTTCCCATTAATTTTCATTTGAATCTCTGCATTGAGATTCCAAGAGTCCCTTAGATTCCAAGAGTCTGTTAGTTAACTTCTCTGTAAAATAAGGCTCACAATAGTGGCTGCCTGAGTTAAAGAGTGGATCCCTATAAACAGCTTGAAACAGCAGTCAGCCCTTAATTAGGCACTGGTTCAATTTTATTAGTAGCATTAGCCCTGCACTTTGGGTATTTATTAATAATTATTATTAATTACCATTGTGTGTGTGTGCGTGTGTGTGTGTGTGTGTGTGTGTGTGTGTGTGT